>NC_138773.1:55474058-55794242 GCF_965119305.1 Pelophylax lessonae
TCCTCCGGGTGCTCCGGTTTCCTCCCACACTCCAAAGACATGCTGGTAGGTTAATTGGATCCTGTATAAAAAAAATTGGCCCTACTGTGTATGTATGTGAGTTAGGGACCTTAGATTGTAAGCTCCTTGAGGGCAGGGACTGATGTGAATGTACAGTGTATATGTAAAGCACTGCGTAAATTGACAGCGCTAAATAAGTACCTGAAATAATAATAATAATAATAAGGAAAGATTTACTCACTTCCTGTCTATGTGACAGGTATAAGCCCAAACAGAAATTCAAAGTAAATCTCCTTACCTCCTGTCATGGTGCTAGAGAGAACTGGAAGAGAGGGGAAAATCGCCCCACCCACCCACCCAACAGGAACACAGGCAGCAATGACAATCCATTTCCTAGTGAGGAGAGTCATGGGCCACTATTGGCGCTTTTCCACTGCATGGTTCGGCACACTTTTGTGCTTTTCCACTGCTGGTACCGCATGGTATAGTGTAGGAACGGTTCGGTACGGTACAGTACGGCGGCGCTTTTCCACTGCATGGAACTGAACGGTACGGCGAGGTACGGCTCTGAAAAAACAGTACCTACTCGATTGTGAGTCCAACAGGTACCATAACTGGTACCATATCCCACAATCCTTTGCATGCAGTCACTACTAGCCACTGATTGGTCAGAGAATACCACCCACCCCGTTGTTATCCCACCCACTTAACTTTAGTACTACTTTAGTGGAAAAGCAAACCATACCGTACCGAACCGTTCCAACACCGTACCATGCGGTACCAGCAGTGGAAAAGCAAACTGGGCCAAGCAGGGCCGAGTAAAGCCGAGCCGGTACTTGCAGTGGAAAAGTGCCATATATGGATTGGGTCTGTGTTCCCATTGGGTCTGTGTTCTTACTTCCTGTCAAGGTGACAGATGTTAGACAGGAAACAGGCAGCACTTAAAATATGAGAGATCCCAACTGCTTCCCCGCTCTCCCCAAAACTGAAAATAATGTTTAGGCTGGATTGGGCTTTAAAAGGAAGGCAAAGGCCTGTGCTCAAAGTATGGGTTGAGGGCTCCATTTCTGCAAAGCCAACCTTTGGTTAAACAAGCCATTCATCTTTCAGAACATTTTCTATTAAATATAGTGAGATCCAAATCCTCAAGCCATTATTCCCAGCATGCTCAGCAGTGAAGTCCTACAGAATCAACCAACCGACCACAAATTCCACTGCTAGCGGACTGAAAAGTGTACAGATCTAAGCCAACTCATCACACTTTAGGTTGTCTCACCTGAAAAATGGCTATCCAGGCATAGCCAATGTTATCAAAATTAATGGCCCCTTTGTGTGGATTCAGGTCTCCGGGTTGGCATATGTTGTAGTACTGATTCAGGTCACAGTTGTTCCTGTTCCCGTTCCCGAGCTCTGGGAAGTTGAAGTTGGTGCAGTCGATTTTAGAGGGGATGTCCTGACACTTCAGCATGCCGTTGTCGCTGTGCTTCGAGCAGATGTAAGGGTTCTCCTCCGTCTCGTCCACCTGGTAGTACGGCTTTAGAAAAGTGAGGTTGTAACTGCTGTAGAAAGAGAGTAAAGAGAGGGTAAACCTAGGTGCCTACTGGACTACACGCCAATGTATACACACATTGCACACTGCCTCATTAAAGTGAGGGTAAACCTAGGTGCCTACTGGACTACACGCCAATGTTTACACACATTGCACACTGCCTCATTAAAGTGAGGGTAAACCTAGGTGCCTACTGAACTACACGCCAATGTATACCCACATTGCACACTGCCTCATTAAAGTGAGGGTAAACCTAGGTGCCTATTGGACTACACGCCAATGTATACACACATTGCACACTGCCTCATTAGTAACAGAAAACAAAAAGGCCTTCAAAGAAACGATGCGTCTGCTCCTGCATTCTTTGATCTCTTGAATAGCTGAGCTTGCTAAGATTTTTATTTTTTTTTTAAATCAGATCATCTTTATTAAACTTTTATTTTTCTTATACATTTTCCCAAAACACACAATTGACATTCACCTAACTTTTAACTCCAGTTTTCTTAGTGTGAAATATTTCATAGCCTACAATATATACATACAGTGTATATCTTTATCAACAAACATAGGTTCCATTCATCCTCTTAAAACCCAATCCCTTCAAGCTTCTTAAATTATATTGTATACAACAAATGATTATTGTGTTTCTTCCATTATATAAATACACCATTTATTTAAGACTCTACAAATACTGTATCTTAGAGATTCTCCACATTTACCAAAATTCCATTTACTTATTAATGGATTGTTCAACTTTCCAAGTGCAATATATAATTTAACCCCATTTATATCTGTGGCAATCTCATATTTTCCATTCATTAATTTCCACCTCTAATACAAGCGTGCTACCTACAATATTATATACCACACACAAAAAAATTGCTAAGAATCTTTAGCATTTGACACACTTCCAGGTGTATCACATAACTGGTACCCCACAGAACATTGTGGTTCTTTCTGCCAGCCCTTATATTACTATCTTGTAATGATATAGGGGCCAACAGATTGAAGATTGAACCACAGCAAGCAAAGGGGGACCATGCACACTTAGAAGTGTCAGATGCAGAAGGTCCCTGAAGCCAGGGCTGGACTGGCTTGGGGGAGGCTGGCAAGTCCTCCTGCCCGGTAGGCTGGCAAGTCCCCCTGCCTGGTAGGCTGGCAAGTCCCCCTGCCCAGTAGGCTGGCAAGTCCCCCTGCCCTGGGGCTGCTTGAAGGGCAGTGGCACTTGTAAAAGAATGGCTGCGGCCGGCCCGACATGTTAACTGCGCATGCACTGCTGCCACTCGGGAGAGCTTGTACAAGCTCGGTCATTCTCAGGCAGACAGCGCATGGGCAGTGACGTGATGGCGCCGGCAGTGTAATTTTTAAATGTAAGGCGCCTTTACAGATCGGTAAGTAATAACCCTCCGCAGCCCCTGCATTTCCTGTACCATACCCACAGCCTCTGCCTCTTCTGTACTATGCCCGCAGCCTCTGACATTTCCTGTACCATGCCCTCAGCCTCTGACATTTCCTGTAGCATGCCCGCAGCCTCTAACATTTCCTGTAGCATGCCCGCAGCCTCTGCATTTCCTGTATTATGCCCCCAGCCTCTGCACCTTCTGTACAATGCCCACAGCCTCTGACATCTCCTGTGCTATGTCCGCAGCCTCTGCATCTCCCGTACCATGCCCACAGCCTCTGACATTTCCTGTACCATGCCCACAGCATCTGACTTTTCCTGTACCATGCCCACAGCCTCTGCGTTTCCTGTACCATGTCCGCAGTCTCTGCATCTCCTGTACCATGCCCGCAGCCTCTGCATCTCCTGTACCATGTCCGCACAGCCTATGGCATCTCCTGTACCATGCCCACAGCCTCTGTGTCTTCTGTACCATGCCCCCAGCCTGTCCATCTCCTGTACCATGCCCGCAGCCTCTGACATCTCATGTACCATGCCTGCAGCCTCTGACATCTCCTGTACCATGTCTGCAGCCTCTCCATCTCCTGTACCATGCCCGCAGCCTCTGCATCTCCTGTAGCATGTCGGCATAGCCTATGGCATCTCCTGTACCGTGCCCATGCAAGGCACGATTGTTCGATTTTCGTGTAGTGTGTATATAACTTTCAACATCTGATTCAGACATTCCTAACAAAAAAATTCCAAAGGGACAAACTCCAAAGTTTTTCTCGTGCGTGAACAGAACTAATGGACTAAGAACTAACTTAATGTGTACCATTTTCGTACAAGAGAAATCAGATACGAAAGACTGTGTGTGATCAGAAACAATAAACGACAAAAAAAAGCCTTCATCATTTCAGAATTTTTGGACATTCTATCCATTCTCGGTTCCCACTGGCTGTGAAACATTTAGGAAAGCCGGACGATCTTTCGCCCGATTTTCATATAATGCGTACCCACCTTATTATACAGTATATAATATAGTAATGGTATTAGAGAGAAGCAATTTTTTGTGACAGGAATGCTTGGCGGAAAAATGTTAATCCCTTAGCCATTTCTTTCTCACTCCAAATGTTGTTAATAACAATTCCACGCTGGGTATGCAGTCAATTAAAAAGAAGTGCTATTTCCATTGTATGTAAAACAATGCCACATGTGCTTCAGTCATCGCTGGAAGTGAAGGAAGGTCACGCTGCCCCCCATTCCAGAGAATTAAAACAAGACTTATTAATAAGATAAAATCCATGTCATTACATTTTGCGAAAAGGAAATTGTCATATTTAAAAAAAAACAATTCCAGAAAGCGAATGAAAGCAATCAATCTGTAAAATGCTAATGCTTGCCAGTAAACACTTCAGCTATGCTAAAGTTAGAAAGTCTTCTCCATGTACCTTTTTAATGCGAGTTCTACATAAGGACAAAACACAAAGGAACCCGCATCACTAATGTATGCAATAAAAGAGGGACACAATTACACAAGCCCCTTACCAAAATGATCCTCTAAAAGAAAAAAAATCGACATGGCAAAGAATCAACCCAATACAGCGGCAGAGAAATAGTCAAATCGATTTCACTCTATTGAAAAAAGAAGACATGTACTGTATGTCCCACTGTATGTAGGAACATAGCCACTCTCTCTTGCTCGCTTCCGAGATGGACTCTGGACGATGGGATTAGTAGTGTGCATAAAGCAATGGACATGACCGCCACTAATGTGCAAAAAAAAGTGAAGAGGAAAAGGAGAGGTTTGGGACCTCACAGAAGTCATTACAAAGAGGCAGAAAAACACAGTAAGAAACTATTTCATGAAAAATAGATTAAAGGATCATTAAGTAGTGGATGTGTATGCATTGTTTTGTTTTGGAGAATAAGGATATCATTTCTGAGTCCTGCACTGGAGTGACCCAGATCACAGTTGTACACAATAAGTACAGATTATATATTTAATTAAAGGGAAGGTGCAAGCTGTATTGCAAAGATATATTCTACAACAGTTACCCCTAGGCCAGGGGTGTCAAACTCAATTTAATCGCGGGCCGGATGAGCATTATAATTGCCCTCAAAAGGGCCAGTTGTATGTGTAAGACTAGATGTCCACAGCATCCCCTACCCTTGCATAGGATGTCAAGAGCCTCTTCACCATCAGAAGTTGAGGTCCCGCCCTCCATTACATCACAGTGAACCCCCCATAACTTCTGCTGCTGCTGGGAAGAAGCTGGAGGCATTTCTGGAAAGCAGAAAGTACAGGGTCTGAAGGAGAACCAGAGGAGGGCTGAGGCTCTCCTGCAGCTGCAGGAGAGGTGTGAGGGCCACATAAAATGGACTGGGGGGCCGCATTCGGCCCGCGGGCCTTGTGTTTGACACATGTGCCCTAGGCAAACAGTTGCATATGAACAGTAGCACCCTCTAGTGTGCTACTAGTGTAAGTGTAGGCAAATGTATGTTTTGGCTCATGGTTAACTGGTGAGTCTTGAACCTGGGCCTGCAGGTCAGGCTGGAGGTCTCTGGTACCTACTCCCTGATTCTGGGATAGTAATGAGTGTTTTGGCGTGCAGTTCAGAAACATGAGAAAAACGCACTGCAAATGCACGTCATGCTCAAGGTGCCATTAACTGTTAATGGCACCCAAAACGCAGTTAGCAGATGTATGTTTTGTCATGCAACAAAGGTGCTACAAATAGTTCAGGAGCTTCTTTTGGAGCATTTGTCGAGCACAGGGCAGCCAAATCAAGTGAATGGGTCACCCTGCGCATGATGTGCACAAATAATACGATTGGGAACGCATAACGGGGTTCTCACATACTGTACTTCTTGCACACGCAGCAAAACGCAAAGGAACATGTGTTGTGGCGTGCATTTCAGAAACATGCAAAAAATGTGCTGCAAATGCAACCATTAACTGTTAATGGCACCCAAAATGCAATTAGCAGATACGTGTTTTGTCATGTGACAAAGGCGCTACAACAAATGGATGCTCGAAAATAGTTCAGGAGCTTCTTTGGCGCATTTGTCACGCACAGGGCAGCCCATACAAGTGAAAGGGCCACCTTGTTTACGATGTGCAGAATTGAAAAATGAGCAAATATGACGAGCGGGGACGCATGTTTCCACTATGGGAAGTGTTAATCCACCCTAAGATTCTGGGGTACTGTCCACACATCTCCAGTGCAGCCCAGGACACGCTTTCAGCGGGATGCCGTCACTTTATGTAAAACCGACTTCAAGGTGAAACAGATAATGGGATTGAACACATAAATAAGTATTTCAGACAGAAGAATTTTCTCTTTGGACTTATGTGTGCCAAATAGGCTTCCTTCCATCCCAATCCATCAGAGACGTTCCCATTAAATATACGATATCCTGATCCTCTGGCAGAGCATGGGGAGAGGTGAAGTTACTTTACAGAGGTGTGCCCTAATAAGGCAAAAACACTCTCATTTTTCTTTGGAAAACAGACTGTAAAGGACACTCAGTTTGGAAGGAAAAACGATTTTAGTTTTTTTTTTTTTTTTAAAGACGAGATGGATCGGAGCCCGGGGAACACTAAAGAGAAGAGGACAAGATACTATTCTGGGCCACCCAAGGTGCTCTATGGCCCTGTTTAACCCTCTGCAGTATGGAACTGCTTTTCTATATCTGGAAAATTTTACTGCCTAGTACAAACTATTGTAAAGTATTGGAGAAGATAATAAGGGATTATATCCAAGAATTTGCTGATGGTCAGGGCTGCTGTTAGAAATCACGGGGCCCCGTACAGCCTTCCTGGCAGCCCCCCCAAATTTATCAAGACAATATTTTCACTAAAAATATATTACAATCATTATTAGTGGGCACAAACAAAACAGAGAATTTAAAGAAAAAAAAAATAATTTTTTTTTATTTTAAATGTTAACAAATTTTACAATTATTTTACAATTTTTTACATTATTTATTACAATGTTTAATGGTTTTTTTTTTTACATTTTTTTTTTTTACAGGATAGGGAAGCCTGCAGTGCTGCTGGGGGGAATCACAGTGAAAAGGGGTCACCTGGTGAGGGGGTGGGGATCAGAAGCAAGCAGAACAGGGAGGAGGATCGGTGTCGGAGAAGCAATTACAGGAACGATGCCTATGTCTGTGTCTCTCCCTGCAGCAGATAAAGCTGGGAGAGAAACTTGCTTTCAGCTGCTGCAAAGAGCCGCACAGGGCATCCTTCTGTAATTGCCCCTCCGCCCGACCGCACCAGTTTCCCGTGCTGTTGGGGCCCCTTGTGTGGCCAGGCCCCCTACAGGAGGACTGGTGTACCCCCCCCCCCCTATCAGCGGCCCTGCTGATGGTAATAGTATTATTAGTAGTAATCACCATGAATTTATGAAAGATCATTCTTGCCCAACCAGCATATTAACATTCTATGAAGAAGTGAGCTGTAATCTGGCTAAAAAAGAAGATAGGGTAAGATAGAAGATAAGGTATGACAGAAGATAGGGTATGATAGAAGATAGGGTATGAAAGAAGATAGGGTATGATAGAAGATAGGGTATGACAGAAGATAGGGTATGATAGAAGCTGGGTATGACAGAAGATAGGGTATGACAGAAGATAGGGTATGATAGACGATAGGGTATGTGTCAGGTCACCTGTGGCCAGGTGACAACTGCACCCTGTTGGAGGCAGGGGTGCAGCGCAAGGTAGTGAACCCGATAGCAGACTGCTGCGGATGGACCGGAATGTGAGCCCAAGATTCCCCAGGGCGCGGAGTCTAAGACCCAGCAGGTGTTCACCAGAGCCTCTAGTGGTGAGGATGGACTTGGCTGCAGCTGGGCCCAGGTCACGGCCCCTGGGGTCCCCCGGGTCATGCTCCGTAGGGAGAGAAGGGAAGCAGCCACTCAGGACACAAGGAATGGTGATGAGTAAGCCGAGGTCGGGGTAACAGGCAGACGAGGGTAATCAAGGGACAGGCCAAAGGTCAGGGCAACAGGCAAACAGGAATAGTCAGAGACAAGCCAAAGTCGGTACACAGAAAAGTAGATCAAGCACATGGGAAACAGGAAACAAACACTGTTGAACAGCAAAGCAGACATGCAGTGCACTGGTTAATATAGACTTCCTGCGATGACCTAGGTTGGGCAGGAACAGGAAGGAGAGGTGATAAAAAGGAACCAGAAGTGAAGTCTGAGCTCTAATACAGACATGAAGGAACAGGTAAGCTGCAAAACACTATTGCAAGTTCATGACAGTATGTACCTGGATAGAAACTTGGTTAAAGGAGCGAATCCAGAGGGTGGTGATAAATAGCATATTTTCCTAATGGTTTGGAGTTGTAAGCGGGGTGCCCCAAGGCTCTGTCCTGGGACCAACTAACTAGTTCATAAATCAAGATCGAGGTGGGTATTTTATTATTATTATACAGAATTTATATAGTGCCAACAGTTTACACAGCGCTTTACAACACGAGGGCAGACAGTACAATTACAATACGATAAGTGGCAGTTTTTTTTTTATATTTACCTACAGGTAAGCTTATAATAAAGCTTACTTGTAGGTTAAATGAATATTTACTAAACGTGCACCGTGTAGGAGATATTTTGATGTCACCGGCGTATGTGCACTGAAAGAACAGTATACCCGTGCCGCTCCTTCAGAGATAATTAGAGCTGCACAATTCTGGATAAAATGAGAATCCTGATTTTTTTTGCCTAAAATAAAGATTGCCATTCTCTCACGATTCCCAACGTAACATCTTCTTTCACATTATACAAAAAAATTGGGCTAACTTTACTCTTTCGTTTTTTTTTTATTTTATTCATTGAAGTGTATTTTTTCCCAAAAAATTGCGTTTGAAAGACCACTGCGCAAATACAGTGTGACATAAAATATTGCCATTCTATTCTCTAGGGTCTCTGCTAAAAATATATATATAATGTTTGGGGGTTCTAAGTAATTTTCTAGCAAAAAATACTGGTTTTGACTTGTAAGCAACCAGTGTCAGGAAAAAGGCTTAGTCTTTAAGTGGTTAAACTGCCCTAATTTACAGACCGAAGTTCATCCCTTTGATCTAAAAGAGCGAAATGATACAATACTTCTATTTATCTCTCAGTGCTGAGCAATGTTGTGATAAACTTTGCCGGCTGTTTTTTTGTTTTTCTTTGACAGCTCTGAGCAGAGAATGGCTCTGCACTGTTACATGAAATGTGGAAATGCCAGATTAAGCTGCGGGGGGGGGGGGGGGGGGTAGAATCGAGAGATCACAATTTTTAAACAATTCATAATGCAGCTCTAGAGCTCATGCGTGCGGGAGTGACGTCATGGCGGCTGGGCCATTCAAGCCACTGCAGCCTGTGAACCCGGAAGGAAGACTGGGTGGGCGCGCTTCTGTAGGGCTTTGTGTCAAGGTAAGTATTTCATGATGTTCTAGTAGCACATTATGCCTTTAGAAATATGAATTAACCCACGCTTAGGAATGAATGTATAAATATCCAAAATATGTAATGTGCACTCAATAAGAAAATCCCTACATGTCTAGGAAACCGGGATAGATAGCTGTGAAACTTTAAAGCGGAGTTCCGGCCACTAAATTTTTTTTTCAATAAAAATACCCCCGGGACAGTCAGGGCTAGTACATTCCACAATGGATAGCCTCTGTACTGTCCCGGTCGCACTTACCTGAAAGAATAAATACTTACCTTGAAAATTTCTTCTCCAGCGCTGCCATCTCGGATGTGGGCAGCTGAAGCCAGCGCGTCCTCTTCTGCGTCCTCCTCCGTGTCCTCTTCTCCCATAATGCGTCTGCACAGGCCCCGCTCGTCACTTCCGGTGCGGGCGCGTCATTCCTCCACAGCTTCTGGGCATGCCCAGAAGCTGTTTAGCAGGGAATGAGGCGCCGCACCGGAAGTGACGAGCGGGGCCGGTGCAGGAGCATTGATTCCTGGGAGCGATGACGTTCAGCTCCCAGGAGTCATTGCAAGCCGGAAAGAGACGGCGCGGGCTGCGGCGCAGAGGGAGGAAGTGGAAGAAAGGTGAGTATATTTTTCTTCAATAACAAGGTAATCGTAACTATCCATTTCTTTTTCAGGTGACCAAGAGCAAGCGGATGGCACAAAATCGATTATGTCGATTTTGTGGCCGGAACTCCGCTTTAATATGCCTTTACCTTGCAGGAGAAAATCTTCTTTTTTTTTCCCTAAAGTTTACTACCGCATTAATACAGTAGGAATCAGAGGGCCCTGCTCATTATATAGATAGTTAATTTTCAGTATTTGCTGATGATACAAAGCTTAGTAGGGTAATAACCTCACAACAGGATATAGTAACTCTACAGGAAGACCTCGATCAATTAGAGATGTGGGCTACTACATGGCAAATGAGGTTCAATATGGGAAAGTGTAAGGTAATGCACTTAGGAGCTAAAAACATGAATGCAAGTTACACATTAGGGGAGAATATATGGGGAAATCGAGGATGACAAAGGACCTGGGAATCCTAGTTGATGACAGGCTCAGCAAGAGCATACAATGCCAAGCTGCAGCAAGCAAGGCCAGAGGACTGTTGCCATGCATTAAAAGGGGTATTTACTCCAGAAATAAAACTATAATTATACCGCTCTACAAAACTCTAGTTCAGCCATATCTTGAGTATGCCACCCAGTTCTGATCACCAATCCTCCAGAAGGATGTGCTGAAAGTGGAGAAAGTCCAGAGAAAGGAAATCAAGCTAATAAGGGGACTGGAGGATCTCAGTTATAAGGAATGCCTGCAACCAGTAAACTTATATTCACTGGAAAAAAAAATGCTTAAGAGGTGACATAATTGCAATATACAAATATCTTAGTGGTGATGCTAGCATAGGGAAAAAAACAATTTAGTATCAGATCGTTTAAGAAGACACAAGGTCATTCAGTGAAGTTAGAGAAGAAGAGGTTTAACCCTAAACTGTGTAGGATTTTTTTTAAATGTTAGGGCAGTTAGGACGTGGAACTCCCTTCCACAATTGGTGAAGGCAGCGGGAAGTGTGGATAAGTTAAAAAAAACTTTTAGATGGGCATTTTATCGAACACAATATACAGGGATCTGGGAAATGGTAAAGACATACTGTAATTCTACACACACCCACACAGGTTGAACTGGATGGACTAGTGTCTTTATTCAATCTAACCAACTAAGAAACTTCCCTCCACACCGAAGGCTTAGCACAATTAGGATAAGAGGCAATGTGACCCACATGGGTCCCCATCCATCTACTCTCTGCATTGTTTTGAAAATGGGTTTCAAATATACAGGAGCAATAAATGTCAAAAGGATATAAATGACCCTCACAGCAAATGGTAACAAAGTGAATTAGGTAGACCAGATTTTTGCAATGAAAAGCTCTGCGTAAAGTTAGCCATGGTTGGATCGAAATTCATCTGGTTCAGCAGTCAGTTCATGCCATTAGTACTAATTCTATTTGTTAGCAACATGGATATACAATGTTTGGATAGATAGATAGATAGATGTCCTAAAATGACCAGATGCACACCTTAATATGGTTCAAAGACTTCCCAGAAGAGTGGAGGCTCTTAAAGCCCCAAATGTACCCACAGTTTTGTAATGGTATTTCCAACAAGCTATCATACATGTGATGGCCATATATCTACTGTATGTAGGCAGCCATTGTTGACCTCCTTCTAAAAGTGGAAGAGAACCTTCCTATCGTTTACAACCAAGGAAGCTGCCATCTTGGCCTTGTTTAACCACTTAAGCCCCGGAAGATTTTACCCCCTTCCTGACCAGGGGGTATTTTGCGATTCGGCACTGCGTGACTTTAACGGACAATTGCGCAGTCGTGCGACGCTGTACCCAAATGAATTTGACGTCCTTTTTTTCCCACAAACAGAGCTTTCTTTTGGTGGTATTTGATTACCTGTGCGATTTTTTGATCATGCGCTATAAACAAAAAAAGAGCGACAATTTTGCAAAAATAACAATATTTTTCACATTTTTTATATGAAATTCCCCCCCAAAAAATGCAAAAATCTAATTTTTTTAACATTTTAGGCCAATTTGTTTTCTGCTACAAATGTTTGGTAAAAAAAATCGCAAAAAGCGTATTTTGATTGGTTTGCGCAAAAGTTATTGCGTTTACTAAGGGAAAGATTTTTGTCATTTTTATTGTTTTTTTTTAACGAGTAATGGCGGCAATCTGCAATTTTGTTTGCGGGACTGTGACATTGCGGCGGACAGATCGAACCCTTGACTAACATTTGACACTTTTGGGGGTACCAGTGACATTACTACAGTAATCAGTGCTATACATATGCACTGTTACTGTAAAAATGACACTGGGAGGGAAGGGGTTAACTTTATTGGAGAGGGAGGGGTTAAGTGTGTCCCTAGGGGTGTGTTTCTTACTGTCATTGGATGTGGCTGTGTGTGTAACAGCACAGATCAACGGTCCTACATAGCAGGACCGAGTGATCTGTGCTTTTACACAGGGGAGAGTGACAGGTGGCTTTGTTTACATTAACCGCCTGCCTTTCTCCCTCTCTACCCGACGATCGCGAGTGACTGGTGGACATCGGGTCCGCCGGTCACACGCGCCGGCTTCTTCGGGTACGAGCGGGGGCGGGAGCGTGCCTCCGGCGGCGCACGCTCGCCCCCTGTTCGCTCCCAGGCTAGTGACGTACCGGTACGTCACTTTGCCTGGGAGGGGCTGACCGCCGCCGTATATATATATATATATACGGCGGCGGTCGGCAAGTGGTTAATCTTCAACTGCCACTATGCTGCACATAGATAGATAGATCTTTCAAACTTTCCACCTCCAGGAGCCCAGTCTTGACCCCAAGATCTTTCCAAAAGTGCTTACAGATGCATTACATTCGATCAACTAAAATTCATCTAAGATACTGAGCATAACTATGTGTGATGGGGCCCCAAAACAAAACCATTAAGGAGCACACCATCTTTCTAACCCATCTAGTGAGTACTAATTACACAGTAATCATATTATGGTTCCCAATCTCACTGTATACATAAACTGCATTATGCATGGTCTCAAAAATCCATTGTTAAACAGTTGGAAACACAATACAGACATTTTGTCTCCCTACCTAAATCCTGTAAATATTCTTCAAGGAAAACAACTCTATTGTTTTTCTCGATCCTTTTTCAATCATACAAAAATATGTTTGCAATCCTTTTACAATATACAGTAAGTGGGAAGTATTGAAGTCTGCAGTGAAATTGCTGAACTTTCTCTTTAAAGTTTACTTGTTGAATGTGCTGGAACAAGCATATGTCCTCCTCCCCTCCCTATGTTCCATACAAAGATAATTACCAATATCCGATTGAATCTGTGTGCTGTATAAAGGGGAAAAAAGAATAACCAAAACATTTCCTATGTCTTTTACTGCTTATAAAGCCCTCTGCTGAGCAGACAAGTCCATTCTTGCTCTATGGAAAATGATCCCACCACTTTATCAGTATGCCTCTTAGCACAATACAAAGCAATCCGCGAAGTTATTATTGAGAGAAGAACCCCCTGTAGATCATGATTATGAAGCTCTGTGATTACTTGTTAGATAATGAATTGCTCACGTGAGTCCTGTACTTCATGGAGCACCAATTTGTTCTATAATCTGAAGTTTTGACTTAAAGAAGAACTGTCAATACATTTGTTTTCAATGTTTTGTTTTCCAGTGGGACAATCCTATATGTAGTAATAATTATAAGATCAGACTGAGCACCCCCTTTCCCCCCTGGTCGTCCAACAACAGCTAGGAAGGAGACGGCCACTTTATAACGATGCTTGTCTCAGATTCAAGCACTTTCCTAAAACAAGTAGTTGCAAGAGGAATGCATAAGGACAGGAGGCTGACACACCCCTCTCCCTCTGCATTCTTCTTGCTGCCACTTGCCTTATGAAAGTGATCTGACCTGAGACAGAAGCAACCATCACCTTCCTACCTATGTTGTTGGACGACACCAAGGGAAGGGGGTGGCACTTTGTCCTCGGACCTCATAGTTAGGGTTAGGAAGCACCTATGAAAAAAAAAAAAAAGACACTTCCAAGGTCAACTTACCAACCAGCCTGCGACCAACCGAATTGACCTGTCCAACAGTATGCATTAAAAACAGAAGTTTAGTTGCACACATTTGCAAATACACGCATAAGCCACAGAGCCCCGGCAAGGCACCTCCTTTTCTGTGGACCTAACTCTAATTTCTGTGAGTCTCCAACAATGGAAGCACATGCATTTAAATGGACAGGTGTAAGGCAGATAAACCTGAAGAGGACCTGTCCCTTCTTAAAGGCACAGGGGCACACTGAAGACCCAGCCCATAGCACTATGGCAGCAAAGGTGTCAGTGCGTTGCCATGCCAATATAATTCATAGTACAAAAAAGTGGGTACTGCCCTCACCTGTAACTGGTCACTGCAGCAAGGAGCATTGGAAAAGCAACACATATGAAAAAAAAACAGATATTTCCAAGCTCAGCTTACTGACAGCTCAATATACCCACTTTTTTGTATTAGGAAACACCTACAGTATCTCACAAAAGTGAGTACACCCTTCACATTTTTGTAAATATTTTATTATATCTTTTCATGTGACAACACTGAAGAAATGACACTTTGCTACAATGTAAAGTAGTGAGTGTTCTGAGTTGAGCCTGATCTGTTAAGCCGCTGTATGGTCTTGGCCACTGTGCTGCATCTCAGTTTCAGGGTCTTGGCAATCTTCTTAAAGCCTAGGCCATCTTTATATAAAGCAGTGGTTCTCAACTCCGGTCCTCGGGACACACCAGCAGGCCAGGCCAAGCTAACTAAATTACATCATAGGTGATCTGATTTGCTGCTCTGTGATTGCAGTATTCTAGTCTGCATCTCCCCAAGGTAATACTTAAAATCTGGCCTGTTGGTGGGTCCTGAGGACTGGAGTTGAGAACCACTGATGTGGAGCAACAATTCTTTTTTCAGATCCTCAGAAAGTTCTTTGCCATGAGGTGCCATGTTGAACTTTCAGTGACCAGTATGAGAGAGTGAGAGTGATAACACCAAATTTAACACACCTGCGCCCCATTCACATCTGAGACCTTGTAACATGACACCAGGGAGGGAAAATGGCTTATTGAGCCAAATTTGGACATTGTCACAATAATGGACATCAATGGCTGTGTGTTGAGTTAATTTGTGGGGACAGCAAATTTACACTGTTATACAAGCTGTACACTCACTACTTTACATTGTAGCAAAGTGTAATTTATTCAGTGTTGTCTCATAAAAAGGTATAACAAAAATGTGAGGGGCGTACTCACTTTTGTGAAATACTGTAGTAACATAGGACACAGTACTACACGTAATTTGTCCCATGGGGGCAGAACAGTTAAAAAAAGGCATATATTTAAAGTGTATGTAAAGCTAAAATCTATTTTTCGTATGTTTGTCATTCCCCATTGTATACAGTTTTCTGCAGCAAATTGTTTTAGTGAATCCATTTCTTACCTGGAGATCCACCCTGTAAGAACATTTCCTGTTGCAGTTTGACAACTGTAAGCCACTGCCTCACAATAAGCAGCAGTGTTGTCAGCCTGCCGTGCACACCTTTTAAGTTGGTTTCTAGGCTGCCAATCTTTTGGAGCTGATGAGCAACCCACCGACAAACTGCAGGAGCACTTACATAAGGCTGACAGCGCTGCTGCTAATTGCGAGGCGGCACATTGTGATGTCAGCTTACAACAGGAAGTCTCTTTATTTCTGATTTTCAGGCAGGAAACTTTGCAAGAGTTTCACAAAAAACAATTTGCATCAGAAGACCGTATAAAGTGAGGCACGGTGGCAAACATACCAAAAAACAGATTTAGAGTTTACATAAACTTTACCACTTCAGGTCCGCCCTACAGCAATTTTACTGCTACAGGGCGACCCCTCTGTGCCGGATAACGTGTATATATACTGTACGTGATCCAGCTTTTCCGGGTAGGGGGCCTGCATCAAACACAGGTACTGCGGGTTTCGATGTCCACCGGCACCCGCAGATCCTCCAGCAGAGAGGCAGAACTGCAGTCTACCTATGTAAACAAGGCAGAACACCATTCTGTCAGTAGGGAAGGCATGGATCCTGTGTTCCTGCAAAGCAGAGACATGGATCCATGCCTTCCCCTAGTAAAAGCACCTCCCATAGTACACAAACACACTAGCTAGGCACATAGTTAATGCTTTGACCCCCCCTGATGTTAACCCCTTCTCAGCCAGTGGCATTTGTACAGTGACAGTGCATTTTATTTTTAGCACTGATCACTGTATTAGTGTCACTGGTTCCCAAAAAGGGTCAGAAGTGTCGGTTAGTGTCCGAATGGTCGCCGAAAGTTTTGCAGTCCCGCTATCAGTCGCCGATCACAGACATTACTAGTAAAAAAATAAATAAATAACTAAAAATCTCCCATAGTTTGTAGACGCTTTAATTTTTGCACAAATGATTTAATATATGCTTACTGGGATTTTTTTTTTTTTTACTAAAAATTTGTAGCAGAATACATCTTGGCCTGAATTTGGTGTACGTTTAGTAAACTGAGAAGTTTTCTCTCAGTTCACTTCTCGGCAGTTCTCAGAGAAAAAATATCTCCTCTGGCACCCAGTTTAGAAGGCGGAGAACTTCACTTCTCACAGGGTGATCAGAGGAGAATTTTTTTCTCTGAGAACTGCCGAAATCTGTGTATAACTGGGTGGACTGCCTGTAATCTCATGAGATATTGTGAGATTACAGCCGCCCCTAAATTTAAAAAGTGAAACTAAAGTTTAAAAGAACTCGTAATGACATGTTCTGACATATAAAAACATATCTATACACACACACACGCACAGTATATATACACATATACATACAGTATATAAATATATACACACACACACACACATATATATACATATATATATATATATATATATATATATATATATATATATATATATATATATATATATATATATACACATACCAGTACATACAGTGTATGCAGTATATATACACCAGTACAAACAGTATACATATATATATATATATATATATATATATATACACACACCAGTACATACAGTATATATATATATATATATATATATATATATATATATACACACATACACACCAGTACACACACAATATATATATATATATATATATATATACACACACATACATACACCCACAAACACGCATACATACAATATATACTTTCATTTTGAACCCACTGGTGCTGATATATAGGAAGAAAGAAGTCTTCTTCCTGTAATCACACAGCTTCTCCCCCTGATTCTCCACCTCTGAGCTGGAGAAGCAGGAAGAGGAGATCTTCAAAGAGAAGCACAGTGATAAGGTGACATCATGTGTTACTAAACTGGCTGTTTCTGTTGCAGTGAATGCAAGCCGTTTGTGTACTGAGATGAGAAGAGAAGACTATGTTCTCCACTACTCTTCTCAGTAATTTAAACCGGCAATGCTCTGAGACAAGCTGTGATCATCCAGATCTCGGCTTATCTCAATTTACTAAACGTACACCTTTATGAAGAAATTCGCAGCTCCCCATTGAAATGACGTATCACAATCGCAGTAAAAACGTATTGTGTTTTTGGTGCATTTTTATGTCCATTTTTCACAGGTGCAGGAAACCCAAAAACACACCAGAAACGCACAGGAAACCCATCTGAAACACAGAAGAATAGTGGCAAAAATGCATATGCGTTTTTTTTCCTTGATTTTGCAACAGAGCAGTGTAAAAGGGCCCTAGAATACATATTTGAATAGAATCATTTTTTCTAAACCAAAGTTTAGTGTCATTTTAACATGGTAATGCACTTAGGACATTTACATTAGCGCTTTAGTCTGAGTGGGGCCATAAAGCACTCAGGAAAAATCAGGGCGTAGATTGGGAGCCTCATTATTTGATTCACACTCATAAAGGTGGAAGAAGGAGCCAGGGAGGAGGGTGGGTACTCTCTCTCAGTACAGGTTTTCCTTTAATCCCCCGTTCACATAGGAGCAACTTGTCATGCGATTTTGGAAGGAGAAAGACAACCACCGCTCAGGTGTGCAATCCCAGTGCTAGCCCCGACTCGCCATCGCTGCAGCAATAGAAATGAAGGAGTAATCAGCCGCACAACACCAACGGCTTGGAAGATGTAATCCTTTATTTTCATACACCAATGGTACACAGATAGACGCGTTTCACATTAAGACACACAAATATAGACGCGTTTCACACTATTCAAAGTGCTTGTTCACTGTGTAGTGAACATGCACTTTGAATAGTGTGAAACACATTTATGTTTGTATCCTGTGTACCATTGGCGTATGAAAATAAAGGATTATACCTTCCAAGCAGTTGGTGGTGTGCGGCCGTTTACTCCTTCATTTCTATTGCCATGCGATTTGATAGGTCATTGCCTATTGCCGGCAATCGCACTGTTCAAATCCATGCGACACCGACTTTGCGGTACCGCATCGATTTAAAAATGTAGTACATGCACTACTTTTGGCGATTTTGGGTGCGACTTGAATAGACATCTGTGCATGAAGTCTTCAAAGCCGCAATGAGGTGTGGCTTTGAAATCTTGCGATTTCAGACGGAGTAGCACGATTTCAAAACCGCAGTCAATGTGAACGGGGGCTTAGAGGATAAAAGACTGAAGCAATTAAAAAAGGTATATTGTCAAATACAAATGTATGAGCAGACAGAAAGCACTTTAATACTATGATTAAGATGAGCGCTCTGCTTTACATTTTTACGCTTCGTAGTTTCAGGATAAATTAAAAGAAAAAAAAAAAACAGCCTTGGGAATTTTTGAAGAGCATCTGTCAAGATGGCAGAAGAAAGAAACAGTTTTCACTTCCTACTCGGAGGAATTTCTCCAAAATAGGGGATATCCCGCATGTTTACATCAAGGAAGAGAGTAGAAACAGCCGGTGTTTATCACAGTTGTTTTTACAAAACGCCAATCTCCCTTGGGCGTTTAAAGGGAAAGCGACTTTAATTTATTCAAGTTTTGTTTTTGTTTTTTACAACATTGTACAATGTGCAAGTGGTCTTTTTTGTGGTCAGACCACTTGTAACTTTCTATACTTTCAGCCTTTTCCAATGACGCATGGTGGAGATTGCATTAAAGCACACTAGTATGTGCCGATGTAGCGCTCACTCCCGCAGGAGCCCACTGTTTACGTCACTAAGGTCTTTTCCCAGCCAGGCACACAGCAGCAGTCACTCGCTTGGCTCAATGGACAGACTAATGCCTCGTACACACGCAACGATTATCGGCCGACTGATCGGCCGTCTTTTGTCCAGTGTTGGTTGAAATGTGCTCTCGACTTGCACTGGACTTTTGTTGGCCAACAAAAACCAACTTCAGAAGTGATGTCATGTGCTGGTTTACGTTCCGTGTGTTTTTTCTTCTCTGAGCATGCCCAGTCTTGCTCATCAGATTTTTGTCTGCCGAAATCTGTACTGACTGACGGAAAATCGGCCGTTGTGGTGACGGAAAACAACAATTTTATAGCATGCACACCAGATTTTATTCGGCCAAAAAGTCGCAGTCGGTTGTCGAAAGCATCATACTAAAAAGCCGAAAATCGGCTGATCGGACGTTGGCCGAAAATTCACGGCCAACAATCGTTGCGTGTGTACGAGGCATAAGGGTATGCTTTTCTGAAGCTGTATTGCAGATATTGAACTTGGATAGGTGTGGGGCAACTGTGGGATACTCCAGCAGCTTTAACCAGTTGCCGACCGCCTCCTGTATATTTACTGAGGCAGGCTGGCTCGTACAGGCAAAGCGACGTAGGGATACGTCGCTCGCCTGGGAGGAGCTAGGGGGCGAGCGCACGCCGCCTACAGCGCGCTCCCGCCTCCACTGGGCAGTGGGGGAGACGATGCGTGTGTCAGGCGACTCCGATTGACACTCTCAATCGTTCCCCGCTGAGAGAGAAGAACGGGCAGCTGTTGTAAACACAGTTGACCGTCCTTCTCCCTGAAATGATCACAGAGCCCATGTGATCCTGCTATATAGGTTTGCATGTCTCTATGATCATTTCACAAGTCTAACACCCATACAGATAAAATCACTCCCCTAGGGTCACATTTAACCCCTTGATCACCTATACTGTTAACCCCTTCCTGCCAGTGTCATTATTACAGTAACAGTGCATACTTATAGCACTGATTACTGTAGTAATGTCACTGATTCTCCCCAAAAGTGTCAAAAATGTTAGTTAGAGGTCCGATCTGTCCGCCGCAATGTTGCAGTCCCGCCAAAAATCGCAGATCGCTGTCATTACTGGTTAAAAAAAAACATTAAAAATTACATAAATCTTTCCCATGGTTAGTAGACACGATAACGTTTGCGCAAACCAATCAAAATACGCTTATTACAATTTTCTTTTTTTTTTTTTTTACCAAAAATATGTAGCAGAAAACAAATTGGCCTAATATGTAAAAAAAATTTAATTTTTACATTTTTTTCTTGAGAATGTCATATAGCAGAATGTGAAAAATATATTTTTTTTTTTTTCAAAATTGTCACTCTTTTTTTGTTTATAGCGCAAAAAATACAGGTGATCAACTACCACCAATAGAAAGCTCTATTTGTGGGAGAAAAAGGATGTCAATTTTATTTGGGTACAGCGTCGCACAACCGCGCAATAATCCGTTAAAGTAACGCAGTGCCGAATCGCAAAATAGGGCCTGGTAAATAATGGGGCAAATCTTTCCAGTCTTAAAGTGGTTAAACAGCAATTTGAGGACACTAATCTTCCTTCTTGGAATCTGAGCACAGTCCTTGCTTGCAGCCCGGGCTTTTTTTCTCATAAAAAAGGTGCAGGAACTCAACCATGACCCCCCCCTAAACCCCCTCCCCAAACTGGTCAAAATTTAACTAACAGTGAGAGGATCTTAAAGGGGCATCAAATACCAGGAATGCATTATGTACAGAGTGCAGAGTTCTGTGGGGTTACACATAGAGTGCAGAGTTCAGGGGTGTGCTACGTATTCAGTGCAGGGTTCAGGGGTGGGCTACACACAGAGTGCAGAGTTCAGCCTTCTTCCACAGCTGCATAGCTCGGCCTCCTCCATCCATATCTCACTTTTTCCCCTCTTCTTCTCCAATACCTCCCCTCACACTGTAGATGGCTTTGCCTACTTGCAGGGAGATCATCCAGTGGGGGTGTCAGCACTGCACCCCAGGCACTGGCATCTCCTTTGTCCACATACTGCACCTGGAAAACATGGGAAGCCAGACCTCTGTGTTTACAAGTGATAGTGATGAGCATAGAGCAGAGGGCCTGAGCCAAAGGTAGTGGAACTGAGTTCCACCAAGTTCATGCTGAAAAAAAGCCCTGCTTGCAGAAAATATTGGGCTGAGCTATACATGGACACCATCGATAAAGTATATGGCCTGGAGCTGAGTGAAACTAGGAGGAGGGCGAGCATGACTGGGGCCTGTAGAAGAGGCGGAGTATTAGTGGGGTGAGTTAGAATGATGCATTCTGTTTACCAGATTGAAGAGTTCAAGACAGAGGGTGTGTCCTGTAGTGGGTAGACGGGAGGATGGATCTCAGTTGAAGCTCAGACGGAGCTCATCACAGCATCTCCCTCCCTCCCTTGTTAATTTTGGCTTGGGCTTGGGGGAGCCTCCTACTGTCTCAAGATGCTGGGGTATTTGTTAGTGGGTTTTCGGTTCTTATGTTGTTAGCTTGCAATTCAATTTCTTGGCCCTTTTATTTTCTTGTCGTAGCAGCAGGCAGGGGGTCTATTGGGCCTTTGAAGGTGGTGCTGGTAAAAAAAAATGTGGAAAATTGTGGGTTGGGCCCATCTGAGGTATGGGTGTCCCTTCCTAACAATACGGTGGTAACATCAGGGTATAAATTAGGTTGTATCTGGTAGTGCATATGTTGTTAATTGTCCCTGACTGAGCCAGTGTAGTTGCGGATGGGGGCCCTTGATTGGGTGGCAGATACAACCGGTTAATCATGAGTATATAGGCATTCAAAGACATTAGCCCGGGCATAAGCTGAGGTTGGTTTATTTGGTATTCATTGACTGTATTATATGCATTGAACTTGTTTTCTTGTGAATGTTGTATTTAATGGTTTGTAATATAAAAGCTGCTATGGCCATTTGATTCCAAATAAAATGTGTCGTCTGGTCATTTTGGAAGGGGGGATGGGTCAAGTGTTTAATAGATAACTGGAGCCTCGGCATTCTGCAGGTACCTCAGTCGGGTCTCCTTTGAGCAATGCTAAGGCTCGCCATAGATGGAGCAAATTTCTTTCCTGCAACCACAGTGTTGACAGGGGAATCCCTCCCGCCGAGCCATTGTGTTTTCCCAGCAGAGGGGCGGGGGAAGCTGTCCCCGCCAGGAGAACACAAAGATTACAGTTGGTTCCTGCTGAACCGGCCAAGATTCGAACCGCCTTTGGCCAGCTTTACTCTAGCACCCGAGGGAAAGCAGCAGCACACAGTCTCAGGCTGGGTTCACACTGCTGCACTAGACGACTCACAACAGGGGTCAAGTGCGTCCCTGTTTACTTTTTCAGGTCTGATTTCATTTCAAATTTTTGACTGAATTCGGACCTGAAATGGGCAAAAAGACACACAGGACTCCTGCGCAATTCACACAGGAGCCGCTCCAGGGAAATGTGAACTGGCTTCATAGAGAGCCAGTCAAAATCTCCTGATATGCAAATCGGATGTGGGGTTTCACAATAGTGTGAACCCAGCCTCAGGGATCTCTCAATCCAGTCTGTACTCACTAATGTCCTTTTATAATTGGAC
This sequence comes from Pelophylax lessonae, assembly GCF_965119305.1. Lineage (NCBI taxonomy): Eukaryota > Metazoa > Chordata > Amphibia > Anura > Ranidae > Pelophylax > Pelophylax lessonae. The sequence goes on from NC_138773.1 coordinate 55,496,826, forward strand.
ACCTCCTTCCAATATCTTCCAGACACCTCTCCAGTGATACCAGACCAGATCCCCAGAGGAAAGTCTCTCAGTCAGCTCCAGCAACATTTAGCAGAATAGGCCCCCCAGCTAGCCTAGCTGGGACCTTGATGATTAGTAGACACATGGCAAGTTTGCCCGGGAGGACAGCAGCCCTCCAGGCTGGGATACCCTCCTTCTAGGACAAGAACCCCTCTGCTCCAATCTCAGAGTATTCCCAAACACCACCTGGGCACCTCTCCCCAGAGATTGGCCAGGGCTGCAGATGCTGATTTGATTCTTCCAGACCACTACCTTCCAGAACCTTTTCAGACAGACAGGGGAAGCAGTCAACCCTGCAGCCAGTGAAACACAGAACTGACCAAAACAATCACATGCAGCTCAACTAATTACAGCGAGCCAGTAGCTGCATTTACCTAACCGAGCACCTATCTAGGAGAGTGCTGCACCTCTCTTTCAGTTTTTAATCCTTCCACCCTATTTCATGCACACCTCACCATCCTTTTCTTTTGAACATAAAATCCTCCAAGAAACTTTCTCTAGTTGGGAAGGGTAATATATAACTTGTGGATTTAGTACAGTTGCTGCTATTTAGGTAACCCCAGTTGACATACTGGTCAGGACTGGTGCCAGGTGTGTTTGTATCCTTTTCCTCGGCTTATTAAATTAAGATTAAATGGCTGTGGAATAGGAACGTTGTAAGCAATCTGAGAGCAGCTACTGATTTAAATGTACCATATATAAAGTGCTGCATTCATTAATGGTGCCATATAAATATCTAAAATAAATGCATAACCTTTTCAGTCCATTGACTGCTTTTACGTAATGCTTGCAGTAGCTGGGGGCTAATCCTGGTTGCCATGTAATCCAGTAGGACAGATGAATGTATGTGTAGGAACAATGGTCCAGGAAGATTTATTAGGGCAGGCTATAGTTTGTGTGGGAGGCCAGCAGGTCCGCAGAGCCACTGCCTGTTTCAATTATCTATTGGAAGTCTGCTTTTAATTTACACATTTTACTCTTAACCCCTAAAGCTGAAATCAAAGATCACACCAATATAGAGAGGCCTGAAATAAAACAGAAGGCAATAAACAGAGTGCCGGCATGACAAGGGTTGAAAGGGCTTGGGCATAGGAAGGAAAATAGTGGTTTAGGGTTAACAGGACAGTTAGCTGGCTGAGGGACATGGCCAGGGTTGGGAGGAGCATTGGGGGATGAGATTTTGTTAACCTGAGGGATGGGGAGTCAATCGGAGGTCAGCCAAGCAGGGAAGCCTCCCGTGCTGCCTTTGGTGGGATGTTTTGAGTTGGATTACGGGATATGGAAGGGAGGATATTGTGACGGTGGCTGGGTGCAAGGTCCTTTTTAGGTTCATATGGGCACAAAAGGTGTGGTGTAGGGATCTGTCTGGGGCGCAACTCCCAGTTGGTGTAGGTACCAGCGAGTTGTCTCCGAGTCAGTGTTTTTGCGGCTGGAGGCGAAGTTATTTGCAGGTACTTTTGTTGATTTGATGCCTTTTAGGACCTTGTGGCTCCAATTTTATTTTATACACTGTGTGTTCAGGTTACGATGTTATTGATCAGTATTTATTTGTTATTTATATTTTAACCACTAGCCGACCGCCACAAGTACATATACTGCGGCGGTCAGCCCCGGCCAGGCAAAGTGACGTACCGCTACGTCACTAGCCTGTCACTCGCTTGTGAGCCAATAGCAGACGAGCGCGCGCCCGCTGAGGCACGTGCCCACCCCGGCTCGTTCCCTAACAAGTCATTGCGTGTGACCAGCGGACCCGATGTCCGCCGGTCACTCGCGATCGTTTGCCGTGAAGGGAGAAAGGCAGGCAGCTAATGTAAACAAGCCGCCCGTCATTCTCCCCTGTGTAAAAATGGAGATCACACGGTTCTACTATCTAGGACCGTTGATCTCTGGTCTTAGACCAGTAGCCATGTCCAATCACAGTTAGAAACACGCCCCTAGGACACACTTAACCCCTCCCTCTCCAATACAGTTAACTCCTTCACTGCCAGTGTCATTTTTACAGTAACAGTGCATATGTATAGCACTGATTACTGCAGGAATGTCACTGGTAACCCCAAAAGTGTCAAAGATGTCAGTCAAGGGTCCGATCTGTCCGCCGCAATGTCGCAGTCCCGCAAAAGAAAAAAAAAAATCGCAGATCGCCGCCATTACTCGTTAAAAAAAAAAACAACAAAAATGACAAAAATCTTTCCCTTTGTTAGTAAACGCGATAACTTTTGCGCAAACCAATCAAAATACACTTTTTGCGATTTTTTTTTACCAAACATATGTAGCATAAAACAAATTGGCCGAAAATGTTAAAAAATTTTGATTTTTACATTTTTTTTGGGGGAATTTCATATAAAAAAATGTGAAAAATATTGTTATTTTTGCAAAATTGACATTCTTTTTTTGTTTATAGCGCATGATCAAAAAATCGCACAGGTGATCAAATACCACCAAAAGAAAGCTCTGTTTTTGGGAAAAAAAGGACGTCAAATTAGTTTAGGTACAGCGTCGCATGATAAAATATATTTAGCCAAAACATGGTAACATATGTGTGAATAAATAATAATAGTGCATAAGCAATCAAACAAATATCAAATGGTGAATCGTGGTAAATAAAAAAGTCCAATTTCACCGTGAGCAACTCAACAGAAAATAAAGGAAACAGCCCACAACCATTTAAAAATCCAAAAGAATAGTAATAATCAGATGATCCGGTAAGATTCCAGTGCCTACTGAATGGAGAAACACCCAGGAGATCCACCACCTCTGTGCTGCACTCCCCTCAGCCAAGCAACTCACCCCCACTTATTGCCCTCCACTCTCATGGGTCAGGCTAACAGCGCTAGAATATTCCACCACGGCAATCAGGTTGAAGATAACCATAGATCCCTGGTTTTTATTTACCACGATTCACCATTTGATATTTGCTTGATTGCTTATGCATTATTATTATTTATTCGCATATATGTTACCATGTTTTGGCTAATTATATTTGTGTGCGGCTAGCGTTTCATTTTTCACTATTATTTACACATATTTTATACCTTAGTCATGTCTAAATATAAGAGTCATGTGTATTCTTCCTTGAATCTTGGTGTGCTTTGTGTATTTCTTCCAGATCTGTGCAGTAATCCAGTGTTAGACTTTCCCTCTGTGCAGGAGCTTCCTGTAATAAAGACCGCTCACTGCTGATCTCTCTCCTTGTGCAGGGTGACCGGTCTTGTCTCCGCCCCCTCCTGTAGTTTTGTGCAGGCAGCCTGTAGTGGGTGGGGTCTGCTGGGCCCCTCACACAGCTCTGTTCTATGTACAGTCTATGTACAACCACACCGGACTCACCTATTCGTGTTACCCCGGTTATTCTGGGTTCTATATGTGTGGTTTGTGTTGAAAGAGTAGAAACAAGGGATACCTTAGGTATCAACCCCCAGAGGGGTTTTAGGCAGCAAATATAAACCAAGTATTGAAATTGAAGATTCAAAAAGGTTTCTAAAAAAATTGCTTTATTAAACAAACATTATCAAAAGTGACAAGGTGATTAAATAAATGTTAAAAACAACCCCTAAAGGGGAGGTATGTTATGAGCTCCTGGTTACAGATACATAGTGATGACAGCATGTTGAATTGCACAATGATAATCACAAAGGTAAAAATAGAGAACAACACCCCAAACACTAAGTAGTGGAGGGGCGAAAACCCCGACGCGTTTCGACCTGATACAGGTCTTCTTCAAGGGGACTGTGATATCATTGGAGCAAAAAAACGTCTGGAACCCAAGGAGCACATTGGGTAATTAGAGCATCCTCAAAAGTCAGAGAGGCATATCCCCTCCTACCATGAAGGGCGGAGTGGGTGTAGAGGTCTACAAGGAGTCACCAAAGAAATTGGTCGCCAAGAAGGGCACAAAACACCCGTATAAAGTCGCTAGAAGCCTGCCAACAACACTGCCTTTCCAAATGGGAGAGTAAGGGGCTCTTTCACTTGGGACAATAATATTTCTGAACAGTGTCCCTCAGGAAATATATGAAGATGAACGGTTTGACTTTTCAGATTGCTAGAATATTGCAGGAGTGTCTCATAGATGGATAGTGAGGCGGGGTGCGGTTTGTTATTGTTAAGTACCTGTATTCCATTGTTCTATTGTTTCTATCTACCTTAAGATCAACCTATTATGGGATGTATATGTGTATGTGGATTGGCTGCTAAGGGGGAGGGGGGATTGTCCCACAGTGTATATCTCTTTGTGCCTGTGTTTGAATAAACAGTTTCATTTTGGTTCACTCCAAAACTTGTACTGTCGAGTTCTTGGGGTAACTATAGCCAGATTCACAGGTCTCGTGTTCCAGAGCTTAGGAAGCAGCTTCTTGGCAGAGGTACCCAGTCGGGGTGTTCCGAGTCCGTCACAACTAGTAAAATAAATAAATAAAAATTCCATAAAAATATCCCATAGTTTGTAGACGGTATAACTTTTGCGCAAACCAATCAATATACGCTTATTCAGGATTTTTTTTTAATCAAAAACATGCAGCAGAATACCTACTGGCCTAAATTGATGAAAACATTTGATTTTTTACATTTTTTTTTATTGGGAATGTTTTAAGGCAGAAAGTAAAAATATAAATATATATATATTTTTTTCAAGAATGTCGGCCTTTTTTTACTTATAGCTAAAAAGAATTAAAACCACAGAGGTGATTGAATACCACCAAAAGAAAGCTCTATTTGTGGGGAAAAAAAGGACATCCATTTTATTTGGGTACAGCGTCGCACAGCCGCGCAATCATCAGTTAAGGTAACGCAGTGCCATGTCATGAAGGCGGGGGGGGGGGGTAAATCTTCTGGAGCCGAAGTGGTTAAAGGGGTAAGGGGTTGTGAAGGGCTATTGCTGAAGTGCTTAGATGAAGGTGTAAGCAGTGCTGTATTTTGGCCTAGGCCAACAAGGCCCAGGCCTAGGGCAGCACTTTGCAGGGGGGCAGCAAAAAGTCCCCCCCCTACTCCACCTGAGAATCTTTTTGGCCAGTGGTTGCTAGAGCTGCCTCTCACACCCCCCTCCTCTCTTTCTCACCCCCTTCCCTCTCTCTCCCATCCCCCCTCTCTCTCTCACCCCCCTTCTCTCTCTCTCACCCCCTTCTCTCTCTCTCACCCCCCCTCTCTCTCTCTCATCCTCCTCTCTCTCTCTCCCATCCCCCCCTCTCTCTTATCCCCCCTCGCTCTCTCATCCCTCCTCTCTCTCATCCTCCTCTCTCTCTCCCACTCTCATCCCCCCTCGCTCTCTCATCCCTCCTCTCTCTCTCTCATCCCCCCTCTCTCTTTCCCATCTCCTCTCTCTCTCACCCCCCTCTCTCTCTCCCTCTCTCTCTCACCCCCCCTTTCTCTATCTCTCTCACCCCCCTCTCTCTCACCCCCCTCGCTCTCTCATCCCCCCCTCTCTCTCTCTCTCATCCCCCTCTCTCTTTCCCATCTCCCCTCTATCTCTCTCTCTCAACCCCCTCTCTCTCTCACCCCTCTCTCTCACCCCCTCTCTCTCTCATCCCCCCTCTCTCACCCCCCTCTCTCTCTCTCACCCCCCCCTCTCTCTCACCCCCCCTCTCTCATCCCCCCTCTCTCTCTCTCTCCCACCCCCCTCCCTCATCCACCCCCCTCTCTCTCCCACCCCCCCTCTCATGAGATCTCAGGGGTTCATGCTGGGACTTGTAGTCCTTACATTTTGGAGGGAGTCAAATCCGTTAAAAAGGAAGGAGTGGGGCAAATTTACATAGGAGGGGGGCGTCCAATTTTAGTCTTGCCTAGGGCAGCACAAAACCAAAATACACCACTGGGTGTAAGCACAGAATGAATAAGCTACAGGTAATGATTTCTAGACTATTCACTCCTACCTCTGACACATAAAAAGCAATGATCTCTTTCCACCCCACCTTTTCTCCTTGTGCTCATGGTGCAATTAAAGCAACAAAGATATCAGGATGTGAAGTGACCTGTGATGTGGCCATTAGGCAGATGTGTCTAATTAGAACTATGCATCATTCTGATTGTGATATTTCCCTATTAGAGGGGGATTGGCGCCGAGTTTCTGCCAGCGGTGCCATATAGGCTGTGTGGTCCTCCCCGCGGGAAGCAGCTTGCAGTCAGAGAACATGTGTTGCAAACGTGTAAGCAGCATGGAGGCTTTGTGAGATGGTGAGCGCAGGAGGAGGGCCGTGACATAGAATTCATGAAGATTTCTCACTGAACATTGCACTGAAAATAAAAAGCTCCAGCCAGGAGTAAGGAAGGCTACACATCACTGGCATAGCTCCCAGCTGTCCCTGATTTTGAGGGACTGTCCATAAATTGAAAAAAAAAAAACCCTCTGTCCCTCTTTCCTCCTCAATTGTCCCTTATTTGAGTCTGATCTATATAATTGTATTTAAAATGCACTTTTTTTATCCTTAAAAAAAAAAGTGTTACCCAGTGCTAAACCGTTCACCAATTTTCTTAATCGCTGCATTTGTAAATTTTAAAAGCCAATACAAAGGAATAGTAATGGTTATAAAACACGTGTTGGGTTTAACTAATCATTGTTTTTGTAAAAGTCCCTAACCAGCTTCAACCAGAGCTTTAACCAGTTCTGGACCGGAAGAATTTGCCCTTAACCGCTTTCCGACTGCTCACAGTATATTTACTGCGGCAGTCAGCCCCTCACAGGCAGAGCGACGTAGGTCTACGTCGCTAGCCTGTGAGGCTCTGGGGAGCGAGCGCGCGCCGCCGGAGGCGCGCTCCCGCGCGGTCACGGACCCCCCCCCCCGTGCGTGTGACCGGCGGACCCGATGTCCGCTGGTCACTCGGCGATCGTCGGGGGAGAGGGAGAAAGTCAGGCGGCTTATGTAAACAAGCCGCCTGTCATTCTCCCTGGTGTAGAAACACTGATCACACGGTTCTACAATGTAGGACCGTTGATCAGTGTTCCTACAGCTCAAGCCACAGCCAATCACAGTAAGAATCACGCCCCTAGGGACACACACAGCCCCTCCCTCTCAAATAAAGTTAACCCCTTCACTACCAGTGTATTTTTACAGTAACAGTGCATATGTATAGCACTGATTACTGTAGAAATGTCACTGGTACCCCCAAAAGTGTCAAAAATGTCAGTCAAGGGTCCGATCTGTCCGCCGCAATGTCGCAGTACCGCAAAAAAAATCGCAGATCGCCGCCATTACGCGTTAAAAAAAAAAAAACAACAAAAATGACAAAAATCTTTCCCTTTGTTAGTAGACGCGATAACTTTTGCGCAAACCAATCAAAATGCGCTTTTTGCAATTTTTGTTACCAAACATATGTAGCATAAAACAAATTGGCCGAAAATGTTAAAAAATTTTGATTTTTACATTTTTTCGGGGGAATTTTATATAAAAAAATGTGAAAAATATTGTTATTTTTGCAAAATTGACGCTCTTTTTTTGTTTATAGCGCATGATCAAAAAATCGCACAGGTGATCAAATACCACCAAAAGAAAGCTCTGTTTGTGGGAAAAAAAGGATGCCAAATTCGTTTAGGTACAGCATCGCACGACTGCACAATTGTCCGTTAAAGTCACGCAGTGCCGAATCGCAAAATACCCCCTGGTCAGGAAGGGGGTAAAATCTTACGGGGCTTAAGTGGTTAATGACCAGGCCGTTTTTTGCAATTCGGCACTGCGTTACTTTAACGGAAAATTGCGTGGTCATGCGACACTGTAACAAAATAAAATGAATGTCCTTTTTTTCCCACAAATAGAGCTTTCTTTTGGTGGTATTTGATCACCTATGCGATTTTAATTTTTTGCGATATAAACAAAAAAAAGAGCGACAATTTAAAAAAAATATATATATATTTTTCACATTCTGCTATATACCATGGCCCCCCAAAAAATCTAAAAATCTAAATTTTTCATAGTTTTAGGCCAATTTGTTTTCTGCTACATATTTTTGGTAAAAAAAAAAAAATCGCAATAAGCATATTTTGATAGGTTTGCACAAAATTCATCGCATCTACTAACTATGGGAAAGATTTATGGCATTTTTTTAAATTTATTTTTTACTAGTAATGGCGGCGATCTGCGATTTTTAGCGGGACTGCGACATTATCGCAGACAGATTGGACCCCTAACTGACATTTTTGACCCTTTTGGGGGTACCAGCGACTTTACTACAGTAATCAGTGCTAAAAATATGCACTATTACTGTACTGACACTGGCAGGGAAGGGGTTAACCTAGGGGTGATCAAAAGGTTAAGTGTGAGCAAAGGGGAGTGTTTTCTAACTGTATGGGGGAGGGGCTTGTGAAATGATCATAGAGACCTGTAATCCTATATAGAAGGATCACAGGCGCTCTGTGATTATTTCAGAGAGGACAACGGTCAGCTGTGTTTACAATAGCTGACCGTCCTTCTCTCTTAGCGGGGAACGATCGCGGGTGCCTGGCGACAACTTCGGCCACTGGTTCCATGGATTGGCTCCCCCGCTGCTGAGTGGGGGGCGGAAGCGCTCACCCCCAGCACCACTCCTGTGAACCAACGTATCCCTACGTCGATTCACGCAGCTGAGCCAGCCTGATGCCGTAAAACTGCTGCGGGCGGTTGGCAAGTAGTAATGGGGGGTGTGGCAGGGGGTGTGTCTTATGCCTACATACTTTGCTAGTAGGTGTCCCTTGTTCCCATCTCTGATAGTTGGGAGGTATGCACTGGCACAAAGTAGTATTACATCTAACAGTTCAATACAGCCCATAACAGGGGTACATGACTTTGGGTTTTCAAAGATCCGACAAGCATCCAAAATATCTCAACTAAAAATAAAAATCTCTAAGAAACCTAAAGGGGATCTCTTTATTGGCCTTTACAAGTAACTTAATATGGAAATGACTTTTGATTTTATTATGATGTTCAATCTGATTATATTTCGCCCTTCCGGGTTCCTCCTCTCCCCATCCTCAACATTCTAATAAAATTAATAAATAAAACCTTTCCATTTTCATGACATACCTAATTTTAGACTTAACTATGTCATCACTGGGTCCCCACATTTCTCTATGCAATGCAGGCAGATCATGGCTGGTGGGAGGGGCCGGCAGGGTGCTGTGCACTTGCTTCCTGAAAACATCAAAGCATCCATCCGCAGGACCCCTCTGCCCTGATGCAGCAGTGGGCTGGCTTTTGGGAGCAGTTATACAAATATCAAAATGCCTTGATTGGTGGGTGTGAGTCTGGAGAAGTGGGCGTTCCTAGGTAGGTGATATTTACATACAGACCGCCCTCAGGTAACACCCACAAGCGATACTGAGCCTCCATGATTGAAAGAACTTAAATCTATTAAATGAAAGGGGCAGGCCAGGGACAGTCAGGTTGGAGAGGAAAGGGCTAGATGTTACTTGACGTCCTCCTAACAGAAATGAGGCCGGTTCTGTCAGACTTGCTGCAGCTTTTAATGCACATTGTGAGAAGCTCACAGCATGCAGTGAAATCAGAGTAGGCCATTTCAGTCTAGGAGAGGAAAACTGCAGGTGAGACTGGGGGTCAGTTTTAAAAATATATAGATAACGGTGTAAAACCTTGAGATGTTACCAGGCATGTGCAGAACGAAAAAATTTGTTTCTTTGGATTCGGCATTTACAAAAATTAATTTAGTTCAATTTGTTTATCTCATTTTCAGAAGTTTTTTTTGAAACGTTTTCAGAAAGTTTTTGTTTATTAAAAATCTAATCGATTCATATTTTACACTTTCAAATCCCATTCTAATTGCATTCAATTTAAATACCATATTTTTATATGCTTTTCTATTCTTTTTATTTTCTGTTCTATTTTTTCTTTTCTATTATATTTTATTCTTTTCTATTTTTTTTTAATTCAAATTTATTCTTTTCGAAATTTGAATTTTGGAAAACAGTTATATTGTTATCTTCTTTCTATTCTATTTTTTTCTATTGTTTATTCAATTCTATTCTATTTGTATTTAAATTTATTCTATTCAAAATTTGAATTACAGAAGAAAGTTTTATTATATCTATTTTATTCTGTTCTATTCTTTTTTTCCTAATCTATTCTTTTCATTTTATTATTTTTTTCTATTCTATTCTTTTCTATTTATTCTATTTAAAATTCAAATTTCAAAAGATGGGAATATTCTTATTATTTTATTTTATTTTTTTATTCAATTCTATTCAGTTAATTAGATTCTTTTTTACCCTGTTCTTTTATTTTCTATTCTATTTTGTTCTTTTTACTCTATTCTTTTCTATTCTATTATTTTATGTTCTATTCTATTTTTTCTATTCTTTTATTTTGTTATCTGTTTTTGTTTTACTCTGTTATATTCTATTCTTTTTTTTTCTGTTCTTTTCTATTCCATTATATTATTTTCTGTTCTATTTCTTTATTTTCTACTCTTTTCTATTCTATGATATTATTTTCTGTTCTATTCCTTCATTTTCTACTCTATTTTATTCTCTTCAGAAATTAAAATAGTTTTTGTTTTGAATTTGAAAACTTTTCGAATTCAAAAACTATTCAAATTCGAATTTCGTCCATTATTTTGGTTTCATTATTTCGGATTAGTTTTAATTTTGTTACTATTGTAATTTGAACATTTGGATACATCCGAATTTCCGAATAATGAAACATTTGTCCGAATTTAAATTCAGAACGAAATGAACTGCACATGTCTGGATGTTACAGGGGTTCTAACCCTTCCCTACTCTACTAAAAGAAAATGTATATATATATATATATGGCTGGTTCAGCAGGGAGCGGCTGAGATTTGAACCATGTATGGGCAGGCTGAATGTACCCAAGTTGATTGGTCGATCAATTTGGGTACAACCAGCGTTTTGGATTTTACATGAAATTATCGCAAGCGGCTATCATGGCTTCCCCCCACCCGGAGAACACAATGGCTTTGAGGGAGGGATTCCACCATCTAAACCGACTGTGCTGATGGGGGAATCAAGTGATTTTCTTTCCTGCTCCGTCTATGGCCAGCTATAGTATTTTCTGCCAGACTTCCAAAAACCAATCATTGACACAAAAAAGCAGCTAGAACCTATTTGTTACTGAATACTGATCTCCCTAGGGTTCTCCGGTCTCAATCACCAATCTCTAGAAAAAAGGGGGCACAGAAAAATATAGGGGTCCCCCCTGGAGAGAGGACTGCGCACAGGACCGGCAACACAGAGTCCTGTCTCTTCTCATTGTCTGTCAAAATGAGAAAAGACAAACGATAAGAAAAAAACTGGCATGCTGTATAAAGGAAACAAAATCATTTCAAAGGAAAAGCTTTCAGAGTAAATTACAGGCAAGGTAAAAGTGTTCCCGCTATGGCCAAGAAGGGTGATTCACGGGCTCCTGTGCTCAAAAGGCACCAGAAATATGGATGTGATTGGAAGTGTGGATTTAACTCATGAAGGGCCATTTGTTAATAACAGCGCTTGTGAATGAAAATGTAGCAGCCTTTCTACCATGAAGGAACCCTTGAAATAATGTGTGGGTCTCAGTGAACCCCTTATATTTATTTTATTTATTTATTTCAGGTACTTATATAGCGCTGTCAATTTACGCAGTGCTTTACATATACATTGCACATTCACATCAGTCCCTGCACTCAAGGAGCTTACAATCTAAGGTCCCTAACTCACATACATAGTAGGGCCAATTTTATACAGGATCCAATTAACCTACCAGCATGTCTTTGGAGTGTGGGAGGAAACCGGAGTACCCAGAAGAAACCCACACAAGCACAAGGAGAACATGCAAACTCCAGGCAGGTAGTGTCATGTTTGGGATTCGAACCAACGACCCTCTTGCTGCTAGGTGAAAGTGCTAACCACTACACCACTGTGCCGCCCGTCTATGAATTCGATCTACAATTAATGGGACATTGACCACTTCCATACTGGACCATTTCTGGCACTCCGTCCTACATGTAAAAATCATAATTTTTTTGCTAGAAAATTACTCGGAACCCCCAAACATTATATTTTTTTTTTTCAGAGACCCTAGGGAATAAAATGGCGCAATCACAACTTTTTATGTCACACGGTATTTGCGCAGAAATTTTTCAAACGTGTTTTTTTTTTTTTTTTAAATAAAAAACTGTTTTATAAATTAAAAAACAAAACACTAGCCAAATTTTTTTGTATAATGTGAAAGATGATGTTACGCCGAGTAAATATATATCTAACATGTTACACTTTAAAAATGCGCACACTCGTGGAATTACTCCAAACTTCTGTATTTAAAAATCTCTATAGGCAATGCTTTACATTTTTTTTTACAGGTTACCAGTTTAGAGTTAACGTGGAGGCTAGAATTGTTGCTCTCGCTCTAACATGTATGGATTGAACGCTGTTTACATATGTGGCCGTGACGTACGCATGTGTTCACTTCTGCACACGGGGACGGGGGCACTTTACATTTTTTTTTTTGTTTATTTTTATTTTTTTATTTTTCACTTTCCCTTTAATTCATTTTTTTTTTTTATCACTTTTATTTCTATTACAAGGAATGTAAACATCCCTTGTAAAAGGGATAGTGCTTGACAGGTCCTCTTTATGGAGAGATCTGGGGTCAATAAGACCTCAGATCTCTCCTACAGGCTGGAAAGCCTGAAATAAAAAAAAAAAAAAGGAAAAAAAAAAACGATTCCAGCTATCCAGCCGAGATCACGGCAGTATTGACAACTGCCAGGCCAGGTGTGATGTCATCTCGTCGCTTTCGGGCCTCCGAGAGTTATAGAGACTGCCAGAGACCATCTGGTCCTCAGCAGTCCTATGGTGTACTTCCACCAGCGGCCAATTCCTTCTCCGGCTCGCCGATCGCACGGGCGAGTCAGTAGAAGCACTGGAGGGCGCCTGGAGAGGGGGTGTCCCCTCCCGCCGCCTGTAAGAACAATCAATCGGCTGAACAGCCACTATGATTGTTCTTATGGTGAAGGGAATCGCCAGATGAAAAAAAATTATATCTGAATGATGCCTGCAGCTGCACCCATCATTCAGATATCCCCACTTAAAGCCTTGGACGTCATATGACGTCCAGCGGTAAGGAAGTGGTTAAGTTAGAGGTATAATAAAAAAAATAAAGAATGCAGTGTACCTAACATATTTAAATCCCAGAACAGATCATTTTTTTTATCACCCCCCCCTTTACTGCACAAAAACTTTATTTTAATAATAACTGAAATAAAATGAAAGAAATAATAATAATGGCTTGAAAAGAAATACAGAGAATGAAAGTTGTTGTATCCCATTATATTGGTGTTCAAAGGAGAAATGCTTGTCATTGTGAAAGCACCCCTCTTATACTGGAAGTCAGTGGAAAAGTGCCCCTATGCATTGATGGCTAGTATCAAGATGTCCTCTTAAATTGGATTTTGGAGGTTAGATTTGTTTTAATTTTCATTGGTGGTCAGTAGGATAGGTGCTCCCTTACAATGCCCCTTATACACTGGTTTTCAAAGGGAAAACTGTCCTCATACATTGGTGATCAATGGCAGATGTGCTTCCCTACTTTGGTGGTCAGTGGAAGGAATGCCCTGTTACAATGCTCAAAGGAACCTTATTAATCTCTGAAGGAACCCCAGGGCTCCAAAGAACCCTGGTTGGGAATGACTGGTTTAGACCAAAGGAGAAAACTTAATAACTGGCTGGGATGACTTAGGAGTAACGTTTGGGACTGTATGGGTTTATGATGGTGTTTTGCAATGGGGATAGGTGAGTCCTTGCTTGACTGGTTGGCCTATGCTTAGGCACACATTGTAGGCACATGGAAAGGATCAGAGAGGGTGGCTACAGGGACATTCTAAAATGTCTCCAACAATAATGTCTCCAATGATTCCAATAAGGAACGGTGACCAAGTGGTCCCTTCAAACTAAATCTAGGTTGGCAAGTTAGATGTTAAAATAACCCAGATCAGAGCAGCAGTTCCAGCTTTTTAGAATTTTGGTGGGTTCAGAGGGCAAAATTCAGGTGATAATGGAGATAGAGAATTGTGTACTAGATAGCCTGAGATATCAGTTTCCCCAGTTGTCCCTTCCTAACTCAGCACCCAGAAAGTACTTAGAACTAAATATTAGGGGGAGCTCATTGAGTATAGGGGGGTATGAGCTTGGCTTTCCCACAATAATGACAGTAGTGATTTGCCCCATCATGTTAAGATCATAAAGCCATTGGGCTTTGGGTGAAGCACATGAAACCATCCAGCCTTTTCAAATTCAGTTTATTGAGAGGCTTTACAAAAAAGAAGTGAACTCAATGGTGTTGGTTGGAAAAAGGAATAGCACCATTAAACCAGTGTTATCATGGTGCCATCCACGTTGCCTTAGATAATATGGGATAGGTCATCACTTCAAAAATGAGCTTTTTCACTAATAAATATTGAGCCTAAGTAGAAAATGATTCATCACTTCTGTTTAGAGGGAATTTCAATGAACAATACCGCTAATCAGGATTTGGGTTCTGCGTCCTACACTTTCCTCTATGTGGCAGTGGTCTAGGTTAGTCAGTATAAATGGGGGTCTTTAATGTCAAAAGTGAACCTACAGGAAGTCAACATCTATTAGACTGCCATTTTTTAGATGTTTAAAGCAGAGTGTCGGGCACAGAATCGTTTTTTTTTTTAATGTCCCCCAAAGAGTGACCCTTAGACCTCTATACATCCGCTAATCCTGTTTCTTACAATGAAATAATCGGTTTGCACGTATAAAATCTTACTTTATAAAATGTATGACGAGCGCCGCCATCTTTGTTCTGGATCGCCGAGTCCGTTGTGGGGAAATGTCTTCCCTTCTTCCTTGTTCTAGTGGGCGGAGGCCTGTGAGTCCAGCGCGAAATCTCACGCATGCCCAGTACTATGCGATCGGCATAGTACTGGTTTCCATAGGGACGGCAATGTTGAGGAAGTTGCAGCTGTTGTGACAGAATGCTATACCCGCTCAGACTGCCCCGCCCCCTGTAAGAACTCGATGACGCCTCAGCCCCGCCTCTTCTCAGTCAGCTGTTCATCGGACCTCCAGAATGCCTTGTGCACATGCGCACCGGGGCGGAAGTGACGAGGGTCTGAGCGGGTATAGCATTCTGTCACAACACCGCCCCTATAAAGCCATCCTCCGCCTCCCAGAAGCTAACATCGCGTCATTTCCTGTTTGGAAATAACGCGATGAGAAGAGCGGCCGGCTGCCTACGTCACTGCACATTGCATCCTGGGAGCGACGAGTAAGAGCTCCCAGGACGCATTACGGGACCGGAAGTGCCGCGGCTCAGGAGGGAGGAAATCGATGGAAAGGTGAGTATATAATCCTCTCTACAAAGGTAAGGAAAAAAAAAAAAGGCCGGGAATATCCAATTTAAGGATGTTCAGTACTTTGGTTGAGAGGGTAATGTGCAGTGCGTCAGGAAGCCCCACATTATTATTTAGTGGTTATTTTTTGTGTATTGGCCTACCACTTACAATGGTTTGTTCTTTTCTTCTTTGTATGTTGTAAGATGACCAGGTACTTTTTTTTTTTTTATCCAGCCCAAAGTTTTGGTTTAACATTGCTGGCACCAATTGTGAGCCTGTTCTTATGACATGCAAGAAAAGAGGAGGAGCCACATACAGTTTTAATTCTTTTAAAATTCTGACTAACCAAAATTTTACCTATGGGAATCAAATATGTTTTTATCACCCCCATAGAAACATCAGTCCTCTTTTTAACCTTGAATTTCTTTTATATCTAGCTCAGGGATGCAGGGGAGACAGTGCTCTCCTATTACGCCAGGCTCACCATATCTGCATTTAAATTGCGCACTTTAGCTAGATGGTTTGACCTCTTCAAAATGTTTTCATTTTTCTAGCCATGTGAGAGGGATAGCAGAATTTAAATGACTTTATAACTGAAAAAGTTTGCAAGGACTCTCTGTAAATAGTCTGACAATCTGCATGAGACAATGTGGTCTTGAATGTCATGAACGGAAATCAGATGAAACCTCGGTTAGGGCATACATTGACCGATATTAATGTGTGATACTAACCCATGAAAGAACTCTTTCACAGATGAGTATAAGGTGGTAATATGTACCTTTTGTTTCACTGTCTGTCCCCTCAGAGTATCCCTAAGGAACCCTAAAATGCCTATTTCTCAAAGTTGGAGCATAGGCACATCCTGGGGGGCAGCAAAAAAGCTGATGGGGCTGCACTGATATGCTGCCCTGATGGGCACTAAAAGACTGCACTGATGGTCACTGATGAGGCAAGACTGATAAGCTGCACTGATAAGGCAGCACTGATGGCCACTGATATGATGCACTGGTGGCTACTGATGGGGCTGTACTGATGGCCACTGATGAGGCTGCACTGATAAGCTGCACCGATGAGAGTGCACTGATGGGCAGTAATGAGGCTGCACTGATGAGCACTGATGTAGCTGAACTTATGGGAACTGATGAGGCTTCACTGATGGGCACTGATAGACTGTGGTTGTGGTCTGTGGTTTACAGATGACAGGGTGGGTCATAAAGAGGAAAGGGTGTGGCATATTAAAATTAGGGGTGCCCAAGTTTTGTCAGGCCTAGGGCAGCACAAAACCTAAATGCACCACTGCCACTGAGTGATCACTCAGAAATTTAGGAAACTGCATAAGTAGTGTCAACGGTACAACCTTCTGGAAGTCAAAATTTCCACTATAAGAGTCTACGGTAAAACAAAAAGTATCCCCTGTGAGGTTATGATGCCTAATGTTCTATAAAAGCATTGAGTTATAGACATCACATGGTGTCTATTTATAAAAAATATCTGCTGTGCGAATGTATCAAGCAATAACCCCTGTAATTTGTGTAATAGGTTTAATTTCTATGATCGTCAGCTCCATCTAGTGGCCATAATGAGGTATTTTCCTGATTGTGGTATTTCCGTAAAATACTGCATTATGGTCACTAGATGGAGCTAAAAACCACACAAAGTAAACATATTACACAAACTACCAAGATTATTTGTGACAGCTGAGCAAATGTATAAGACATTATCATTGCATTTTTTTTTTATAAATAGACCCCATAGTCTTAAAGTTTGCTTTGATCTGTTCTGGTTTATGGTACAAAAAGAGGATCCACTGACAAAGCCATAATCGAGGTTATGACTAAGTTCAGGGTTGGCTGAAATGCGTCAGCAGGATAATGCCTTTTATCTTGTTATTGTAAAAATAAAGTCTTGTAAGTGGGTTTAGAGCAGGTTGGCTTGTTTATTGACTGTATTCTGGCTTTCAAACAGTACAAAAGATTTAGAGCCGCAACTTTGTTATGTAATATATGTATAGATTGCTATTATCTGCAGCTTTTGAAAAAAAAAAAACTGGTCCTTCTTTGTCCAGCAATATTAGATGTCCTAGAGTTATAAAATTCACTACCGGTTAAGATACTAAATGATTAGAAGTCTCATTAAAGCTGAAGTAATAGCTCTGTGTTTCTGCTACACAGCAGCTGTCCGAGTTCTCTGAATGGCCATACTCTTAAGGCGCTTTTCCACTGCATGGAACGGATCAGTTTGGCTCGGTTTGGCGCTTTTCCGCCGCATGGTACCACATGGTACAGGTAAGAACGGTTCGGTATGGTTTGGTACAGCGGCGCTTTTCCACCTCGGTTGGGGTTCCAAGCGGGCCGTACCAATACCATATCCCACAACCCTTTACATGCAGCATTGATTGTTTGTCACTACTAGCCACTGATTGGTCAGAGGATCGTTGTTATCCCACCCACTTACTACTAATATAAAGTGTATCTCTGAAGTTACAGAGCTCTCGCCTGGGCGAGACAGATGAGGGCTTGGAAAAACAAAAAAATGGGACTTTACCGGTACCGGTAGATATTAAATATTAACAAAAGAGTTTAAAAATAGAGAAAAAAAAATTGCGTAGAATATAAAAATCATCCGCGTAACATCTGCTGGATGAATAGTATAGAAAAATACATAAGACAGAAGATGAACAATCAAGATCAAACACTACATATGATAAATGGAATACATCACATAGATATGTACAATAGTGTATACATGACCATATAGAGGTAATATATAAGTAGCTACTCAGAGTGGGCACTCCTAAAAGCATCCACTCGAGCAATGCCCGACATGTTTCGCCGGATGGCTTCTTCCGGGGCGTTGGTAGCTAAAATCAATGGTCGTGATACTTAATAGATACCTAAATAGGCTGGATACGTCTCATGGGATGTATTCTATCACTTACTACTAAGTACTACAACAGTGGAAAAGCAAACCGAGCTGAGCAGAGACTATACAGTGCTGAAAGGTGCCGACTCGTGCCACGCAGTGGAAAAGCAAACTGAGCCGAGCTGGGCCAAGCAGTGCCGAGTGGAGCCGAGCTGGTACTTGCAGTGGAAAAGTGCCATTAGACATGCCAAGCTCATCTTACCAATTTGCCTATTATTACGAAGAAGAAAACTTAAACAAAAGAGGAGGAAAGTTCTGGGTGGTAGATAGAAACATAAACCCTGTAGGATTAAGCACCTTTATCTTTGACCAACCATGGGGTTTGTGGGCATTAAACAGAACCTGTAGCAAAGCATGATATCTGTGTGAGATGCCTCAACTTTTGGTTGGACTCTACAAGGAGGAGGGAGAGTTAGAATAATTGGTGTTTATTGATTGCGAGTGAAGGTCCCCTTTAATTCAATGTATAAGTAAAAAGTGGCTGGTATGTGGATTATGAGGGATAGCAGAATGTAGTCTCAAAGTTTTACTATTAAAGTTTTCATAGACTTAAAAAAAAGCTAAGTGAGCATTCTCTACTCCTTTAGTTAGTCAGCCCCAGCAAAAGGCTACTGCATAAACGGTCACGATGTGTACCAGTTTGACATCTAATTAATACTAAAGTCAACTCTGCAGACCATCAAAGGACATTACGCACATTTTATCTGTTTCTTCCTTTCTACCACTTAACTCTTGAAAATCAAGAAAGTGAGCCAAGAAGTTCCAGAAATAGGAAAGACATTATCCTGACCTCTGAAGGTTCTTATTAGCTACTAATGCAATTATAATAAGCCCCTATCAATAATACTTGATACGCCTGTCTACCGTCACCCCAGCCGATGCCTGAAATTCCTCACATTTCACTTGGCTTTGAAAGGTTTGACCTCTCTACTTTGCCTAGAAGGGCCATATATGGGAGCAGCATTTGCGATATTGTTGACCTTTTGACCTGCTCTTGCCCCACTGTCCTCTCCCTATCAGTAGAAAGTCCCATTAAGACACATGACAGGCTGCATAGTAGCAGGGACAGATAACAACGCACAGGCCCTTTTCATATAATCTCCTTAATGGCCTTGTAGAAGAGCTCTGGTTGAGAATGGATTAGCTCCTCCAGCAGGTTGGTTTAAGTGGATTAATTGTAATGATTAATGTATAACAAGCAGCTCCTTTTCGTCTGTAACAGCTGAAGGTGAAAGTGCGCTATTTATGTGTCATTGTAAAATGTTGGCTCTGCCATGCTTAACGGTGAACTGCACTGTTGATGGCAGCGACCTTGTGGCAGTTAATCCTCTTGAAAAGCAGAAGCCTATCAATGGAGGGGTTTCTATTTAGAAGATCGTCAAGGATCAAAATGTGCGAAGAAAGGCAGGCTACTCTTCGATTATTTTACCATATTTCTTTCTTTCATTCAAAAAGGTGAATGAATGATAAATGAACTGTTAATTAAACATGGGATACTCTCCTTTCTGAAAAAATAGTACAATTTTGCCACAGCTTAGCTTATTAAATATATCCAGAAAAATCAAGCAAGTTTGCAAGTATATATTTTTTCTTTCTTATACTGTCCCCCAGGAGTTCTTTCGGGATCTTCAACAATCAGACACTTTCCATCTGAAATCTAAAAAGAAGTTTGCAAACTTCTTTATACAAATAAAAAAGGGTATGTTTGTCTCCCAATAATACGAATCTTCCAACTTAGTTGGTTTTTCATTGAACATGGTACGGCTGTGGTCTTTATTTCCCAATAGATAGTGCAGAATGGCAGAAGTTGGGCAGTAGGTGTCTAGTGATTGAGGCATTGGTGCCCACACATCTACTCTTTGGTACTTGTGCAGCCATCAGACCTCAGAAGTCAGTAGGGGGAGCACTGATTTGGAAGGAGGCTGTAATGGCAGTCTCACTTATCCAGTCCCTAAAAGTCACCTGCAGCAAATCTCCAATATTCAACCAACCACAGTAGTATCATGTCTTCAGTCTATGACTACTGCAGTATTCCTATAGTCTCTGACATCTCCTGGTGATCAATCTTCAGTCTATGAACATCCACTGTAGTATATCTAAAGTCTCTGACCATCTATTTGGCTATATATTTAGTATATGACCATCTATTGTGGTAAATGTATAGTCTTTGACCATCTACTGTGATAAATCCTACGTATATGAACATCTACTGTAGTTTATCTATAGTTTCTGACATCTGCTGCGATATATCTTCAGTGTCTGAACATCTACTGCAGTACATCTATAGTCTCTGACCATCTACTGTGATACTGTATATCTTCAGTCTATGAGCATCTACTGTGGTATATCTATAGTTCCTGACATCTGCTTTGATTTATCTTCAGTCTATGGCCATCTACTGTAATAAATATTTAGTCTCTAATAGCATTAAATATACTGAATGTTACATGCAGCGCCTTGGTGATGTGAAAAGTTGAAGTTGGGGCCTGCTAAACCTAGTAAGTTGACCACCGCTGATCTATGGGTACTGATCCTTTGGTTTAAAATGACATTATATAGAAGCTCTGAGGAAGTGACGAAACGCGTCAGCTTGGCCCGCACAAACGTCATTACATCACACCGAGTGGAGCGCAAGCCGGAAGTAGCTTGTTTCCCTGCGAAGAGGATGAGCAGCCCGCACTGCTAGACCACTAGGGATGTGATACTTCTTTTTTAAATCGCTTTACCCGGATTATGGGCAATAAAAGGTTTATTTGAACTGAATTACACTATTTGGAGCCTTTTTCTTCTCCCATATACCACCACTGATACCCCGGAATCCAGCGGAATATATGCAAGTGTGGAGCCATTTAAAGGGGATACCTATTAAGCGCAGGGGGCTTTTTCAAGCGTGAATAGGTTCTAATGCCATATGGTATATAGAACCCACTTCATCTGGTAAGTGATCCAGCCTATTCTTTCTTACAAGAAAATTGATGTCACAGCAAGAACGTGCACTTTTTGAATTTAAGATTCACATATTCTGTCATCAAGGACATTTACTTGAGCACTGAAGTCACTTTTATTATATTATAAAAAATTTCTTTGGAGACTCTTCATATATATATTTTCCTTTTGATTATTAACGGATTATTTATTGAATTTTGTTGAAGTTTTTCACCTACTTGATTATTCACTTGTTTTATATAATTTTAGTCACTTAAAATTTGCACATATCTTGTCACTATTTATTCATTTATTTGCAAACTTCCACACTGGTACACATACCATTGTAAAAGATATAGTTAATATATAGGTATTCACGGTTTTGAGCAAGCGCTGTATTTGGTCTAATTAGGCCATAGACACTCTTTATTATATACTGTTTCTATATAGCGGTATCTCTTGAAACTGTTCACAAACCCTTGAAAATGTAAGAATGTCTGCATTTAGTGTTAGATTTAATTCTGTGGAGAAGGTGAGAAGAGACAATACATGGCTCTTCCAATGATCTCGGCTCTTCCAATGTTAAAGCTTAAAGTGCATTTTCTTTGTAATTTGTCCTCGTTTTTCTTTCAGCTCCAGTGGAGCAAGTGGAATGAAACATTCTTAGAGGCTCAGCTTGTATCTAAAAATTATAGGAGGCAGTTGCAATAAACCCACATGAATACATACTAAAATTTCATAAGAAGTCATACATTTAATGACAGAGTACGACAGCTTTCTCAACCTTTTCAACCCAGAGGAATTCTTAGCACAATTTTCATGTCTCAGGGAATCCTTGATAAAACATTAGGGATCAGTGGGAAAAATGCTAATTACATTGATGGTCAGTGGGAACTCAGTTGAGGTCAGAATGACAGTCTTACAGAGAGCTAAAAATATCACCTCTGCCCAATGGTGTTGGCCAACCAGTGGTCCGTAAGAAAATTCTGGTGGTCCCCAGGGGTTCTGCCGCAAATCAACATTGTGACGGATGTGTACCACCCAATGTTGTTTCCAGTATTGTTCTCAATGCGTGCTGACAGTCAATACTGTCAGCGTGCATTGATACCCGATGCCTCCCCTGAATTTCCGGCTCCTGTAAACTCAGAGGGAGGCACCAGAAGTAGTGTTGAGTGCGGGAGGTGAAGAAGTTACAAACTCTATTTCGTTTTTGTTGCTGTCTGTGTCCCCACTGGACAAATTTACCCTGACTTTCAGCCCTGCTGACAGAGTGTGACAGGTACAGGAGGTGATAGATGGCATATCTAAGAGATATAGAACACATTTATGTAGTAGAGTGGAGAGGGGTTAGAACACACTCTAATAGTACATGTATGGCCAAAACTTTTTTTGTTTAGTTTTGGATAGAAGGGTGAGGGTATTAGGGCCTCGTTAGATTTTTCGAGGCAAGAGTATGATAAGGAAGGTTGTTAGTACAATGTGTATGTGGTTGAATATATACTAATTTGACTTAAATCAGGTTTTAACCACTTGCCGACTGCCGTCAGTATATTTACCGCGGCGGTCAGCCTCTCCTAGGCAAAGTGACATAGGGGTACGTCACTCGCCCACGAGCCTCTAGGGGGTGAGCACGCGCCGCCGGAGGCGCGGTCCCGCCCTTGCTCACTCACTAACATCCCTGCGTGAGTGACCGGCGGCTCCGATGTCCGCCGGTCACTCGCGATCTCCCGCTGAAGAGGGAGAAAGGCAGGCGGCTGATGTAAACAAAGCCGCCGGTCATTCTCCCCTGTGTAACTGCAGAGACTATACGATCCTGCTATGTAGGATCGTATGTCTCTGTGGTTACATCACAAGCCACGCCCCCACAGTTAGAATTACGCCCCTAGAGATACATTTAACCCACTGTTTGCCAATAAAGTTAACCCTTTCCCTGCCAGTGTAATTTTTACAGTAACAGTGCATATGTATAGCTGGTTAAGGATTGGAATGTAGACTGTAGAATAAGGACTATTTTATGACAGGACTATCTGAAACTTTCAGACACATTTGTAAGGGTAAAACTGTCAAAAACCAAGCATTGTCCCTGCAACAGACTGCAATTGTTTCACAATTCCTGCAAAAACTGTAATTTTATCCTCATTGGCAGAATGTTAACTGGTACTTACATTTGGAATCCTTGGTCCATGAAACACCTGTTCCGGAGTAACCCAGCCCAGAGCTGGACGCCAACGATCCCGAAGATGAAAAACACAAAGAAACACAAGAGAAGGACGTTGCCTAACATAGGCAGTGTATCTAACAGCAAAGTCACCAGTATTCTCATACCTGCAAAGAGAAAAATGACAAATCAATCCAAGATTTTAGATAACAATATCAGCTAATTGACACAGACCAACTCCCAGCTCCATCCAAAATATTTTATTTCAATTAAGATTGATCGGGGTAAGATTTAAGCCTCTGTCAGGTTTTTATTGCTGTCTGCACCCCAAATTGTGATGTGAACCTAAATTCCTTCTTCATAAACCACAGCGATTGGCAAAACAACTTTCCACATGAAGTGCATATGAAGGGAGTGAGGTGGGGTATTCATACTTTGCAAAACAAGATAGGATAATGGCAGCATTAAGAAAGGTTTGCATGCACAGCACCAGCTCCCAATGGCTCCCAACTGAACCTTTTTAAATCAGCAATATAAATTGCACGGGCATCAAAATAAAAACTGTTCAATATCTTATTGTTCATTTACTTTCTAAACCAGCTATAGCAGAACAGCCTGTCCCCTGTAAGCAGCTGTAGAGATGGATCCCTGCAGTGTGACTTAGAAAAAGGGTCCTGTACTACTTCGGTGCGACCTGGAGCGACTTGCATAGACATTAATTTTATGAAGTCCGTGCAAGTCGTGCCGAGGTCGCGGTGCACGTGACTTCACAGGTCGCCCCCGAAGTCTTGCCGCTTCAGTGTGAACCGGCACTAAGACTTTGCACACTTTTTTGTTTTGATACACCGGGAATGTAGGGGTGTCAAGTATATAAGATAAGATACAAGCAAATATATATATATATAAGCACTCATGCCAGCTTTATATATTACCTTTTTAACTTCAGTATTCAAAAACAAAGGGGTAGAACACAGGCAAATCACTTCTTCGTTCTTAGAGTGCTATTATCCCCAAAATTTCACTAGACCATCGTACATAATCAGGGACTTAACAGACAACATGAGATGGTATTAGGAGAGATGGGCAGTCTATATGGCCTTTTGGTCCACTGTGGGCCATAAATAAGAGCTTCATACATGTGGAAATAGTATACACCAGTGGTTCTCACCACCTGGCCATGGCCCTCTGCCCGGCCATGGGTCCCCTCCTCTCTGGTCTCCATCTAGCAGCAGATCCCATATTCTTCCACAGTGCTCCCAAACTTCCACAGTGCCCCTAGGCCCCCTAAGAGTCTTCAGCCCCTCAGCCCCACAGTGCCCTCCAGCCTCCTGCATGTCCCCTAGCTTGCTGCAGAGCCTCCAGCCTTACAAAATGCCTTCAGCTTCCAACAGTATCTCACAGTGCCCCCAACCTCTACAGTGTGTCACAGCCCCCACAGTGCCCCTGCAAAACCCCCAGCCTCATGTAGAGAGCCCAAACCCTCTCCAGAGACCCAGCCCTCACAATTACCCACAATTCCCTCCAGAAACTTTGTCCTCTACAGGGCCACCAAATCTGCTGCAAAGTCCTTTCACCCCCCCTCCCCCAAAAATGCCGCTAAGCCCCATTCAGAGCATTCCAGCATTAATAAAAAATACTATTTTAGATTCCAATACGTTTATTGTGTAAACTTTTTTTTTTTTCGTTTTGGGGGGGGTGGGCATTAAATGTTTTTTAAGAAGTTACTTTGCTCTGGTCTCAGAGAACCATTGGTATACTCAACTTCTGTTACACTTGCTCAGTGTTCTTCAAGAGAGTCTACATCTTGGCCTTTTACCATTATAACAATTCATACAGGTATATAGACTATACAAATAACCTATAACAGCAGTCATTTCCATACTGGTCCATGGAATAGAATAAGTATGTGAAACGCATTAACAGTTAAATAGGATAAAATTAATAATGCCGAAATTAAAAGACGAAGTCCCGGATGGAGAAGGCGGCTGCCTCCTCCTCTGTAGAAGTTGCCATGAAGCCTCAGGTTGTCGACTTGAGGGCCTAAAGAGTAGAAAGGAACTAAACCTGGAGATCCTCCAGAGCTGACTAGAAGAGAGACACTGGAAAGGATCTGATTCTGCATACAGTGCATACAGATTTGTGTCAAGTGGCCTGTCCTGAGGGGGCCATCCCTTCAGCTAGAGGAGTCAGTGGACAGGTGTTGGTAAAGGGGATGCTAGAGAGTGCCCTGAAGATAATGTAGTTCACCAAGTCTGTTGCTGGAGAAGGAGCAAGAAGACTTAACCCTTTCCGTACACATGGCAGTATGGTTAAAGCAGTGTGACTGCTTCCAAAAGTAACCTGGTGAGGCCAAGTGAGAGTTGTCCTTATCAACTGTAAATAGTTCAAGTTGGAGTATCCCACTATTCCCTTCTCCCATCCAAGTTCCACAATAAATATCAAAAACCAAAACCCCTGGACTGTATATTGAGTAACGAGCCATTGGGAGTAAAGATGAATGTGTGAACTGTCCCTAAGTGACTGTCTGCAGGTTATCAGAGGGGGCCCAAGAAGTCATCACACAGCAAGACCTACGGACCGGGACAGTGCTACACATGGATGAGTGAGTTTGGGGTGGAGGAACTTGACTGGCCTGACCTAAACCCGACAGAACACCTTTGGGATGAATTTGGGTGGAGACTGCAAAACCAGGCCTTCTCGTGTAACATCAGTGCCTGACCTTACAAATGCGCTTCTGAAAGAATGGTCAAACATTTCCATAGGCACACTCCTAAACCAATTGGACAGCCTTCCCTGAAGCTGTTATAGCTGTAAAGGGTGGGCCAACTCAATATAAAACCATACAGACTAAGATTGGGATGCCATTAAAGTTCATGTGCGTGTAAAGGCAGGGGTCCCAATACTTTTGACAATATAGTGTATTTATATACTGTATGTAAAACAAAAAAAATCACATTTATAAACTGATAAAAGTTTGGATCATTCACTGCCCTTCCAACATTAAAAATGTTTTTGCATTCATAAGACTTAGCTGTTGGCAGGAGTCATCTGTGCGAATTTGGGCCAAGTTAGGTGCTTGACTATACCGGGATTCCCCTTTCTTTCATACATACACCCCTTCTGTGTGCAGACAGATTGGAGGCTACTGAAATGATTTTCCCTGGAGTTGTGCACCATGACAACCAAGCCGAGAACGCTAGAGGACAAATGGCCCCGCTCCGAGGAAGGAATTGTCTGTAATCTCAGCCCAGAATTAACATGATATGAGCCGTGCTAAGCCTGAACACCCACACGCGTGTACACCAGCCCAAAATATCTTCCATTAACCAACTATCAAAATTAATATCTGAGCTTATGTAACTGGGGGGAAAATTGAGCGGTCATAATAACACGCCGTCTATAAATAAACAAAAGGTTGTGAAGGAGTCAGGTTATCCATGATACGGTATATTTGAACTAAAGGGCAAATACACCGACGGTATTATCAAAGTGTTTGTAAAAATAACTGTTTTCATTACCCCTGGCAACAAATATACCATTTCCTTATTCGTCTTATGTTATATTCTTTATTTGCAATGGGAAAGCAGCTAATGTGCCGTCTAAAACAAGAAACCCACTTACATTATGTTTTGCTCCCAACACAGCCAACCAGGCTACCAGGCAGGACAGCTTCCAATGAGCAATGTTTTAGAGGATGATATTGCACATTGAGCTGATCCTTTTTTCCTACATCAGGATGGTGTAGCATAGCTCCCAACTGTCCCTAATTTTGAGGGACTGTCCCTGATTTGAAACAAAGTCCCTCTGTCCCATGCATTTTTAATCTTTCAGAATTTTTTTTTCCGGTGCTAAACCTTTCATCCAATTTCTAAATTGCTGTATTTGTAAAATATAAAGCTAGTATAAAGGAATAGTAGTGGTTAAAAAAAGCACTTGTGGGTTTAAAGTGGTTGGTAACCCACTCTGCTAACTTTATATAATCCTCTGTGTCTCGTTATGCTAGGTTCTCCTGTCTGTGATTTGAAGAAAAAAATGCAGTTTTCAGAGCGCCGATCGACACTCGACGTGACCCGCTACCGCTCTCCTCTCCCTGTCTGACAGCTGCAGCGGGCGGGGCCGAGATTCCCCCGCTGACATCAGTCAGGATGGGAGAAGGGGAGATCTGGCCGATCAGCACTCTAAAAAATGGTATAAACGCCATTTAAAAAAAAACACAGTGAAAGGAGCTCCTATCATTAGGAAAAAAATAGGATTATATAAGATAATAAAATTATTTCAGCAGAAGGAGGGGAGGGACCGGGCACCTGACACAGGAGCAGAAAGCAGGGAGGGGAGGGGAAGGAGGACAGAGGTAGACAGGACAGGAGAACTGCAGATGATGGAGGAATATAAATTGACCATGGCATCGGGGCTCAGCAGCCATGATACACCGTGGTCAGTTTACAAGGGGGAGGGCAGAACTAGGCAGGATCAGGCAGGTATTTCAGGTGTTACAGGGGACCAAATGACACAGCACAAGCACTGTGTTGTGTAACATGCTTAAAGGAACATGATCTGTATTATTTTTTATTTTTTGGGGGTAACAAATGCTTTAACTAATCTTTTTTTTGTACAATTCTCATTTAAGGAGGCGTGACAGGGGGTGGGTCTTATGCCTACATACTTTTGATAATAGGTGTCCCTCCTTCCCACCTAAAAATGTTGGGAGGTATGGTGTAGCTGTGTCATACCAGAGAAGAGATTGCATACCTGGGGGGGCTAAGAGCGCTGTACTGGGGGAGAGAGCTGTACTCAAGGGGAGAGAGTGATACCCAACTGCGGGAGAGAGCTGTACTAAGGGAGACAGCTGTACTCAATGGGGAAAGAGCTGTACTAGGGGAAAGAGTCATACGCGAGGGGAGAGAGTTGTACTCGAAGGGGGAAAGCTGTCCTGGGGGAGAGAGCTGTACTCGAGGGGAGTGGACGGTACTCGACTGATAGGGGAGAGCTGTACTGGGGGAGACAGCTATACTCAAGGGGGAGATCTGTAATAGGGGAAAGAGCTGTATATGAGGGAAGAGAGCTATACTAAGGGAGACTGCTGTACTCAATGGGGAAAGAGCTGTACTAGGGGAAAGAGTCATACGCGAGGGGAGAGAGTTGTACTCAAAGGGGGAAAGCTGTGCTGGGGGAGAGAGCTGTACTCAAGGGGAGTAAGCGGTACTTGACTAATAGGGGAGAGCTGTACTGGGGGAGATAGCTGTACTCAAAGGGGGAGATCTGTACTAGGGGAAAGAGCTGTATACGAGGGAAGAGAGCTATACTCGAGGGGGGAAAGCTGTCCTGGGGGAGAGGGCAGTACGCAAGGGGGAAAGCTCTCCTGGGGGAGAGAGCTGTTCTCGAGGTGAGAGAGTCATACTTGACCCACGGGGGAGAACTGTAATGGGGTAGACAGTTATACTCAGGGGGAGAGAGCTGTAGTAGGGGAAAAGAGCTGTACATGAGGGGGGGGGGGGGGAGCTGTATTCGAGGGTGGAAAGATGTACTGGGGGAGAGAGCTGTACTAGACCGACGGGGGAGAGTTGTACTAGGGGAAAGAGCTGTACATAAGTGGAGAGATTTGTACTCAAGGTCTTGGATTACTTTTAGGTGCAACTTGCATAGACATTTGTGCATGGAAGTTGCACAGATGTCAGCCAAGTCACTCTTAAAGCTTCACTGATATGTGGCTTTGAAATCATGTGATTTCAAGTGAAGTCGCACGGTTTCAAAGTCGATTTCAGTGTAAACAAGGGTTTAAGCTGATCTCCGGGCAATCCCGCCCCCAAAAAAGCTAAAAGCCCTAAAAGTACCAAGCAATAACCTGAATCCATGGTCGTAAGACATATTGGTGATGATTTGCTAAAACTGGAGAGTACAAACAGGTTTGTTTTTTTTTTTGTCAAAGCCTAATTGAACAAGCTGAAGTTAGAAGCTGATTGGCTACCATGCACAGCTGCACCAGATTTTGCACTCCATGGATTTTCTTTCTTCTGGATGGGAAATCCTGCTATGATGCCTACAATGCTCCCTGGTGATGTTGACACTTTCTATTGGCTGTGCAATGACAGGGAAGGGGGTTAAAACTAGTGTAATGACATCACAACTAAGGGCAGCAACAAGACCGATTAGTGGCAGGCCTGATCTGGATCCCTGGCCATCACCCGAGGAAGAGATGCTGCGCCTGCGTTAGATCATGTAACTCATTAAAACATTTGGTTTGAAGGGATTTAAAAAAAAAAAAACTAGGGAATGGTGGAAGCAGGGGATGGGAGGGAAGAGGGACCTTAAGATTTTGCCCAGATATGATCTTCATATTCATATTCGCCATATTCAACTTGCTGCTTGTTTCTGTCAAATGCCCAAGGGATCTTTTGACATAAAGCGCATTCCCCTACCCCATGTTCCTTGTAACCCGTCCATCGCATATCTGGGTATCCAGACCCAAGTCTCAGTAACATTTACTGTATTTGTAACATGGGGAATATTTTAAAACTCACTTCTTGGAGAGACTAGTTTTTGCATTGAATTCAGGCTGCAGCTAGGGGCTGTGAAGCAACCTAAGAACCTTGTCTTTGTCACCTCTGGAGGGCACCACCTGAGATAGAATTCCTTTCCTGCCTCTTGATACAAGTGGCTGGTGTCTCCCTTTACAAGCTCGGAGTTATATAACACAATGTTGTAAAGAGACAAAGTGACACTTTAACAATGTCAGGGCTTTCACAAGCCATGCGTGTCAGCAAATCAGCTTTATATTATGTCTCGCTGAGCTGTTACAAAGTCATGTTTTGTGAAGGATAACATAAATGGCATTCTCTCCTAGGTAAAGGGTAGCTTCACCTTTTGGGCAAATAAACACAATCAATCAAAATTGATACAGTAACCTATCACTTATTTACACTCTTAAAAAGAGTTTTATTGCTGCACTAAATTAAGCTTGCTGCTGAATTATGGCTTTAAAAAAGTGTTTTCTCTGTATTATAATCTGTTAAAATAATCCCCGGGGTTTTAAAGAACTTTCCTGCCTGTTACAGGCAGACTAATCACCATAAAAAGTCATGTGGATGGCAGTGTTAATTTTGGCAGCAAATTTCAATTTAGTTTTAGTCTTAGGACTAAAATAGCATTTTAGTTTTAGTCCCATTTTAGTCTTCTGCAAGTGTTTTAGTCGTATTTAGTCGACTAAAACTCCAGCACATTTTAGTCGACTAAAACGTCCTACATTTTAGTCTACTAAAACGTCCTACATTTTAGTCGACTAAAACGTCCTACATTTTAGTCGACTAAAACTCATTTTAGTCATCTATAATCGAATGGGTGTAGTTCAATTGTAATTTGTAATGCATTATTTAAGCATTTCTCTACAATTTCCAAACTCATTATATACTACTGCTGGTCCTGGAGTGAAAAATCGAATATGTTATTATTTATGGTATTAAGCTTTGAGCATGCACCAGTGTTATTTTTGGCAGCAAATTTCGATTTAGTTTTAGTTATAGTCTTTTGACTAAAATGCCCTTTTAGTTTTAGTCGTATTTTAGTCTTAAGACTAAAATGCCATTTTAGTTTTAGTCGTATTTTAGTCATCTGAATTGTTTTAGTTTTAGTCGTATTTTAGTCGACTAAAATTGTGTTAATTTAGTCGACGAAAACGTTTTAGTCGGTTTTAGTCGACGAAATTAACACTGGGGGATGGTTTGCTGCACTCATTGACAAGCTTTGCACTGACCTCCTTCTCTCAACAGAACCTTTACTTCTCCTTTCTCAAACTTTTTTACTCCAACGGACCCCCTTAAATAATTTTCAGGTCTCCAGGAACTACTAAAAGCAATTCATCGAGGATTAGTGCAAAAAATGAGGTTGACTCCAGAGTTTTGCAGGCATCATCAATGGGAGGTCAATCAGCCACAGCTAATGGAATCCCCTAGCAAACGCTGCAGGAATGGCTGGTCTATATAGCAAAAGGGCAACTTGTAATGTCTCCAAAGGAAATCAGGTAGAAAATCAAACTTGCAATTAAAGTGGAACTCAACCCAAAATGGAAAGTTCTGCTTGTTTGCTTCTTCCACCCCTTTGCTGCCACATTTGGCACCTTACGGGGGGGAATCCCTGTCAAAACAAGGTACCCGCTCCCACTTTCGGATAAGATCGCCGCAATCGATGTGCACATGTGCAATAAGAAACAGGCTGTGAAGCTTCAAGGCTTTAGTTCCTGTTTCCCTTAGTGAGATGCCGATGCCTGCACCCAGAGCTGATGGACGGATCGGCTTGGGGTGCCGACATTGCAGGCTCCCTGGACAAGTAAGTGTCCTTATATTAAAAGCTACAGTACTTGTAAATGCTGACTTTAAATTTTTTTTTTTTTTTACCCTTGGGTTGAACTCCTCTTTAATTTTATGTTGCAGACCTTTTAATGAGACTGCCCTAGCTTTCTATCAGAATTCTATATATTTCATAGACATATCTGTTGGTTTTGCTTCAAGTGACTATCTGGATGACACTTAAGCCTCCTAGAGCTGTGGTCACCAACCTTTCGGACCTCACGAACCACTAAACTCACAATTTTTAATCCAGCGGAGGAATAAAATTAATTTCACACACCTTATACACACAATGCTCCAGCTCTCTGCCTCC
The DNA here is from genome assembly GCF_965119305.1 of Pelophylax lessonae. Taxonomy (NCBI): domain Eukaryota; kingdom Metazoa; phylum Chordata; class Amphibia; order Anura; family Ranidae; genus Pelophylax; species Pelophylax lessonae. The sequence continues at coordinate 55,528,810 of NC_138773.1, forward strand.
CTCCCCCTTGATCACACCGCTGCCTATACACACAATGTTTTGACTATCTGCCCCAACCCCCCCTCAATCTCACCTCTTTATCCAACCATGCGTTTGAGCTCCATGCTCCCTCCCACTGTCTGTGATCAGCGCTGCCATTGGAAGTCCCCTCCTTCTTCACCTCCCACTCTCTGCACTACTCAAGGCACCTCCCTCTGAGTTCACAGGAGACAGAACTACACACAAGGCACTGGGTATCAATGCACGCTGACAGTATTGACTGTCAGTGTGCATTGAGAACAACACTGGAAACAACATTCAGAGGTGTTGATTTGCAGCAGAACCCCTGGGGACCACCAACATTTTCTCGTGGACCATCAGTGGTCCACTGACCACTGGTTGATAACCACTGGCCTAGAATGCATGTTCTGTTAGTCAAGTTAAGTGATACCCTTTTAGCTAACTTAAGTTATTATACAAGTTTTAAGGAGGCCTTATAAAGCCTGATAAAGCTTGCATCTTTAATAACCTCAAGCAGGGATCTCTAGATTATGGCCCGTGGGCCAGAAACAAAGTTTTATCAGTGACATATCCCTGACGTGCACAGATTGCGAATTTAGGTCAGCAGAGACTACCTATGGTATCTGCTTCAACCTGATGTAAGGGGAGCTCTGATGAGGACCCTGATGTAAGGGGGGACTCTGATAGGGGTACTGATGTAAGTGAAGGGTTCTAAAGGGGACCCTGATGTAAGAGAGAATCTGATGGGGACTCTGATGTAAGTGTGAACTCTGATTGGGACCCTTATGCAAGGGGGGACTCTAATGGTGATGTAAAGGGGGAATCATTTATTTATAAAACTCATTTTTTTTCTGGCCATGCATTTTAGTAAAATATACTATGTTGCATCCATACTGAAAAGTTTAGAGAACCATGACTTAAAGTGACACTTAAAAGTTATCCCCCCCCCCCCCTAATTGTAGGACTTGTCTTTCATTAAGCCTCCTGATGTCTACCTCTTCTTCCATCAACACAATTCTGGTGGTCACATCAGCACCCTCTCTTACCCGGAAATTCATGTAAGTGCAAGAGAGCTAGTGCAGAGAGTGGGGGAGTTTTGCAAGTGTTTGGCCACACCGGGCTATTTACGTGTATTGAGGCCTCTTATACGGCTTGCCAGCAGTGGAGCTAAGCAGTGAAGTTAAAAAAGCTTAAAATCCAATTTTTTGCAATGAGAAAGAGAAAATTTGGTAACACACAAAGGCTGTGCTGCACTGCAATGCATAAAGCACAACATATACTGTATGTGTAGTGAGCTAATATGACTGCCCCAATGTAAAATTCCATGTAAAAATTTATTGAAACTGACAAAAACATTTTTAAAAAGAAGCAAGATTTCTAAATAATATATGTTGATAAGAATGTCGGGTTTTCATTAAAATCCAACTCCAGCTATTTTAAGTTCAGGATAAAGCAGGGAAGGGCTAGGACAGGGCAGGGACACCCAAAACGTTGAGCTGGACAGGAAGAGAGTCAAAAATTAGTGCAAGGAAATCTGCTAGAGTATTCAAGACATATAAGAAATTAAGGGTTGGCTCAGCTCTCCAGGATCTACTTGTATCCTAAATATCAGTTTTAGATGGAATGACTCTTTAGGTTGATCAAATTCATGTAAATGTCAAATACATTAAGATTTAGATTTCCTTTAAGGACAAGTCAACACTTATAACAGGTGTTCTTTTTTTTTTTTATGAGCAAAGCTATTGCATACATTTATCATGGACCCCTGCACCTACAGTAGTACCATTTCCTATAGTTAAGCCTTTTCCTTCCTACAAGATAATTGAATATTACATTTTGCCAGGAGTGCAAAAAACCCCGAACATCTGGATAATATTAAGCGCTGCCCCTGCAGATGACTTACGCAGGCCCAAGCCGCTGTCCATATATGACACGTGAGCCTCCTTCAGGAGCCTACAACTCCGCTAACCTTCTGGACTCCGACTTTTATTAACCTAGGGAACAGTTGTCTTTGTGCATGGAACTTAATTATATTCCTAATGACATTGATTAACTCGGCAGCGAATGACCTCAGTGCAGTCCCGGGGCTTCCACTAGCCGGTTTATTGCTAAACATTCTTGTGACCTTACACAAATGTGCCTTTATTTCCTTTACTGCTATAGATTGCTTTTCCAGGCTGAGGTGAGCCTGTGGGAATTGCCAACCCTTCCTGCTCACCTTTCATAGATAATGGATACGAGAGCCATTTGCAGGCTAAAGACGTCATTTTCAGCCTTGAAGTTCTTGTATTAAAAGTAGGGATAGACCGATTTTTCAGGGCCGATACCGATACATATATTTTGGTCACAACGTATCGATATCGGCCGATTTGGGCCCATATTTTGTACATTTAAAGTTTTGAAAAATAAAGACAATTTTTGACCCAAATCTGGTACTGAACATGTTAATTTTTGTTTAATGCATAATGGCTGGCTGGCTTGCTGGCACCGTGTGGTGGGTGGCTGGCTTGCTGGCACCCTGTGGTGGGTGGCTGGCTGTCACCCTGTGGTGGGCTGGCTGTCACCCTGTGGTGGGTGGGTGGGTGTCTGGCTGACTGGCTGGCACCCTGTGGTGGGTGGCTGGCTGGCACCCTGTGGTAGGTGGGTGGCTGACACAGGGGCTGTGGGTGGCTGGCTGGTACAGGGCCTGTGGGCGGCTGGCTGGTACAGTGCCTGTGGCTGGCTGGTACAGGGCCTGTGGGTGACTGTCTGTCTGGCACCCTGTGGTGGGTGGCTGGCTGGCACCCTGTGGTGGGTTTGTGACTGGCACACTGGCTGTGGGTGGCTGGCTGGTACAGGGCCTGTGGGTGGCGTGCTGGCAGGTACAGGGCCTGTGGGTGGCTGGCTGGCTCGCTGGTACAGTGCCTGTGGCTGGCTGGTACAGGGCCTGTGGATGTGGGTGGCTGGCTAGCATCGGGCTGCTGTGGGTGGGTGTATGGCTGTGATACACTCCCGCGAGACTAGTCCCGACTCCAGACAAGGCTGTCCAAGGCGAGGGAGGCGGCCTAAGAAGGCAGAATGACATCACAAAAATATCGGCAATATCGGCCGGTTCCAGGGCCGATACCGATATATCGGGGAAAGTGCATATCGGCCACCGATATATCAGCCTTGCCGATAATCCGTCTATCCCTAATTAAAAGTCTTTGATTATTAAAATGGGAACTCCATGCATGTGTTTATAGTTAAACTCCAAACAAATATTTTATACACAGTTGAAATACGAATCCTTCAAAAGCTTTTCCTGCCATGGGTTTTGGAATTTTGTTCAGCCAGATGGCATAGACAGGTTGGTGACCTCAATTGTTCTTACTGCACTTAAGCAAAGCAGCTTGGTCACTGACCTGTCCTCAGTCTGCTGACTGGACAGTAAGGGAGAACTAGTTCCGATGGTTGGAAGACTGATGTATGATAGCGCTGGACCGTTAGAAGTGAAAATTGGTTTCCGATGGATGAATGGATTTACTGTAAAGTGATTTTTCCTTCAAAGAAGCAAATCCATTAATGAAGTCTAGTGTGGGTGGAATCTTTTCTGGTCCTAGGCTGCTACCTCACTGATATAAACACAAGGAAGTGCTCAACAAATGGCAGATTCTAGCATGTGTATGGAGGAGCTCCTTATTAAAATAATTTAAAAATACTTTTTGAAACATTTAATAAAGAGCATCAGATGCAGCCAACGTGTTTCAGGGAAATAAAGCCTTCCCCTTCTTCAGGGTTTGAGCAGTCGAGGTTTACAAAATCACAACAGAATGCACAAAGGAATCTGTGTTAAGGCTTGATGAAGAAGACTAATGTCTACTGATGGCACTGTAGGCACAGGTCCCTTTGTGCATTCTGTCAAGGTTAGAGAAGGCAGATAATGGGAGAGGAAGAGGTACTGATTGACTGCTAAGGCAGAGGCATTGATTGGCTGCTAAGACAGAGGCATACTATCACTGCTTCTGCTTTCTACATTTTTGGTTTTACAGAATTAGCCAGGACGTATGTGGGAATTAGAGGTCCTGTAGGCCTAATGGGGTTACTGTGGGTCATAGGTAAGCATATGGGTGCTATTTTTAGCTTCCGACTTTGGGTCTATTTTCAAAGTTTGTATACATAAAAATTGCAGAGATGTGAATGGGTCCTTTGTTAACATTTGCTGCTGTACTTGCTAAGCACTAGATTTATCTGGTATTCGGCTGTTTGCTGTTGCAGAATGAAATAGAGTAAGCACAATAGAAATTACACAATAGATAGGAAAACCCATCTTGAGCCGAGTTATCAGTACTGAACACTTTCATACTTTGCAAAGTTTTAACGAACCAGGGGGAACATGTAAGGTCTTATTTACATAAGATCTTAATAGGCTCAATTCTCATGTCTGCCGGGGCACCCCCAACTATGGGGGTGAAAGGGTATATTGAGCTAAAAGGCTAAGTACATATCACCACTAAGAGAAACATTTTTTCGGTGTTAAGTCGTGCTGTTTGGCATGTTGCCTGCAAGAAACAAATCACCGCTCTGAAAACAATCAGCTGAGCCAGATGGATCCCAAGCAGCTGTGGCAGTCCTGTAGGAATGGGTGCTCACCAAGGTCCGTGACCTGAGGAATCCATGTGAATGAAGAAGAAGGTGGCACTTCCAGACCCAGGAACTTGGAAACTTGAGTTTATTTCTTCAAATCATAAGTACAACATCAGACAAGACCACAAGACAGACTGGACAGCAGACGCGTTTCACACCTTGTGCTTATTCATTGCAATGAATAAGCACAAGGTGTGAAACGCGTCTGCTGTCCAGTCTGTCTTGTGGTCTTGTCTGATGTTGTACTTATGATTTGAAGAAATAAACTCAAGTTTCCAAGTTCCTGGGTCTGGAAGTGCCACCTTCTTCTTCATTCACATGGCATGTTGCCTGCAACATCTGGTCTATGTCAGATGCTGCAGGTCCAATGGTGGGTTTAAAGTAAACCTTTGGCCAGGTTATGAGAAGTTTTTTCATAATCTTAACAAGAAGTAAATTACTCTTAAAACAAATTCTCACTGTCCTCTGTAGCTGGGTACAGGCTTTATGGAACAATTCATCCTCAAAGTTCACAGCAGAAGCACCAAAGTCCTTCAAGTCATTATTCCAGCAAATCAACTCTATCTGCTCCTTTCTCTCAGTAGTCACTCAGCAGCTTACCTCATCCTGTTACCCACATCGATTAGTGACTTAGTAGCTCAACTTGTCCTGTGCCCACCTCCAGAACACCTGGTACATTAGAAGGAAGGCTTCTAGGATACAGCTGGGAGGGAACAGGAGAGTGAAATGAGCTGCAAAATTACTGCTAAGAAGGGAGCTGAGCTGCTGGGGGAAGACATTAATACGTCAGTGCTTCTGCTGTACATTTTGAGGATGAACTCCTCCACAGTGCCTGAAGCTACAGAGGTCAGTAAGGGGTTGTTTTAATGCCCAGGGAATGCTTGCTTACGGATATGTAAATTATTGAAGGTCTATAGCCTGACAGGTTAACTTTAACTCTAGCCAAAACCATAGAGGCCCTAAATGTGTCTCTACATCCAACATCTATGGAAACAATACATTTTAGGAGCAAGCATACTATAGCAATATAATCATTTCTGTCTGTTAGTAGTCTTTGTTTTGTCTTGTACATTCCTTACAGTTCCTAAAGCCTGGTACGTAGCAACATGAACAATACTCACTTGGGACTCTATTAATGGCTCTTAGCGGCCTTAAAACTCGTACAGTGCGGATGGCGGACAGGCTGACGTTATGTCCATCCAGAGAATACTCCATCATCCTAGAAAAAAAATGGCATGAGGTAAGTCATGTGATCAAAAGAAAGGATATGTCAGTTCTACTTCCCATCTACTCACATTCCTCCCCATTTTAACCATATTTGCGCAAATCAAGCACATTTTACCAATGTTTTGGTCCCAAAAACTGGTTTTGCAGTCGAAATGGGAACAGCTGGAAACTATGTCTGCCAGAGGGCATGCTTGGTATACAGACCTTATAGAAAAATGGCATCCCACCAAACATTTTTTCAAAAGCATAACCTTTTCTAGGTGCCCCTTCCACTATTACTGCTGGCAAATGCAGTTAAATAGTAGCTCACTATTTGTTCAAAATAAGTCCATAACTCCCTGAACTGCTTTAAACAAAAAAAAAATAATAGATGCCAAAAAGATGAACCAAGATTATCAAAAGCTAAGACACATTTTTCTCATGCAGGGAAAAGCACAGCTTCACTTTTAAGCTCAACTCTTGGTTAGAGAAAAAGTAACTAATGCTGCGGGGCCTCCTGCACATTGGAAGGGTTAAATGCTTGTTTACTCTAAGGCAGTGGTCTCCAAACTGCATATGCCTTGACCTCAACCCTACTGAACACGTTGGGATTATTTTCAAGCCAGATCTCTCATCCAGCATCAGTACCTGACCTCACAAATGCTCTTATAGCTGAATGGGCACAAATTCCCACAAAATCTTGTGAAAAGACTTCCCAGAAGAGCAGACGTTGTTACTGCTTCAAAAGGTAGGGTTGGGTGAGTAACTCCATATGTCCTGGGTTATGGAATGGGATATATAGGTGTTATAGCCAGGTGTCTACAAACCTCTGGCCATACAGTGTACTTGTTGTATTTTTAAATATTAAGGCTTAAGGCCCGGAATGTAGTGAGCGGGCCTATGGGCAGGAGTTGGAAACAATATGGCAAAGGCTCTCATCTACCAGCAGGTGGGTTGTCACTATCCCTAGTGCGGCAAGGACTTGAGCAGTTTGGCACCATTCACAGCCAATCACAAGCCCCCTACAAGCTAGCTGCAGGATTTCTCTAAGGCTATTTCTCTCTGCGTTAATTTGCACTGCATCACTGTATCATGGTTTCTTTTTGTGGTGACCATCCATCTATTCATCTTCTTGGATCCCTTGAGCATTGCTGCATGAAGACAATGGAGGATTGCTTCTTTGGATTTAACACAAGCTGGGCTTGCCTATCTTGAGTACCATTTGTGTGTGTATCATACACGTTTTTTTGGCACAAAAACATAAGTATATTATTTTGGATTCTATAATATGGTTTTAAAATGACGATAGCGCTGTACTTGATATTTTGTTTTACTTTTTTAAAAGAATGAGGAAGAGTTAAAGCTGAACTCCATGTACAAGAGTACAAGAGCCATGTGAATTCATTTTGGAATCTTGGTGTGCTTCGTTTATTTCTTTCAGAAATCTACAGTAAGCAATTGTGAAACTTTGCTATTGTGCAGGATCTTTCTTTAATAAAGACCACTCACTGCTGCTCTCTCTCCTTGTGCAGGGTGACTGGTCCTGTCTCCACCCCCCCCCCTGTAGTTTTCTACAGGCAGCCTGTAATGGGTGGGGCCTAATTGGCCCCTCCTACATCTCTGCTCTCTGCACAGTGATGATGTCACTGATACTTTTATATGGTGATTTCTAGGTTTGCAAAGGCATTTGGTGCACGCAAAGTAGATTTATATCCATTGTGGCTAATGTGGAATATACACTTCGCAAATAAATTAAAGGAACACTTTTTAATCAGAGTGTAGCATCAAGTCAATTCAACTCCTGGGATATTGATCTGGTCAGTTAGGTAGCAGAGGGGGTTAATAATCAGTTTTAGCTGCTTTGGTGCTTATTAAATTAAAAACAGGGGCACTAAATGGGCAACAATGAGATGACCTCCAAAACAGAATGGTTTTACAGGTTGAGGCCACTGAATTTTTTTCCCTACTCATCTTTTCTGACTGTTTTTCACTAGTTTTGCATTTGGCTAGGGTCAGTGTCACTACTGGTAGTATAAGGCGATACCTGGACCCTATTGAATTTGCACAGGCTTTTCAACTCCTTTAGGATGGCACATCAATACAGGCCATTGCCAGAAGGTTTGCAGTGTCTCCCACCACAGTCTCAATAGCATGGAGGAGATTCCAGGAGGCAGCCAGATACTCTAGGAGAGTTGGACAGGGCCAAAGAAGGTCCTTAACCCATCAGCAGGACCGGTATCTGCTCCTTTGTGCAAGGAAGAACAGGATGAACACTGCCAGAGCCCTCCAGCAGGCCACTGGTGTGAATGTCCCTGACCAAACAATCAGAAACAGACTTCATGTGGCCCTCTATTGGGCCATGTGCTCACTGCCCGACACCGCAGAGCTCGAATGGCATTTGCATTAAACACCAGAATTGGCAGGTCCGCCACTGGCGCCCTGTGCTTTTCACAGATGAGAGAAGGTTTACCCTGAGCACATGTGACAGACGTGAAAGGGCCCGGAGAAGCTGTGGAGAACATTATGCTGCCCGTAACATTATAAACATGTGAAAAATGACTCCACTTACTGTTTACAAAGGACAGATGCTGGCACTACAACACAACTAGAAAACACAACAGTGCCGTGCTGGAATGTGGAAAGAGGTCAAATTACTCTGACATATAAAAGTCCTACATGTGAACATTTCCTTTGAAATGTATTAGTGCAAAATCAAACAGAAATGCATAGTGCAAATAAAATATATGATGAAATTCTTATATATTTCAATACAACAGCACATTGAAACTGGGTATATAAAAAAGTGAAAAGTCCATATAGCATGAATGAATGGTGTTTCAATCAGAAGTGAAGTTAATGTCCAAAAGATAAAGATGCTCCGTGTTCCGAAACAAAAAGATAACACCGCAAAGTGCATCCATCACTATAAAGAAGAATCAGGAGCGCTGAACAGAAATCATGGACTCTACTGCCAATAGCAAAGAGTCATACAAGCCATAGGCGATAAGCCTTATGGTACAACAGTTGGCTGTCTGCGTCTCCTCCGATCCATTGAGTGCTCAAAAGACAAAAAGTATCCACATAGTGTAATACCATCAGAGTAAAAGTTTTTTAAGAGGTTAAAAACGTACATTTTCCATGTAAATAGTGGGCAATACAAAGTGTGATCATAGATCACAGTCTCCAATGCGGGGAGTATGGCAAAAAACTCTTGGACAAACATCTTCAAGAACAAAACATTCAGGGGTATGGGAAATGAATACATCGATACACACCACACAGGTTGAACTGGATGGACTGTTGTCTTTTTTTCAACCTCAACTACTATGTAAATCTGCGCAATGTCATGGAATAAGCTCAATCTAGCCCGACGTATGTTTCGTCCACATGGACTTCATCACTGGTATGAGCATGTATCCATGCTTTGCGTATATATATATATATATATATATATGTATTCAATTATCTCCCAATTAACTCCATACTGTGCATTTACATAGTTTAACCACAATGGGAGGAAGTACCTGTGCCGTGGTGTACCGCGTGCGTTTCAGGCCTTTTTGTGCTATGGGTACTAGTTATACATATAGAAGATGCTATTGAAAATCAAGCCTCACTCTCAAAGTGAGGCCAGATTGAATATGGTTGCATCTCGCGGGGTCATAAATCTTTCACGCATGCACAATCCCTTGTGTTTCATGCCTTGGTTTGGTTGCCGGTTGTAATCGCATTTGTGCGCTCCACATATTACTAGATGGCGGAAGAATTGGCATGTAAACAAGACCTTCCATGCATAGTGGAACAAACCACTGGGCTACTGATTTACCCGATGACGCAAACCTGTTTGGATTATATTACAATATGCACCATCATCATAGTCAATATATTAAATACAGTATAGCACTAAGCCTAGACTATGAAGAAGCCACAAAGAGACAGTTACTGATCCACCAGGAGACATGTACCGCCCTCCCTTACATTGTGGATATATGGAAACTACAAAATACAGAATACACATTCCTTTGTAACATATCTTGTGTAATACTATGAAATCATTAAAATATATTAGTTGATAAACCGTTAGCATAATTTATTTATTAAAAAAAAAGGGGGTTTATTGAAATGTTTTGTTTTTGTTTTAATGTTAAAACCTTTGCAGAATACATTCTATAGAAAGCAAACAACTTCATGTCCATCGGAATGTGTCAAAAAGTGTATTATAAAATACCTTACTTGAACCATAAGGTCCCATAGATAATAAATTTGAATGGAAAATGATTAAAAATTAATAAAAATAAATGCTAGTAAAATTAATAAAAATTATTAAAGAAGTTCTTGCCCCCTTTGACCATAGCTCATGCCCCATTGATAAAGGCATTGGCATCCCATTCAACATTCATGCCATAGGGCCAATAGGATTTGAGCTCATAAATCCAATAAGTCTCCGAATGTGAAACACCTCTAATCGTAGAACCACCCTTGCATGGGGATAGATATTCATCAATAACTAGAAATTGGGTACCAGTAGGGTCTTTGTTGTGATGGTGAAGATAGTGTTTGGGGACACTGTGGTTAGTTGCACCCTTTTTAATATTAGCTATGTGTTCATTCACTCATAAAGAGAAAGAGTGTATAGTACGTCCAATATATTGCTTCTTGCATGGACATGTCAGCAAATATACAACATTTTTAGTGGCACAGGTAGAGAATTGTTTCATCCCATATCTCTGGTTTGTGACCGTGGATTCAAATGTATCTGACTTTCTCCTACCACATATGTTATAATGACACACATTACACCTGCAACAGGGGTAGTAAATTATGGAAAAATGTTAGTTTCTTTGGTGGATCTATTATATTGGATGCAATCCTGCCTTGTAAAGAAGGTGCTCCCCTATATGTCACTTTTGCCTGTTCAGGAAGGAGAGGGCCTAAATTCAGATCATTTTTAAGAACCTCCCAATGTTTGTTTATGATACCTTTAATTTGTCTATGTTGGATAGAGAAGGAAGTGAAAAAACGACCATTAAAACTGAGCGTCTTTAATTTAATAGTCAATTATTCTCCAAAAAGGTGAACCTGTCGATATTGGACACTGTTAATATATCTGTATCAATGGTTGTACTGGTATATCCTTTCTCTATGGATCTCTGCTTCAGAATCTGTGCCTGGCAGAGATATTACAGCAGTTGCATCGCAACTGCAAAAATTGACTGTAAGGGACAGATTTCAACCACGCTTTGTGGGCGGAATATAGCCATTATGGTCTGTAGGTTTGAAATATGTCTTAATCTTCAACCAATCATCAACGGCTGTAAGTTCGAGATCAAAAAAGTGTATTTTCTCTTTTCTCGCCTCTTAGGTCAAAGAAATGCCTTTGTCATTGGTATTTAGATGGGTCATAAAATCATGCAGAGATTGAAATATATAAGAATATTATCATATATTTTATTTGCACTATGCACTTTTGTTTGATTTTGCACTAATACATTTCAAAGGAAATGTTCACATATAGGACTTTTATAGGTCAGAGTAATTTGACCTCTTTCCACATTCCAGCGTGGCACTGTTGTGCTTTCTGCCCGTAAGACTGTTCAGCATGACCAGTTTGGTGGTGGGTCAGTGATGGTCTAGGGAGGCATATCCATGGAGGGACGCAGAGACCTCTACAGGCTAGACAATGGCACCCAGACTGCCATTAGGTTTTGGGATGAAATCTGGTGCAGTGGGTCCTGGGTTCCTCCTGGTGAACGACAATGGCCAGCCTCATGTGGCGAGAGTATGCATTCAGTTCCTGGAGGATGAAGGAATTGATACCATTGATTGGCCCCCACACTCGCCTGACCTAAATCCAATAGAAGACCTCTGGGACAATATGTTTTGGTCCATCTGACGCCACCAGGTTGCACCTCAATCTGTTCAGGAGCTCAGTGATTCCCTGTTCTAGATCTGGGAAGAAATACCCAAGGACACCATCCGTTGTTTCAAAAGGAGCATGCCCCCATGTTGTCGATCATGCCCCTATGTTGTCAGGCATGCATACAAGCACGTGGGGGCAATACAAACTACTGAGTACCATTCTGATTTAATGGACTAGCCTGCTGCATCATTTTTTCACTTTGATTTTCGGGGTGTCTTTGAATTCAACCCTCTGTAGGGTGATAATTTTCATTTTCATTAAATGACGTGGCATCTTTTTCGGTCCTAACACATTACCCAGTCCATATCAGTATAGATATCCAGCATGATATTTTTTCCTATTGAGATCTGATCTGTTTTCAAAGTGTTCCTTTACATTTTTTGGACAGTGTATCTTTTGTTCATGGAGTTCCGCATTAAAACTTCTAGCAATGTTTTAATGCTACCTGTCCCACTGAAAACCACTTTCCTACTCTTTTGAAAACAAAAAAGTTTGAATTTAAGTTAAGCATTAATCAAGCCACTTTCACATGAATACCTAAAATATATATAAAAAAGACTTTTGTTTTCTTAGAACAAAAGTGATTCTTATATAAGCAGACACAAATAAAACAAAGGGGATTTTGGTACAAATTGGGTAATTAGCATTCTTCCTCCCTTCATTCGCTATTTACAGTAATTATACAGCGCTTTGGAATAGGTTGGCGCTCAGACAAGAAAAAAAGCTCTAAGTAAATAATGTCCGTTGCATTCTTGTCCACGATAATGAGCGGTATCATTTTTCAGCATATATCAAAGTGTGTATTGTATTGATTTTTCTATCCTTGTTCTATATGTCTTCGCAATCAAGCTATTGTGGTTATTTTCTGCCACGCCACGACACGTTATCGCTGGCTGTCAGAAATGATTGCTATTCTTCTTTTTTTTTGAAGATGTGTGCGTGGGGGTGTCGGGTGTTTTGGGGGGGGGGGGGGGTTAGGTTTCTTTTTCTCCTGAATTAGTCTGCCCTCATTTTTTGAGAGTAAGGTAGGAAAATCCTAAAAGATTTGATAAATGCCCATGATGAAAGCTGTGGCTGCAACCATATTGTTTGCTCTCAGTCACTATGGGATAATGTGATGAAAGTTTGTTGGCAGGAATGTAGTAGACTCTTACCTGCACACTAGTACCTCACTGCATGCTGGTGTCTCCCTCATAAATTGTACCCTGAAAAATGTACATTGTGTCCTGGGTTCATCCTAAAAACAGCAGTGCACTTCCTGGGCCTAGGCACCCATGTTCCTTGAGCCTCATAGCAATGCCTCTGACAGCTAGTCTCAACACATTTTGGATGAGATTTGTTGATGTAACTACTGTGCTGCTCACTGTTTGCTTAGCTGAAGAGACAGATGCATTTCAGCATCTGCAGTGCTAGGATCTCCCTGCTTCAGGATTCATCCCTTAAAATAACTCAACACACAGCCATTAATGTCTAAACTGCTAGCAACAAAAGTGAGTTCATCCCTAAGTGGAAATGTCCTAATTGGGCCCAAAGTGTCAATATTTTGTGTGGCCACCATTATTTTCCAGCACTGCCTTAACCCTCTTGGACATGGAGTTCACCAGAGCTTCACAGGTTACCACTGGAGTCCTCTTCCACACCTTCATGGTGACATCACGGAGCTGGTGGATGTTAGAGACCTTGCGCTTCTCCATCTTCTGTTTGAGGATGCCCCACAGATGCTCAATAGGGTTTAGGTCTGGAGACATGCTTGGCTAGTCCATCACTTTTACCCTCAGCTTCTTTACCAAGGCAGTGGTCATCTTGGAGGTATGTTTGGGGTCCAGGGGCGGACTGACCAGTCGGGCATTTCGGGCATTGAAAAATAGAAAAAATATATAAATTCTAAGAAAACAACTCCCCAATAATATGAAGTGCAAATTATACATAAATAAATATATAAAAACGTGAAAAAAAATATATTAAGGATAAGTGAATTAATAAATAAAATCTAAAAAAATCTTTTTAGTCCATAAAAGAAATTTTTATAAAAAAATTGTCCATAGTGAATCTTCGCAAGTGACAAAGAAAAAAGTGCAAACGTGCAAAAAAGTGCCACTATCCAATAACTGCATGTATTCAATGTCCACACGTGGGGATCCCACCTTCCGTGCACCACTATTTCCCCTAAATGGACTCACCGGAAATTAAGCTGGTGGAACCAGCAATCACATTTTCTTAATAACTTTCCAGCCTGGTGGTCGGTTTCCTCAATAATAGTTATCCCGATTGGTCAGTGAGAAGAATGTCCCTTACATTGATGGTCAATGAAAAGAATGTCCCTTACATTGGTGGTCAGTGGGAAGAATGTCCCTTACATTGGGGGTCAGTAGGAAGAATGTTTGTTACATTGGTGGTCAGTGAAAAGAATATCTCTTGTATTGGTCAGTGAGAAGAATGTCTCCTTACATTGGTGGTCAGTGAGAAGAATGTCTCCTTACATTGGTGGTCAGTGAGAAGAATGTCTCCTTACATTGGTAGTCACTGAGAAAAATGTCTCCTTACATTGGTGGTCAGTGAGAAGAATGCTCCTTACATTGGTGGTCAGTGGGAAGAATGTCTCCTTACATTGGTGGTCAGTGGGAAGAATGCTCCTTACATTGGTGGTCAGTGGGAAGAATGCTCCTTACATTGGTGGTCAGTGAGAAGAATGTCTCCTTACATTGGTAGTCACTGAGAAGAATGTCTCCTTACATTGGTAGTCACTGAGAAAAATGTCTCCTTACATTGGTGGTCAGTGGGAAGAATGTTCCTTACATTGGTGGTCAGTGGGAAGAATGTCCCATACTTTGGTGATCAGTGGGAAGAATGTCCCATACTTTGGTGATCAGTGGGAAGAATGTCCCTTACATTGGTGATCAGTGGGAAGAATGTCCCTTATATTGTTGGTCAGTGAAGAAAATGCTCCTTACATTGGTGGTCAGTAGGAAGAATGCCCCTTACAATGGTGGTCGATGGGAGGAATGGCCCCCTTACATTGGTGGTCAGTGAAAATTATTTAAAGTAAATAAAAATTGTTAAAAAAATGATTGTAAAGCACATCCAGGTAGAGTGCTATTTAGGATGAGCACACGTATGTGAACAGTAATGGTGGAACATATGTATGGTATCTTCGGGGACGTCGGAGTGAGAGCAATTCTAGGGCCATAATTTTGTAACATGCTGGTCAGAGCTTTTTATTTTAAATTTATTTTTTGTATCTTTTTTATTAAACTGTTCAGCTAAGAAGACATTTGTTGCACCTATTATATTGTGCTTATTCAGGAAAACCTTAATTTTGGAAATGTACCATTGTTACACGTTAATGTAAGTTTATTTTTCTTTTTTCTATAATAAACATTTATTTTGAACATAGTGTAGAGAAATTCTGTGACGAACAAATGTAATGTGGGCAGTGCAAGATGTAGGCGGGGCTTTGTGTGGGTGGGGCTTGAGTGTGGGCGGGGACACATGGGGGCCCATGATCTCTTATATCCCGGGGGCCCCATGAGTTGTCAGTCCGCCCCTGTTGGGGTCGCTATCATGTTGGAATACTGCCCTGCGACCCAGTCTCCTAAGGGAGGGGATTGTGCTCTGTTTCAGTATGTCACAGTACATGCTGTCATTCATGGTTCCCTCAATGAACTGTAGCTCCCCAGTGCCGACAGCACTCATGCAGTCCCAGTCCATGACACTCCCACCACCATGCTTGACTGTAGGCAAGACACACTTGTCTTTGTACTCCTCACCTTGTTGACACCACACACGCTTGACACCATCTTAACCAAATAAATTTACTGTATCTTGGTCTCATCAGACCACAGGATATGGTTCCAGTAATCCATGTCCTTAGTCTGCTTCTCTTCAGCAAACTGTTTGCGGGCTTTCTTGTGTATCATCTTTAGAAGAGGCTTCCTTCTGGGACGACAGCCATGTGGATCAATTTGATGCAGTGTGCGGCGTATGGTCTGAGCACTGACAGGCTGACCCCCCACCCCTTCAACCTCTGCAGCAATGCTGACAGCACTCATACGTCTATTTCCCAAAGACAACCCCCGGATATAACGCTGAACATGTGCACTCAACTTCTTTGGTTGATCATGATGAGGCCTGTTCTGATTGGAACCTGTCCTGTTAAACCGCTGTATGGTCCTGGCCACCGTGCTGAAGCTCAGTTTCAGGGTATTGGCAATCTTTTTATAGCCTAGGCCATCTTTATGTAGAGCAACAATGTTTTTTTTCAGATCCTCAGAAAGTTTTTTGCCATGAGGTGCCATGTTGAACTGCCAGTGACCAGTATGAGAGAGTGAGAGTGATAACACCAAATGTAACACACCTGCTCCCTATTCACACCTGAGACCTTGTAACACTAACGAGTCACATGACATCGGGGAGGGAAAATGGCTAAATGGGCCCAATTAGGATATTTTCACTTAGGGGTGTACTCACTTTTGTTGCCAGCGGTTTAGACATTAATGGCTGTGTGTTGAGTTATTTTGAGGGGACAGCAAATTTACACTGTTATACAAGCTGTACACTCACTACTTTACATTGTAGCAAAGTGTCATTTCTTCAGTGTTGTCACATGAAAAGATAGAATAAAATATTTACAAAAATGTGAGGGGTGTACTCACTTTTGTGAGATACTGTATATATGTTTCCTTTAAGGATCAATAGATGAGTTTTGTCTGGAATTCTGCATTATTACCAAACAGATGAGACTCTCATGCTCTGGTAGAGATAGTCTAGGTATTTCTAGGATGTTTTCACTCACGGGTACTGCATTCTGTGGCCTGACGCTTGTGTTTTTGACGTAATCAACTCACTAGAGAAAGCCCAATGTGCCAAACAGAAGAATACATTCATGTATCTTTTGCTGGAAAATGATCGGCCCATCTCGCTAATAGGCACGTTACTTCCAAGTCCACTTATGGCAGAAAACAAGCCACTTATTATGTTGACATTCACGCTGTTAAAAACATCAATTACTCCACAACGCACTGGGCAAGTCGCCTGGACACTTGTTAATTAGAAGCTCTCTCTTCAGTGTGGGGGTGACAAAATGCTTTCTAGACAGTCTGGGTAAACGGAAGTGCAGTTATGGGATAGAGGCTCATGGTGAAGTCAGACCTGATAGCTCCACGGTATGACATGTTCCCAGTGATGGGGGATTGTGGGCGATAATGCAGAGGAAGCAGCCAAGATGGTTCAATAGCTTTATCCTTGGTGATGGGTGACGAGACAGCATCAAATCCGCATATCCAGTAAAAAATCTATAATGATCTGTATTATTTTACAAAGAATTTGTGATCCAGTCAGCCACTTTTGTGATCCATATACCTCTACCAGAGATCAAAGTAGAGGTCTTTGTTGGGGTTAGAGAATACGGTGGTGTCAAGTTCCCAGCATGCTGACTGGATACTTAATGAGCAGCAACACACTGAAAATTCTTCCCTCTGCCCATTTGCTCTCTTCTGCTGTCAGCGTGTTCCCTTGCTGCACGGGTGCCCAGGAAGCAAGCAATTGTGCTGCAAGTTTGAAAATGACTTGCTATTCAACACAAATTTGTGGCAAGTTATCTTTGCTATCTGGGCTATCTGGGTGCATGCAGTGAGCCTAATCGGCTTCCAGTGCTGCTGTACAGGGAGTGACAGCAGGAAAACATTGACCGCTGTTCTGTCAGTGATGAACACAGGGATCCTGTGTTCCTTCTATTTAGGAACACAGGTCTCTGTGTTCATCCAGTGAGCCCATCCCCCACACAGTTATAAAGCACCCCCTAGGCACACATTTAACCCTTTGATCGCTCCTGGTGTTAACCCCTTCCCTGCCAGTGTCATTAGTACAGTAATAGTGTAAGAAAAAGGCAGGCGCCCCTCTAAGTGCAGTAGGACAGAGCAGCCTTCAAGTGTACAAAGACTTGTTTTTATGGACCTTATGGACTCTATATATGTTAAGGCATTATAGATTTCCCATTTTTTGCCCTAGATGATAGTAACTGTTGGTATCCCTCTAACTTTTTTTTGCGCCAGTACATCCTTAGTGTTGAGTACAGTAACAGTGCATATTTTTAGCACTGATTACTGTAGTAATGTCACTGGTCCCCCCCAAAAGTGTCAAAAAAAAAAAAAAGAGTCAGTTAGGGGTCCGATCTGTCTTCCCGCAAAGTCGTAGTCCTGCTAAAAATCACTGATCGCCGCCATTACTAGGAAAAAAATAAAATAAATAAAAATGACATAAATCTTTCCCCTAGTTTGTAGACGTGAAAACTTTGGCGCAAACCAATCAATATACACTTATTAGGATTTTTTTTACCAAAAATATGTAGCAGAATATATATTGGCCTAAAATGATGAAAAAATTAGATTTTTTAACTTTTTTTATTGGGAATGTTTTATAGCAGAAAGTAAAAATTATAGAATATATCAGAATTGCCGCTCTTTTTATGTCTATAGCGCTAGAAATATAAATCGCAGGGGTGATCGAATCCCACCAAAAGAAAGCTCTATGTCAGACGGACCACACAATACCCTCGCCCGACCACACCAGCTCCAGCCCACACACCATTAAACCAACCCCCCCCCTCCATCGCCAGCTCACTCACCCTGGACTGACATGGAGGGCAGGCAGCGGCGGCTTACCCCAGCAGCGGCGGCAGCTTCCCCTGCATCTCCTCCCTCCTCCTCCTCCTTGGCCAATAGCATGGCTTCTTTCGGCCAATCGGAAAACGGGTCTCAGGACCCGCTTCCTGATTGGCTGGGAGGAGAACCAGTGTGATAATAGCAAATATTAATTTGCTATTGTCACACAACTGGGTGGGCTCAGTGCTCTGCGCCCCAAGCCCACCCTTTTTTGAAGCATATTAGAGCCTCTGGCTCTAATCAGGTGCTTAAATAGAAACAAAAAAAACCTATTGGAATCCATGCGTCTGGCGCCCTGCATGTAGACTAGGGGGCTGGACGCATGGATAGGTGGGGGCGGCGCTCCTGCGCCCCCCAATGGACGGGCCAACACTGACAGTTTGTATGGCTGAACTTGCATCCCATTCGCACGAAAATAGTGCAGGAACCTTTTTTTTTTTTTACCCACTCGAATCAGATCACATGGGTTTTCACACTCATACGATCCGATTCCTGTCCGAATTCACAGTTTGCACTGCGATCTGCGAACCGATCTGGGGGTGTCATTAACTCTGTAGTGACACCCACAGTGGTTGGCAGAGAGCAGTGTGAACTGCCTGCAGGTAAGATGTGATGCAGGAATCCGCACTAGAATCGCGCTGGTTCCCGCATCGCAGTATTGCAAACCCAGGCTTAAAGTGACTGGATTGCAAAAAAATTAAAACATTAAAAAAAAAGCAGAACCACAACTCACAGTGGAGGACACAACTGAAACTATATCTAATACTGAAGGTTTTTGGATTGCCAAGTCCAGCAAGCAGGATTGATAAGGTTTGTTATTCCTCTTTAGCTAAGGGACATTTTTTCACAAGAGTGTCTCTTTAAAGAGGTACTTCATTTTCCCTGTATTTTTTTTTTTTTTCGTTCCCCTCTTACCTTGTCCGCTGAGTAATCCTCAAAATACAGGCCTAAACACCCAGTGAATCCAGCATTGTCCTGCTGGGATCTCCTGATCTATTTCTGCTCGCCAGATTCAATACTAACACCTTCCTTGGTGACGTCATCAGGGGCTGGCTGTCACTTTATGGTTCAGGCAGCTGGCCCATTATGACTCCCTCCCGACATGAGCTGATGCCTCCTGGAATATGTGATGTGTTTATTCAGATGGCTTCAGGAGGGGGATGGTGTCATTCTGGCCAAGGTGAGAATTAGTGATCGACCGATACCGGTTTTTCATTGCGGATACTGATACCGATATTTTGGTCAATGCATATCGGTATCGGCCGATATTTTTGTACATTTAAAAAATTTTTTTTTTTTGACAGGTACTTTTGTGGAGGGATCTGAGGGTCTAAAAGACCCCAAACCCCGCCTCTGCACTTAAAAGCATTCAAAATGCCAAGTTTGGCTGTTTTGAATGCTGTAATTTTTTTGAATCTGACGCCAGACAGCACCCGGAAGTCATGTCATGACATCACTTCCAGGTTTTTGTATGGAGACCTGATCAGAGCCAAAAGTGACTTTGATTGGTTCTTCAGCGCCCATGTAGGCTGGTTGCCCGGGTCTCCTGGTGGGACGGGAGACCCGGGTGAGCCGCGGAAGGTGGCGGGAGGGGGGGACGTAGCAGAAGGTGGTGGGAGGGGGGGACGTAGCAGAAGGTGGCGGGAGGGGGGGACGTAGCAGAAGGTGGCGAGAGGGGGGGGACGTAGCAGAAGGTGGCGGGAGGGGGGGACGTAGCAGAAGGTGGCAGGAGGGGGGCGACGTCCCCTCCCGCTCCTTGTAATGACAGCCGAGCGGCTTCTCAGCCGCATTGGTTGTCATTACAAGACAGCCGACCATCGGCTATGGACGCCGGTACAGGGGTGATGCCTTTAGCTGCAGGCATCACTCCGGTACAGCACTTTCCCGAAATATTGGCAATATCGGTAACCTCAGGGGCCGATTACGATATATCAAGGAAAGTGCATATAGGCCCTCGATATATTGGCTTTGCCAATAATCGGTCGATCTCTAGTGAAAATGGGCGGTGCAGTAAGGTGCAGTAAAGTGTAAAAAAAAGGCAAAAAAAAAAAAATGTGTCTCTTTTATAGAGAGATGTATGGATGAAAAGTGTATTGTATCAGTGAAGTTTGCTTAACCGCTTGCCGCCCGCCCGCCGTCATATGACGGCGGAGCGGAGCGACCATTATCCTGGGCCGCCGTCATATGACGGCGGCACTTTAAGCAGGGCAGGCGCGCGATCGCGTGCGCGCCGCCCTGCACTGCCGGTGTCGGGGTGTCCCCGGGACACCCCCCGTCACCGGCAGGGGGGAAACAGCCAATGGGCGTGGCTGTTTCCCACGTGATCGGCTGTGTTCCAATGACACAGCCGATCACAATGAAGGCGCCCACTAGATGACCGCGCATGCGCGATCGGGAACGCGCAGCGCGGTCATGTCGGTGGCACTGTGTTCCGTAGGAACACAGCTGTCACCGGCGGTAGTAAACAGTCACTGACAGTCACTGACAGTGACTGTTTACTATGTGATCGGCTGTGAATCCATTCACAGCCGATCAGAAAATGTAAACAAAGAGCAGTAACTCAGTGTTACTAGCTCTTCTCTCCTCATACAGTTTCCAGTATGAGGGGAGAAGAGCTAGAAATAGTGAGTTACTGCTCTGTGTACCTGTCACAAAGTAAAAATCACACTAATAAAGGTCCCCACACTGTCCTCAGCCCCCCCCCCAATGTCACCTGTCACCCAACAGTCACCTCATCAGTGCCCAGAAATTGACACCCATAACGTTCACATGTGAGCGCAGCGATCGCAGGCAGAATCACTGCGATTCTGCCCGCGATCCGGAAATCATTGCAAATCGCAGGACGCCTGTGCGTTGCCCTTGATTTGCAATAGCACCCCAAACGCTGTGCGATGTTGCCGCCATTTCCGTCTGCCGAATCGCGGTAACATCGCGCAAACATCGCATGACGCCCAAAAAAGGTACAAGAGTTTCTTTGGAGCGTCATGCGTTGTTTGCGCAATGTTACCGCGATTCGGCAGGCGGAAATCGCAGCAACATCGCACAGCATTTGGGGTGCTATTGCAAATCACGGGCAACGCACAGGCGTCCCGCAATTTGCAATGATTTCTGGATCACGGGCAGAATCGCAGTGATTCTGACCGTGATCGCTACGCTCACATGTGAACGTAGCCTAAAGTTCACCGGTCACCAGAGACTGCCATCAGCAATGCACCATCGCCCGTCACCTGTCACCCATCAGTGACCATCGCCCGTCACCTGTCACCCCATCAGTCATCATCACTTGACACCCCATCAGTGATCGTCACTTGTCACCCCATCAATCATCGTCACATGTCACCCCGTCAGTGACTGTCACCTGTCACCCCATCAATCATCGTCACCTGTCACCCCATCAATCATCGTCACCTGTCACCCCATCAATCATCGTCACCTGTCACCCCATCAATCATCGTCACCTGTCACCCCATCAATCATCGTCACCTGTCACCCCATCAATCATCGTCACCTGTCACCTCATCAATCATCGTCACCTGTCACCCCGTCAGTCATCGTCACCTGTTTGCCATATACATGCAATCACTTACTGACCGCCTAATGACTATATACGTCGGCCATTAAAAGCTAAATACTGGAGTTATGGCAGCAGATAGCCCCCATAACCCCGGTATTTTTTGAAACGGCGGGCGGTCGGCTTTCAGATAAGGGTGGTCCCAGTGGCGGATTCGCCGCGGAATTACCCTTACGGTGCAGGGGAAGAGGTGCCCCCCCCCCCTCCTGCCGCGTCCCAGACGTTTTCCCAGCTTACCGGACCCGCCGGCAGCGGAGAAAACTATCCGGTCCCGGATCCTCAGAGACAGGAAGTCGAGTGAGGGCAAGATGGCCCTCACTCAACTCTATGGTCTTGGAGGACCGGAGCTACGTCAAAAGACGTTGCCTAGCAACCGGTTTAAAGGGCCGCTTTTTTTTTTTGCTTTTTTTTTTTCCCTCTTTCAACAATTTTTTTTTTTTTTTTTTTTTTCTTTTTTAGTGTAGTTGTGAGGTGTGAGGTCTTTTTGACCCCAGATCTCACAATAAAAATTCTATTACAAGGGATGTTTACATTCCTTGTAATAGGAATAAAAATGATCAAAACATTTTTTTTTTTTTAAACTGTGTAAAAATAAAAAAATAATAAATAAAATAAATAGGAAAAAAAAAAATAAAAAAAAATTAAAGCGCCCTGTCCCCGTTAGCTCGCGCGCAGAAGCAAACGCATACGCAAGTCCCGCCCACATATGTAAACGGTGTTCAAACCATACATGTGAGGTATCGCCGCGATCGTTAGAGCGAGTGCAATAATTTGAGCCCTAGACCTCCTCTGTAACTCTAAGCTAGTAACCTGCAGAAATTTTTAAAATGTTGCCTATGGGGATTTTTAAGTACCAATGTTTGGCGCCATTCTGTGAGCATGCGCAATTTTGAAGCATGACATGTTTGGTATCTAATTACTCGGCGTAACATTATCTTTCATATTATGGAAAAAAATTGGGCTAAATTTACTGTTTTCTTATTTTTTAGTTCAAAAAAGTGAATTTTTTTCAAAAAAATCGCATTTGGAAGACTGCTGCGCAAATATGGTGTGATAAAAAATATTGCAACGATCTCCATTTTATTCTCTAGGGTCTCTGCTAAAAAAAAATATACAATGTTTGGGGGTTCAAAGTAGTTTTCTAGCAAAAAAAATTATTTTAGCTTGTAAACACCAAGTGTCAAAAATAGGCCCAGTCTTAAAGTGGATAAATGGACAACTTTGTGTAAAGCGCTACTTGGATGTGAGGCCTATGTGTGTGGCCAGGCTGTGAAAAA
This sequence comes from Pelophylax lessonae, assembly GCF_965119305.1. Taxonomy (NCBI): domain Eukaryota; kingdom Metazoa; phylum Chordata; class Amphibia; order Anura; family Ranidae; genus Pelophylax; species Pelophylax lessonae. The sequence goes on from NC_138773.1 coordinate 55,552,048, forward strand.
GTGTTACACATGTGGTATCGCCATACTCAGGAGGAATAGCAGAATGTATTTTGGGGTGCAAGTTTTGCTATGTACATGCGATGTGTTAGAAATATTGCATAAATGGACAGCTTTGTGTAAAAAAAAATGTGTTTTCATTTTCTTTCCACATTTTCCAAAAACTTGTGGAAAAAAATGACATATTCAAAAGACTCATTATGCCTCAAAAATTATACGTTGGGCTGTTTGCTTTCCAAAATGGGGTCATTTTATGGGGGTTTCCATTGTCCTGGTGCTCCAGGGCCTTCAAAAGTGCGATAGGTTGTCAGGAAATGATATGTGTAATTTGTGCTCCTAGAATGCCGGACGCTGCTACTCGGATGTTAGGCCTCTGTATGTGGCCAGGCTGTGAAAAAGTCTCACACATGTGGTATCGCTATACTCAGGCGGAGTAGTAGAATGTGTTTTGGGGTGTAGTTGCAAGTATACATGTGCTGTGTGAGAGAAATAACCTGTTAATACGGCAATTTGTAAAAAAAAAAAAATAAAAAAAAAAAAATCTTCATTTTGCAAAGCATTGTGGGAAAAAATTACAACTTCAAAAAACTCATCATGCCCCTTATTAAATACCTTGGAATGTCTACTTTCCAAAAAGGGGTCATTTGGGGGGTATTTGTACTTTCCTGATCTTTTAGTGTCTCAAGAAATGATAGGCCTTCAGTACATCAGGTGTGATCAAGTGTGATCAATTTTCAATGAATAGCACCATAACTTGTGGACTCTATAACTTTCACAAAGACCAAATAATATACACTTACTTGGGTTATTTTTACCAAAGATAAGTAGCAGTATAAATTTTGGCCAAAATTTGTGAAGAAAAATGACTAATTTGCAAAATTTTATGACAGAAACAAAGAAAAATGCGTTTTTTCACGATATTTTCAGTCTTTTTTTATTTATAGCACAAAAAATAAAAAACCCAGTATTGATCAAATACCATCAAAAGAAAGCTCTATTTGTGTGAAAAAAAGGACACAATTTTTGTATGGGTACAGTGTTGCATGACTGAGTAATTCTCAGTCAAAGTGTGAGAGCGCTGAAAGCTGAAAATCGGTCTGGGCAGGAAGGGGGTGAAAGTGCACTGTAGGCAAGTGGTTAAAGCGGTAGTATCCCACTTTTTTACACTTTTACCTACAGGTAAGCCTATAATAAGGCTTACCTGTAGGTACAATTAATATCTCCTAAACCGGCACGGATAGGATATATTTCCAGTGCATGCAGCCGCTCACGCGATCGGCGCATGTGCTCTGAAGGTCCGGGGGGACCTTCAGTTTTGCTTGCCGGGAGCTTGCCGGAAAATCACTCCCGCGCGCATGCGCGGGAGTGACGTCATCGCGGCTCCGGCCAATCACCGCGCCGGAGCCGCCGAACCCGGAAGAAACGGCGAGGGATCATGGCAGCGCCCGCAGCGATGTCCAGGGGTCCGTGTCGGGGCTTCGTTCTAAGGTAAGTAATACATAATGAGCTAGTATGCAATGCATACTAGCTCATTATGCCTTTGTCTTGCAGGTTTTTTTTTTTGTGTTCGCGATTTTGGGTTTACAACCGCTTCAAGGAATAGTTCATTGTTATATTTCAGCCTTTTTGGCAAATACTACAACTGCCTGCCTGCCATTCCTGAGCCCGCTGAAACCGTGACATTTTTTTTTTCAGCATTTTACATAACAGGACAGGACTGCCATAAACATCTCCTGCAATGTGATTTTCCTGCTGCTCAGAGAACATTTTTTTTTTTCTTTTGGCATGGACTGCCTTTCCTCTTATGGTAATCAAAATTTTCCCTCGGAGTTAACAGAGAAAACAAAACAAAAAAAAACTGTAGATTTTACAGCGCTGTGACTAAGCAGCTGCAAGGTGATATCAAAATAAAGATGACTAATGCGGTCAGAACAAATTAGTGCTCTCTATTAGACCTTTTATTACTTGTAATGTATGTGAGCTTTGCAGCGCACCATTGCCAGACATCAGACCTGGCAGAGTATGAAAGAATTCACCGTGCCAAACAGAGTTGTACTTCTTCCTGCTGATGAAGATGGAGCAGAGGGGAAAAAAAAAAAAAAGACTTTATACAGCGTGAAATCTGTTTTCTAAATGTGTTCCTGTGTCAAAACCGGAGGAAAAGCGATACATTAAAAAAAGGACTGGGATCTGTATTTCTGGTCCTTAAAGAGAACCAGTCATATGAAAAAAATATATATTTTTTAAAGTTGAGCTCTAGGCAGTTATAAAGACGCAAAATAATGCAGCTCCATATTTATTAATTCATCCCTATGTAGCACCCTCCTAGGTAGGTACTAGTGAGAGAGTATAGTTTGAGCTCTGTCTGCCTACCAGAGGGACTGCAGGTAATTCTATATTGTTCTCTGCCTGCCAGAGAGCAGGATCTGTTAGTGAGGTCTGTTCATTATGTTCAGAGTGCAACTCATTCTGTCTAGAGAGTGTTTCACACTGGTCCAATAGGGAGGCATGTTGGACAGTGGGGAGAAACCTGACAAATGGGTGCATGGGCTTTTTATACAGTCCTGATGATTGGCAGAGGGAAAGTTACCTTGGTGCATGTTGGGATACTGTATAAAAGCAAGGAGCACATGTGTTCGAGGTCTTTCGTTGGAGAGCAGAGTCCCAGAGGGAGGGGGGCGGCTGCCTCCTCCTCTGTAGAGGTGCCAAGCGGCCTCAGGGAGTCATCCTGAGGGCCAGAAGAGTAGCAGTGAGGAGCTGAACCCGGAGGTCCAGAGAAGCTGACTGAGAGGGGAGACACTGGAGGATCTGTCTCTGCAGTACAGTGAGTACAGAAAGTCGTGTCAAGGGGCCTGACCTGAGGGGACCACCCCTGCTCCTAGGATAGTCAGTGGACGGGTGTCAGCGGGAAAGAGGATGCTAGTGAGAGTGTCCTGAAGATAGATTATCGTCCATCAAGTCATCTTCTTAGAGAGCAAGGAGAGCAAGAGACTTAATCCCATCCACACTTTTGTTAACAGCCTGGCTGTTCCATATTTCCAAGTGGAGTTCTGAAGATAGAGGTCCTCAATGTGAATAGTTCAATTGGAGTATCCCACTATTCCCTTCTTCTATCCCAAATTACCAATAAACAGTAAAACAAACAACATCCCTAGACTGTTTATTCATGTGAGGAGCCACCTATGCAGAGTGGGAGGAAGGCAAGGCTCCATCCCACAGCTCGGACGCCTGGTTTTCCCCGCTGCTGAAGCAGTCTCACCTCAGACGAGCTTTACCTTTCTACCTCTGATCTTATATTAACAGAGGCATGGACTCCAGAGAGAGAGATATCATTTTGCCCCTGTACAGATCATTAGTAAGACCTCATCTGGAATATGCAGTTCAGTTTTGGGCACCAGTTCTCAAAAAGGATATCGGGGAACTGGAGAAAGTGCAGAGAAGGGCAACCAAACTGATAAGAGGCATGGAAGAGCTCAGCTATGAGGAAAGATTAGAGGAACTGAATTTATTCTCTCTTGAGAAGAGGAGATTAAGAGGGGATATGATCAACATGTATACATACATAAGGGGTCCATAAAGTGAACTTGGTGTTGAGCTATTCACTTTAAGGTCAACAAAGAGGACAAGGGGGCACTCTTTACGTCTAGAGGAAAACAAATTTAGTCTCCAAATATGGAAAGGTTCCTTCACCGTAAGAGCTGTGAAAATGTGTAATAATAGACTCCTTCCAGAGGTGGTTCTGGCTAGCTCACTAGATTGCTTTAAAAAGGCCTGGATTCTTTCCTAGGTGTACATAATATAACTGGGTACTAATATTTATAGGTCGAGTTGATCCAGGGAATATCCGATTGCCTCTCGGGGGATCAGGACGGAATATTTCCCCTGCTGAAGCAAATTGGATCATGCTTTGCTGGGGTTTTTTCGCCTTCCTCTGGATTACCTGCGGGTATAGGATTGTGTATATGGGATTGTATGGTTGGGTTTTCTTTACTGTTTTTTTTTTTTTTTTTTTATTGGTTGAGCCAGATTGACTTGTGTATTTTTTCAACCTGACTAACTATGTAACTATGTAATTCTTTTATGTGAGTTTTTAATTTGCAATTTGCCCCATATGTAAACAATATTGCACTTAGAGGCGCTCTCCTGTTTCTTTAGTCTTATATGGATCATTGAGTTGGCTTCACTCCAGAGGAGAAGCTTTTATTGACTCTCATTTGATTCTTTGGAACAATCACAGACTTTATTTACATTTGGATTTAGGCCCCGTTCACACTGGGGCGATCCGACTTCCCGGGGCGACCTCCGAGGTCGCGGTGCGAGCAGCCCGCCGCGACCTCGGAGTGGCCGGCACGGACTTCTTTACATTGAAGTCTATGACGGTCGCTCCGGGTCGCCCCAAAGAAGCTCCGGACCCTTTTTCTAAGTCGGAGCGACTTGTGTCGCTCCTATTAGAACGGGTCCGCAGCTTCCCTATGGAAGGCGACCTGTGAGGCGACCAGGTCGCCTCACAGGTCGCCACAGTGTGAACGGGGACTTACTCTCTTTCATACAGTTTACTATTGGTTTTACCTGTGCGCCAACATTTTATGTTTATCTCTAAAAGGAGTGGCAGTAGGAGGTGGATAGGGGGTGAAGACAAGGGATGATGCTCAGAGGTAAGAGAAGGTGGAGAGAGTACCTGCACCTATTCTTTGAGAAAACAAGCCCTGCTCATATGGATCACCAACACTTCATTGCGTAAAAAAAAAAAAAAGAACGAAAAAAAAACCTATGCTAAAAATACTATATAATACATTTAGTAGAAAAGGTTTGTAAAAGCCAACAGATTAAAGTCAGTTGAAGGGGGAACACCCCTTTAATGAACTTGTATCACACAAACCCCTCCAGGAAATGATCTGATGAAGGAACATTCTGGTAATTGGACTAGGAACGTAGAGGCAATCCTGAACACAAGTGTTGTAAGTCAGTCCCCGAGGACATCATTTACCACTCACCCAGCCATGACGATGAAAAAATCCAGCCTGTTCCAAGTATCTCCCAGGTAACACTTCTGCCCAAAGATGCCCAACGCGATCATCTTAATGACCATTTCCACAGCGAAGAAAGCGAAGATGAAGCCATCAAATGCCTGGAGCAGAAAAGAGAAGAAACACCCTTATTGCAGCCAATTTTATTTATACTTTGAGCAATGGCTTTTCTCAAACAAAATACACCCAGTGACCCTAAAAGGCATCAATAATAATGATTTGTATCATTGCAAATGCACAAATTGTTTTTCAGTTTTATATTGTAAGCCCTTTTTTAATTAAAAAAATTTATAAAATATTTTTTTTTTAAAGTGTATCTATAGCAATTTTTTTTTCTTTTGTAAATTGTGGATAGCGTAGGGAAGGGTTAGAACCTCAGTGTCCTCTCTGGGATGATTCAAACTCTTTATTTGTCCTGGTGAACACTGCCAACATTTTAGGTCACCACTGAAACAGGAGTAGAAGGAAAATCTTCCAGCGGAGGCACTGGTTTTGGTGACAACTGTCCAAGGCTCCGTTCACACCTAATGCCTGAATAGAGCATGCAATTTTGCATGCGTATTGCGCTCTCAGTGCCAGTCATTGTTAATGGCACCTTAAACTTGGCAAGCAGATGTGCCACAAATGCACCAAAATGTGCGGTTAAAAATGTGCAGTTCCAAATTGTGTGAAGCTCAATGCTAAAAAAAAAGTACAGGAGATTCTTTGCTGTGCTTGTTGAACGTAGGGCAGTCCATTGAAATGAATAGGTTGCCCAATGCTTGTAGCATGAAAATAAATGAAAAATTAGCAAAGAAAAAGCGCGCTAAACCGCAAATTGAAGAGATGCTAAGTGTGAACCTAGCCTTAGAGGGATTTATCTATTTTGGAGAGATTTCCCCCACTTGCTTTTGTTTCAGCAGGACAGGATAAGAAGGAAAGGGAAATCTCCCAAATGAGACTTTGATGGTAAAAACAATTATTAAAAAAATGACAGGGGTTAACCATTCCCTAGTCCGGGGGTCTCCAAACTTTCCAAAGAAAGGGCCAGTTTAAAGTTTTTCAGACTTTAGGGGGGCTGGACAGTGCCAAATGGGAGTAAACAATGCCCGATCTTTGGAATTAGGGGAAAAAATAGTTGGTGTCAGTGGGAGGAATAGTGCCCCATTTTTTATTGTCATTGGAAGGAATTATGCCTCATCGTTGGTGTCAGTGGAGGGAACTATGCCCCATCATTGGTGTCAGTGGAAGGAATTATGCCTCATCATTGGTGTCAGTGGAAGGAATTATGCCCCATCGTTGGTGTCAGTGGAAATAATTATGCCCCATTGTTGGTGTCAGTGGCAGGAATTATGCCCCATCATTGGGGTCAGTGGAAGTAATTCTGCCCCATCGTTGGTGTCAGTGGAAATAATTATGCCCCATTGTTGGTGTCAGTGGAAGGAATTATGCCCCATTGTTGATATCAGTGGCAGGAATTATGCCCCATCATTGGGGTCAGTGGAAGGAATTATGCCCCATCGTTGATGTCAGTGGAGGGAACTATGCCCCATCGTTGGTGTCAGTGGAAGGAACTATGCCCCATTGTTGGGGTCAGTGGAAGTAATTAGGCCCCATAGTTGGTGTCAGTAGAAGGAACTATGCCCCATCGTTGGTGTCAGTGGAAGGAACTATGCCCCATCGTTGGTGTCAGTGGAAGGAACTATGCCCCATCGTTGGTGTCAGTGGAAGGAATTATGCCCCATCGTTGGTGTCAGTGGAAGGAACTATGCTCCATCTTTGATGTCAGTGTTAGAAATTATGCCCCCACCTATGGTGTCAGTGGAAGGAATTATGCCCCATCATTGGTGTCAGTGGAAGGAATTATGCCCCATCATTGATGTTAGTGGAAGGAATTATGCCCCGTTGTTGGTGTCAGTGGAAGTAATTATGCCCCATCATTGGTGTCAGTAGAAGGAATTATGCCCCATTGTTGGTATCAGTGGCAGGAATAATGCCTCAAAGGTCAGATAAAGGCAAGCAAAGGGCCACATCTGGCCCTAGGGCCGCAGTTTGGAGACCACTGCTCTGGTCAATCAAAAACAAAAAATATTTTGGCTTTAGATGCACTTTTAAATTCAAGTGTTTCTTACAGGATTATTTAAAAACTTTTTTGTTTCACAAATTTTGTTACACAAACAGTTAATACATGATAAAGGCCTCCCAAAGCACTGTGGACAGCAAGACAAAAACTGCCTCCCTTGAAGCTTGCTTTGTTTGATTGAAATCTCACTGAGCTGTCCAATAAAGGGTAATTCACAGCTCTGAATAATTCAGCCTCACTCACTTTAGGTCCTTAAAAAGCCTCAATGCACAAAAATACCCACCTGTGCTATATTTGGGCAATACAGGGCACCACAACTCACAAAGCATTCACATCTGTACAGGTGTATTTGCTTATACCGGATAAAGCCAATGAATTGCCATTCAGAATAAGTAGTAGCGCTCATATACAGAACAATAAAGTATGTTCTAGTAATACACATTACTACAATCACATGGATGTGAATCTAGTCTTACATTATACAGTAAGGTGTGTAGCACTGGTAAAAAATCTGAGAAAAGAATTGTCCAAAGTGAATGGTTTTATTATATACAGAATGTTTGACTTCTCAGATCTTTCATTGGTGCTCTACACATTCTATCAACTTTTTCGAGCTTCCTTTACCAGCCCAAAATTTTTAGGAAGTACCGCTAATCCAACACAACTCAAAGAGCTCCCGATAAGGGAAGAGTCATTTCTCTAAATCAAATTACTGCTTGAGCTATTGAGCTCTGTAAACAGACCACGAAAACAGGGCAGAGGAAAAAAAGAAAGTCTAAAGCTCTTCCTGCTGGATAAAAATAAGAATGCAAATTGTTACTATGCAATTTTTCATATTTATCTGACCAAAACAAATCAATAAAATAAAAATCTTCTATATCCAATACGTAAATAAAAGAATACATCAATAAATTATATAGAAAGCCACTACACATATGTATCACCAGTTACTTTTTTATCCATCCTCATTCCAGCACTTTTTTACCTGCACTTTCTGCAGCTTCTGAAAGTCTGGTTTGTACAATTGTGACACTGAGTTACACAGGGGTGTATTTATGAAAAATTTGCAGAGCTATTTGTCCTGTGAAACTGCATGTTCATTCATTCTATGCAACTGGGGGCAAAAACAAATGTTATTAAGCCATTTTCTCTCCATGTTTAATTTCATTCAAATACATAGACTAGAGTGAATCAAGAAAATGTCACATTATAGCCACTTGATGGAGCTAATGATCATAGTAAGTCCTTATTTCTGATGATAATGAGCGCCATCTAATGGCCATATTGCGGTATCTTCCATTATTTGCTCTCTTCTGTAGAAATGAATAATTCGACCTGGAGAGAAAATAGCATAGTAACATTACATTTGCCCCTGTTCGGTGAATAGCCATGCATATTTTTTTAAATATACCCCATAATATAAAAATGTTGAAACACACACAGATGACAAACAAAACAGAAAAAAAGTCATAAGAATGGTGAAAGAAAAAAAAAAAGGTACACAGTTATGGGAGCGCACCATAAAATGGAATTTTGTCATGGAAAGAGTTGCTATTTTTAGAAATTACATTGGGTTATCCTTTGTTTTTGGATTAGATACAATAAATGATGAGCCTTTTTTTTCTATATCTTGTTTTCTTCATACGGTTGGTGGGTTTAGTTGCTCCTTGATTATTATGACTCATTAGGAGCGTACTAAATGGATGTGGGAGTCAGTAGTCATATTCGGCATGCCCTAATTCCTTGTAAATAAACCTGGTTTAGACTATAAAACATGTACAAAGAACAAGGACCGGGACTTCACAACAGGGGCTACATATTAAAGCAAACCTGTCACTAGGGCACACTTGTTAAGCTAGCCTTTACAGGAGAGACTAGGCACCACCTGGAAGGACTATATGGACCTCAGGGGCCTCATGGGCCAGTGCCTAGGATGGCTGGATTAGAGGGGCATCATCCAATAACAGCTTATTGCATTATGGTCACCTATGGATATTTGTGGCTTAATTCCCAGAACTGTAGGGGGACGGGGAACACAGGAAATGTGCAAAGGAGTCAGAAGATTCTATACAGTTCATGAACACATCTCTTGTTTGGTGGTCTCTACAGTAGCTGTGAATATAAAGCAGAGCCCATGCTGCCAACAAAGCATGTAAGCACATTGTTTTATCACAAACTTTTTATAACATTGTCAAAAAAAGTCATCATCAAGTGTGTCTAGGGCAGCATGGAGTCCAAATGAAAACTCCCACTAAGTTTCCTAGGCCCCTCATTGCATTATTTCCTCCAGTGGGCGTGATCCTCAGCTTTGACTTTTATAAAAGTCAAAATTTACATACCATGGGTACCCAGGTTAAAGGGGAAGTGTTTCAGAAAGCAAACCTACAAAATTGTATTGTGTAAAGTTTAGTATCTGCTGTAAGGTTGAATATTGACAGGTGTACATTTAAAGCCTTTCCTTCACTTTTTTTCTCTTTTCATTAAGGCCCCTTTCACACTAGTGCGACTTGTCCCGCGATCTTGGACCGCAAAATCGCATGACAAGTCGTTTTCCATTATTTTCAATGAGCCCCATTCATATCAGTGCGTTTTGAAGTCGCACCGACTTCTAAGTAGTTCCTGCACTACTTTGGCACGATTTTAATGCATTTTGAGGTATATAGCCCTGAGCCCTTGCTCAAAATCGCGGCAAAGTCACGTCAAAATCGCGTCGCAAAAGTGTGAAAGGGGCCTTAATGGTTGTTTTTGCTTTGTTATGGTTTTTGAAACATGATGATGTTTTTATGCATATTCCAAGCCATGCACTTTAAGACTCCATTCACACTAGTACGACTTGTCAGGCGACTTGGTCAGCCTGACAAGTCGTGCACCGTCGCAGTCCATTGTGTGGCACAGGAACGGTTCTAATAGGAGCGACACAAGTCGCTCCGACTTAGAAAAAGGGTCCTGTACTACATCGGGGCAACCTGGAGCGACTTGCATAGACTTGCATTTTATGAAGTCCGTGCAAGTCGCGCTGCACGCGACTTCACAGGTCGCCCCCAAAGTCGTGCCACTGCAGTGTGAATGCGGTGTTAGGCTGGGGGAATTCAAAGTCGCCCAACTCTGAAGCCACCCCGTGCAGCGCGACTTCAGCGGAGCCTATAGAACCGAACATCTACAGTTGCAAGAAAAAGTATGTGACCCCATTGGAATTAACTGGTTTTATGCAGTATTTTGCCATAAAATGCAATCTGATCCTCATCTAAGTCACAACAATAGACAAACACAATGTGCTTAAGTTGAAAATGCACCTTTTGGAGTGGCCCAATCTGAGCCCAGAACTTAATCCCATAGAGAGGCTTTTAAATGACTTTCTGCATTGTTTGTTGACAATTCTAAATGGACCCAGCATTATATGCTGGGTTCTATTGGGAGTCCCCTATCCACTGTTTTCATCTATACTCCCTTTTTATTGAATAACTATATACTCAATTACCCTAACTACCCTCATCACTATCATTGTCTTACTAGGACAGGCTCCCCCTCTGTTGATCCTTGTGGGTGTACAGCATAACAGAACTGTGGAGCATACCCTTGCTCTTCTAAATTTCCAGTAATGTCTGGCCTTTATACATACGGCCCTCTCCCATGGGGTTACAATACCTGTATGTCTGACAGTGAGGCATCCATTCTGGAGAACAAGTGCAGTTGTTTGACCTAATCTATCTACGGGAGTATACAGCAGTATATACTGTATGCCATGATGATGACCATGATATGGATTCTGTTTATTATGATATGTTTTATGTCATCTACATGTATTGACATACATTTTTTGGATTCTTAGACCTAAGTACCGTGTTCCTAGTTTTTCCCTTGAAGAAAGAATTTAAAGTTCCGAAACATGTTGGACTAGTCACGTCAGTGGGAACCTAGTTTGGAGGCTGGATACCCACATCCCTTAGCAAATATGGCTCCCCTGGCCGATGTCATGGTACACCTGTATACTGTATGTACTAAATGGTCTATAACTTTTACTAATATGTTTCTGTAAATTTTATATTTTATATGTTAAATAAATGCTTACATTTTATACTTCTATTATCTCATTCTGCCTTCAAAGTCCCATTGGGGGTTTCCTTTTCGTTTTAAATGACTTCAAGAGAGACGTTCACACCAGACATCCTACAAATGTGTCTGAGCTGATGCAGTTTTGTAAAGAAGAATGGTCAAAATTTCCTCCTACACATTGTGCAGAGCTACCGAAAGCACTTGCTTGAAGTCATTATTGCCAAATGTGGTTCGACTAGCTATTAACTACAAGGGTTTACTTACTTTTTCCTCCAGCACTATGAATGTTTAATGGGTGTGTTCAATAAAGATATGAGAAATTCGGTTTTTTTTTTAGTGTTATCAGCTTAAGCACATTGTGTTTGTCTATTGTTGTGACTTAGATGAGGAGCAGTTCATATTTTATGGCAAATTACTGCAGGAAATCAGGTAATTCCAAAGAGTTCACATACTTTTTCTCACCACTGTACATAAGGAAGGAAGTGCAGCCAATTCAGGAGAGGGAGCGGTGGTGGCTGGTGATGGAAGTTGGAGTGGTGGATTTGAAGAATATTTGGTCCACCCTTTCCAGTGGTTGGGACCCTACCTTAGGGCCCACTGCAGAACAGAGCTTTCCAAGGGTCAGGCCTTGACCAAGAATGTGCAAGGGCTTCACAAAGTGTTCAGTGGCCTCCCTCCATACCTTCAAGCAGTGTACTGTATAGTTTAAGAAATGGAGGATATTTGGTGTTCTGCACTGTCGTCCTCCTAATGTCTCTATGCAGGGCTTTTTTTCAGCGGGAACGCGGGGGAACGCAGTTCCGGCACCTCTAGCACTGAATGTATGCCATGGCAAGGGGTGCTAGAGGGTCTACTGATGCTGGATCTATTGATGCTGGAGGGGATCTATTTTTGGATGGCAATCTATTGTTGCTGGTGGAAAATCTTTTGATACTGTGGGTTAATTGTTTCTGGAAGGGATCTACTGTTTGGGGAGGGGGTCTACTGCTAGACTGGCTGCTAGAGAGTCTATTGATGCTGGCTGCTGGGAGATCTTTTGCTGCTGCTGGGGGTCTATTGCTGCTGGGGGTATATTGCTGCTGGCTGTGGGGGATCAATTTTATTGCTTTTGTTGTTATCATAACCAAATTCCATACATTCCACTACAAAATTATACTTGGCTCTATATTCTCTAAAAGGGGCTGTACTGGAAGCTGGGTAGGGGGTGGATCCAAGTGTCGGTGCTCAGAGGTGGGTAGGGATGGAACCAAGGGTTAGTGCTTGAAGGTGGGTAGGCGGCGGAGACACAAAGTAACTTAGAAAGGGGAGTTCCTGCACCTTTTCTCTGAGAAAAAAAGCCTTGTCTCTATGACAGGTGTCCCCGGAAGGTGAACAGGTCTGTTGGCCAGTGGCCTTCTGGTGTGAGGCCTGGTATGGTGGTCTCAACAGTGACTACAATGGTTCATTACTATAAAACTTTGTTGGAGGACATGCAAGCCCCCCATGCCACCAACATGTTATTTAATGACAGTGGGAATGTAGGCATTGTGCACGTGCCAGTACAGAACAGCTTGTCAGAACAGTGAGTGTGCCGACCTGCAGCTGGCTGGTCCTATAATGGTTAAACTCCACATCATCTGTCAAACATTGAGATGTCATTTTTGGATGATGTGGGCCATTAATCTGTTTCAGCCACCCCTCCTTTATGTAGAATGGGTGAAATGTCTCCATATAAAGCCAATGGGCTCCTCTGCCCCGGGCCGTAGCAGTGAATGATGCGGCGGTGCGGTTTTTGGATAAGCAGCGAGGGGCAAGCAAGGTAAAACAGATACACCATCCTATCTCTCATGAACACATTAGTAAACAAATACATACGTCCACTGCGCATACAAATTCCATCATATCAATTTTAATGGGAGAGAATGCCCCGTGGAATAGCTGTATGAGGAGGTCCGTGCTTACCTTAGGCATTATTTCTTGTTTATAGCAAATTATAGGCAATCAATACATCACAGCTTGTTACAATAAATTCCCATTATTTTATGCCCCGGGTGTCCCAGGGAAATAAGCGGACCTTGAACACAAGCAGTCATGAGGAACAAAATGCGTCTTAAATGTCTACATGAATTTATTAGAATGGGCATAGGGTTACCCAGAGAATATTCAGGAAGTGAGGCGTGCAGAGGACAATTTCTTCCCCCCATGGAAGGGAGGGTTGAAGTAAGGCCTACACAGACATTAAAGTAGAACTAAAGGCAAAGGTTTTTGCTTTTTGTTTTCATTTTAGATAGTAATGAAGGGTTGTAACCTGTTTTTTCCCATCTGTGTCCATAGTGGGGGATTTTCCTTCACTTCCTGTCCAAAAATCAAAACAGGAAGTGAGAGGAAATCTCTCCAAAAAGAATAAATCTGGCTGTCATTGACAGGCTGATTAAGTTCATACTGTTGATGGACAAATATTTTCCTTGCCTTCCTTTGGCTTGTGGGTGAAATCTACCTGTAATTCCTGGAAGGGTCCCTGCGGTGGTGGCAAGTGGTCATGCTGGCCATGATTTTGGACAGTTAAGTTATTTCTAAGGCATACTGTATGATGATCAGTTACTCTGTCTTTAACCGGTTCCGGAACCGCCCACTGCATCAGTAGGGCTACGTCGGTCGCACGGCTGCAGCTAGGGGGCGAGATTGCGCCGCTGGCGGCGCGCTCCCACCCCCACTCAGCAGTGGGGACTCCGATGCATGGGACAGTCGGCTCCAATTGCTGCCTGACACCCACGATCGTTCCCCGCTGTGAGAGAAGAACGGTCAGCTGTTGTAAACACAGCTGACCGTTCTTCTCTCTGGAATGATCACAGAGTGCCTGTGATCCTTCTATATAGGATCACAGGTCTCTGTGATCATTTCACAAGCCACGCCCCCATACAGTTAGAATCACTCCCCTAGGCTCACATTTAACCCCTTGATCACCCACAGTGTTAACCCCTTCCCTGTTAGTGTCATTATTACAGTTACATTGCATATTTTTAGCACTGATTACTGTAGTAATGTCACTGGTCCCCCCCAAAAGTGTCAACAATGTCAGTTAGGGGTTCAATCTGTCTGCAATGTCGCAGTCCCGCTAAAAATCGCAGATCGCCGCCATTACTAGCAAAAAAAAACCAATAAAAATGACATAAATCTTTCCTGTAGTTTGTAGACGCGATAACTTTTGCGCAAACCAATCAAAATACACTTATTGCGATTTTGTTTTTTACCAAAAATATGTAGCAGAAAACAAATTGGCCTAAAATGTTAAAAAATTGTGATTTTTACTTTTTTTTTTTTTGGGAATGTTATATAGCAGAATGTGAAAAATATTGTTTTTTTTTTTCAGAATTTTTTTTGTTTATAGCGCAAAAAAAAAAAAAATCACAGAGGTGATCAAATACCACCAAAAGAAAGTTCTATTTGTGGGGAAAAAAGGACATCAATTTTATTTAGGTACAGCGTCACATGAGCGTGCAATTGTCCATTAAAGTAACGTGGTGCCGAATTGCAAAATATGGCCTGGTCATTAAGGGGGAAAATCTTCCGGTCCAGAAGTGGTTAAAGTCTATATCCAAAATCTCCTTTTTAATTCCTGTAATGTGAACTGCTGTCCACTATGTCCTATCCTGCACCATGGAATTGAGCAATCAAAAGGGGTGCGTTATTATGTTGTAGTATGTCTATGATCTGAGCAGCTAAACTAGTTTCTGCAATTTCAACAAAAAACAATTCAAAGAGATAAAGAGACATTCCAATATATAACATTAAAGAGGTGTTCCAGCTGGGGAAACAAATGAAAAGTCATCAACTACAAATCCTGTAGCTGCTGACTTTTAATATAAGGACACTTACCTGTCCAGGGAAACCAGCAATGAAGCCTTGCGGCCGCGGCGCCGTCTCCCGGAAGTGGGGAAAGGTACCTGGTAAAAACAGGTACCTTTCCCCCCCTCCCACTTGAAAGTTGCCAAATTTGGCACCGGGGGGGGGGGGGGTAGGAAGCAGATGAGCAGAAGTTCCACTTTTGGGTGAAACTCCGCTTTAAGGCATAACTCTACATTTACAGTCATGACAAGTGTCCCCGTTGGAAGTTCTTCCCTCTCTTCCTGTTCTTGTGACAACCCAGCATGTGGGATTTTATATCACTTTCGGAGATAACAGTAAGCAGGACAAATAGAAAGGGTGGATACAGGGCCGTGAAAGCGGTAGGCAGGGGGGGGGCGGCTGCCCTGGGCACTGTGGTATCATGTGAGGTGGGGGGGGGGCACCACAAAGAGGTTGGGGGGAGGTGATCTGTGTTATGAGGGGGAATTTGGGGAGTGGCAGGGGATATGAATTGTTCTAGGAGGAGAAATTTGGGGAGTGGTGATTTAAGGGGATTTGTGTTGGGAGGGGGATGGGGGAAGAAGATTTGTGCTAGAAGGGGGAATTTTGGGGGGGGGGGGGGAGGGGGTTGTGCTAGAGAAGGAAATATTGTAGGGGATTTGCGCTAAGAGGGTAATCTTTTTTTTTTGGGGGGGATTTGTGCTTGCAGGGATTATTGGGATATTTTTGCTAGGAGGCGAAATCTGGGGGGGGGGGGGGATTTGTGTTAGGTTGGGGAATTGGGGAGAAATTGTGCTGGGGAAGGGATTTGGAGCGGGGGGAAAGAATTTATGCTCAGAGGGGAAATTTGAGGGGTTGAGGATTTGTACTAAGAAGGGGATTTTTTTTTGGGGGGAGGGGGGATTTCAGTAGAATGCAGTTTTGTATGGGAAGCAAGCAGATTAGTGCTTAATTTTTTTTTGGGGGGGGGGGGGATTTTTAAGGACACATACTGCTCATGGTGGGGGGGGGGGGGGGCAATTTGGCATGTTCATCCTCGGTTCTAGATGACCTTGTCCCAGCACTGGGTGGATATCCCTAGTGGGGGCACATACAACAATAAAAACTGACAGGGGATTAAATCCTTCTCCACTCCATCCAAAACTAATCCAAAAAGTTTGCCCTTGGACCAGATCAACTCTAATTGGTCAGCGCCATCACAGTCAACTGATCTGGTTAATCCCGGAACTGCTGCATGGAAGAGAGCAGGAATTTCAAATCCCCGGACTGCTGGACCAGCTTTGGGGGTTGCTGACAGCTAGGCAACCCTGGAGGTAAGTACAGCAGGGACCAAGGGGCGGGGAAGGTGTACAGTCTTAGGCCTCTTTCACAAAAGAGGTTCGATTAGGTTTGTCTGTCTGTTTTTCAGGCAGACCCGATCAGATCCTCCATTCTCCCTTTATGGGCAGTTGGATGTAAATGGATAGCCAGTCCACTTACATCCGACCCCCCATAGAGCAGAGCGGGCTGTGTCCTCGTCTGCTCTGCATAAGCGCAGTGGACATGGACCTGCCATACGATCAGCAGACCTCCAAAGATGGATCTGGCCCGCGTGAAAGGGACCATAGTTCACCTTTTCATTTTTTCTGTAGGGGTAAACTAAGGTCAAACTTTTTTGTTTTGGCTTTTGATGCAGCTGTGATGGGTTAGAACCCTTACTGAGTGTTTATTGCTATCTGTGTCCCCCATCAGAGAGCTTTAGTTTCTACCTGTCCTGAAAAATGCTGTTACTGAGACCGAAGCGTGCCCAAGGAGTGCCCCTTAAACTTACATTGGGCCTTCAAAGAAGGTGATGTGCTGGGGGTGTAGGGTGCAGGGATGCACCAATCTAGATGCCAGTTGGGAAACTCAGTTCTTCCCTATACTCCAAGTCCCTACAACTCAGAAACCTTTCCCTGTACAGTAAACCCCCCTCCATTGCGGGGGGTTACGTTCCGGATCCAGCCGCGAAAAGTGAAATTCCGCGAAATAGAGAAACCCTATTAAAATGCATTGTAGGCATGTTTATTTTACTGTCACTGTACGTGTAAAAGCATTTTAAGGTCTTTAAACACAATTTTAAAACAATAGAAACTCATTTAAACACATAAAAGATACTGAGAGACATAGCAAGAGCTATGGAAAACACAAAAATATTTAAATTTTAATGATTTATATAGTAAAATAACATTACAAAAAAAAAACGCGAATTACCGGGACCGCAAAAACTGAACCGCGATGGAGCGGGGGATTACTGTATAAGGCTTATATCTTCCTAGCCTCTATGCACCTGACCTGCCCCTATCTGAGTACTTCCCACACTGCAGGGAATGCCAAAATGGCCCATCAGGGGCTATTTATAGCTTCTGGGGGTCCAATATGGCCTCTTGGTTCCTGCCCCCCAGGGTGTTTTTGAGGTCCCCCTTACTCCTGAACAGCAGAGGCTGCGTTACAAATAACACATAGGGGTATATTTATAAAAATTATAACAGAGCTATTTGTCTTGTGAAACTGCACGCACATTCGTTCTATGTGAATGGAGGCAAAATCCAATGTTATTAGGTTATTTTCCCTCCAGGTTTAATGTTATTCATTTATACAGAATAGAATGACTCAGGAAATAGTGATATTAGCATTATGACCACTAGATGGTGCTGACAGTCATAACAAATAAGTATTCCTTTCATCAGAGCCATCTAAGGGCAATAGGGCAGTATTTCCCTGATCCACTTTTTTTAATGAATGGATAACATTTGACCTGGAGAGAAAACAGT
The DNA here is from genome assembly GCF_965119305.1 of Pelophylax lessonae. Taxonomy (NCBI): domain Eukaryota; kingdom Metazoa; phylum Chordata; class Amphibia; order Anura; family Ranidae; genus Pelophylax; species Pelophylax lessonae. The sequence goes on from NC_138773.1 coordinate 55,569,804, forward strand.
CTAATAATAATAGTAACTAGGTGGCTGAAGGTGTGATTGCCATCATCCCTGAATAAGTCATAAAACACATACTGGGTCCTCAAAATGGGGGATTGTTAAGGCAAACCAAACAAATGTATATAAAAATAGACATTGTATTAATTAAATTTATTTTTTCTAATACATTTCATTAATAAATTTATATTTTTTATATAAATTAGTTTGAATTACCTTAAAAACCCCCCTTTGTGAGGACCCAGTATGTGTTTTTTGAATAATTTTGTTTTTTCGTCTCTGTTGCAATAAAATAATGGCCATACAATTTCATGGGATGAATACCTCTGCAAATATTTTTACCCCTTAGAAATATAATTTTAAGGACATTAACACTGACTAATAAGATGGTAATCAAGCTGATTTATTTTTCATGTATATAAAAAAAAAAAATCAATAAATGGATCGCACATTTCCTGATTCTATGTGACGGAAGCATGGAAACCCTGGGAACAAATGAAATGACAGATTTATAAATCTCGGCGCCTGACAAATCTTGGTTTATTTACTGTCGGCAGCACGGGCATTGTTTTAAATATGAATTTTGTTTGTTTCTCAGTGGGTCCGTTGAGGAATTCTGCAGCAGCCCAGTTATGTCATTCCTTAGAATAAAACACATTGATACTAACTAGAAGCAACAGGAGTGAGACTTGTAAGGTAAGAGAGAACGGTGCTGGGAAAATACAGCGGAAGATTTCCCCAAGACATCGGGTGACACGGCCCACCACAATCCACCTAAAACTGAAATCTCACTTCTGGGCTGGACTGGCCCTTTCATTTTCTGTGGAGCGAGGTGCATGCAGTTTACAGAAAATATCTGGATGTGTTTTGATGTACACTATATTGTCAAAAGTATTGGGACGCCTGCCTTTACACGCACATGGATTTAATGGCACCCCAGTCTTAGTCCGTATATAATGTTTTGAGGTTCTAAGTAATTTTCTAGCAAAAAATACTGATTTTAACTTCTAAACAACAAGTGTCAGAAATAAGCCTGTTCCTTAACCACTTAAGCCCCGGAAGATTTTACCCCCATTCCGACCAGGGGTTTTTTTGCGATTCGGCACTGCGTGACTTTAACGGACAATTGCACGGTCGTGCGACGCTGTACCTAAAAGAATTGGACGTCCTTTTTTTCCCACAAACAGAGCTTTCTTTTGGTGGTATTTGATCACCTGTGTGATTTTTGCTTTTTACGCTATAAACAAAAAAAAGAGCGTCGATTTTGCAAAAATAACAATATTTTTCAATTTTTTTTATATGAAATTCCCCAAAAAAAAAAAATGTAAAAATCAAAATTTTTTAACATTTTCGGCCAATTTGTTTTATGCTACATATGTTTGGTAAAAAAAAAAAAAAAAAAAAATCGCAAAATGCGTATTTTGAGTGGTTTGCGCAAAAGTTATCGCGTTTACTAACAAAGGGAAAGATTTTTGTCATTTTTGTTGTTTTTTTTTTAACGCGTAATGGCGGCGATCTGCGTTTTTTTTTGCGGTACTGCGATATTGCGGCGGACAGATCGGACCCTTGACTGACATTTTTGACACTTTTGGGGTTACCAGTGACATTTCTACAGTAATCAGTGCTATAAATATGCACTATTACTGTAAAATTACACTGGCAGTGAAGGGGTTAACTTTTTTTGAGAGGGAGGGGTTATGTGTGTCCCTAGGGGCGTGATTCTAACTGTGATTGGCTGTGGCCTGAGGTGTATGAACAGTGATCAACGGTCCTACATAGTAGAACCGTATGATCACCATTCATACACAGGGGAGAATGACAGGCGGCTTGTTTACATTAGCCGCCTGCCTTTCTCCCTCTGCACCGACGATCGTCAAGTGACCGGCGGACATCGGGTCCGCCGGTCACACACGCGGGGGGTCCGTGACCGTGCGGGAGCGCGCCTCGGGGGGCGCCGCGCTCGCTCCCTAGACCCTCACAGGCTAGCGACGTAGTACTACGTCGCTCTGCCTGTGAGGGGCTGACCGCCGCAGTAAATAGTCGTGCGGCGGTTGGCAAGCGGTTAAGTGCCATCTCACACATATGCAATGTCAGGCATTGCATGTGATTCGCAGCTCACTGCTATGCAAATCACATGCAAATTATATGGCTGAATTCGCATCGTATTCAGATCAAAGTCGCACAGGACCCTTTTTTTGGTTCGCACCAGAATCAGATCACATGGGTGTTCACACTTATGCGATCAGATTCATGCCTGAACTGACAGTTCGCGCTGCGATATGTGAACTAATCTGGGGGTCGTTAACTTGGTATTGACACCCCAAGTGAGTCGCACATGGCAGTGTGAACTGCCTGCGAGTTGAGTGCGATGCGGGAACCCGCAGTGGATTTGCAGGGTTCCCGCATCGCATATGCGTGAACCGGCACTAAGTAGTTAATTCCATTGGCCAGAATATGAATTTGTTTACATGCATTTAGGCGTTTTTTTTTTCTGTCCAAAAGCTTCTGGTGGGGCATTTTTTTTCCAGCCTGTAAACACTCCTCTTCTAAAATGCCTGTAAAGGCCTATGCGTGCATGGTCACATGGGCTAACATAGAGGTGTGTTTATAGGCTAAAGAAAATTCAGACACCTGTAAGAGCGGCGTTTTTTTTCACCCTGTGTGCACGAGGCCTTAAAAGGATGCCAGGGCCGGGTGAGGAGGGGTTAACTATGTACACACATCCCACATTACATTATTTACACAAAACTCGTTTTCATGTTTTTCTATAAAGATAAAAATGGCTCGAGCTTCCTTTCCAAATCCAGAAACGCCGATCAAATTTATCTCGCTTCCATGAAATAACCGACAAGAAGAATGTCGGAAGCCGCCTGAACAATGCGGAATATTTTGTTTTATTTCAGCGCGAGATCACATAAAATCCCATGTTTTGGCAGTTATACCCAAACAATCAAAATCTTTATTTGGTGTTTATTACCTAAAAGACCTCATGACATATACAGCCTCCCTGGAATTTTAACTTCCCCTGCGTTATAAAACAATAGTGGGTGGTAAATTAGATTAACCGAGCGGAAATATGGCTCTGAGCTGCAGAACTTATGTTTGGCGGGATCCTACAGTTTTGTTTTTGCCTTCTGCTTGTCTGAAGTATTTATAATGTTGACAAACGATCCAGTGTAGGAAAGTGATTATTTATTCTATTGATCATTCATTACGGTACGTTGGGTGCCTGCATCCCTTGCTGTCTGCTGTGCTTCCCCCGCGTTGGCCGCCAGGTCACTAGATTTAATTTGTCGGCGGTTTTTAGGTTTTATGTTAGTTTTTTTTAAGTAAACGTTACCTTATTTTTTATTTTTTGTTTTGTTTTAAATGGGACTCTGGAAGGCTGCATTCACAGCTGAGCATAGCGCCTTTGAGCGTTTTTCCGGCATTTTTTCCACGTGTTTTTATGCGTGATTTTGGCACATCTTTGTGCGCTTTTTTATGCAGTGTTTTTAAGCTTTGCCTTTTTTTCATTAGCCAATAGAGAAAACTATCATCTATTGCATCATTTGTTGCTAGGTTTTTCAGCTTTTTTTAGCTTTTATTTTATTTCTTATTTTATTATTATTTATTTATTATTATTATTTTTTTAGGGTAAGGGATTAGAGTTAAGGTTAGGTTAGGGTTGTTTTTTTTTAATTTATTGTCTTATTAGTAATAATAATAATATTGATAATAATAATAACATTAAAAAAATGAATAAATAAATGTAAAATAAATACACAAATAAATCAAAATAATCATAAATAAAAAAATAAATACAAAAAAAGTAATACTATGTACTAATAAACAAATAACCCCAAACCCTAACCTCTAACCCTAAAAAAAATATAATAATTAAAATAATAATAAATAAACACCCTAACACAAAATAAATACATTATTATTATTATTATTAATATTAATACTAATAATATTAATTATGTATTTAATATTTTTAAGGTTAGATAATTATTTATTTATTTTATTACATATTATTAATGTATTTATTTACTATTTATGATGATTTTTACTTATTTGTGTATTTATTTTACATTTATTTATTCATATGCTTGTAGCACCCTTTAGTGTGTGCTGGAAGTTGATTAGGCAAACCATACCCTGACTCTGAAGTCGCCTGTGCAGCGTGACTTCATCGCGGCTTGCAAACTACATCCCATAATAGAAGTCAATGCAAGTCGATCCGACTTCGCCAAAAAATAGTGCAGGAACCTTTTTCTAAGTCGTAGCGACTTGAGTCCCTCTGATTAGAATGGTTCCATTGCACAGCATTGCCTGACAAGTCGGAGTAGTGTGAACCGGCTCTAAAAGAAATGTCACCCTGTTTTGTTTTTTTTTTTTTTTGGGGGGGGGGGGGTTTAGTTTGCTGGTGGTGGGGCTTCTCAGTCTAATGATGTTTGGTTTTAAAGAAATGTCCTCCTGTTCTTTTTTTCTGGTAGTGAGGCTTCTAATTTTTATGATTGTTCTTTAAAAGAAATGTCACCCTGGTTTTTTTTTTTTTTTTTTTTGTGGGATGCTGTAAAAGAAGCGGAATAATATGTATGTGTCATATCGTTACTTCCCCTGAAATTTGCTTTCATGCGTAAGCTATGCCATTCAAAGAATGACTGTTGGCCGCTAGGTCAACTGTAAATGAATTCTGGAGTCTTAATTTACAGTTCTGGAGATCTCATTTACAAAAAGATATTGATAAGAGAGAACGAGTTCAGAGATGGGTAATAAAAATTGTGAAAGGTTTGGGGGAAGAACACATATCGAGAGCGACTTCAGGAGCTTAATAAGTACATTCTGGAGGAAAGAAAGGAAAAGGGAGACACGACTGAAACCTTTAAATACAGCAAGGAGGGTGAATAAGGTTCAGGAAGGCAATATTTTCAATATGAAACCAAAATCAAGAACACAACCTGTAATAGGAACCTACTGTCCTTGCCCCTGAAATTTGCTCTCATGCAGAGCTATGCCATTCAAAGATCCTCTGGTATCAGACACATTTCCAAGATTGTTGGTTGCCTGGTCCCCTGCTGCTGGCTGTGGTTCCATCAGTATGTCACTACAGTTCTTCTAACACACAGAAGTAAAGTAGCAGCCAGGTGGTGGAACCACAGCCGACCAGCAGGGGACCAGCCAACCAATACTCGTGGAAGTATGTCAGATACTGAAGGTTCTTTGGCCAATGTAGCTGCAAGACAGCAAATATTGGGACATTGGATCATTAAATATCACTTTTCATTTACAAGGCCCTTTTTTTTTTATCATCTTCTTCCAGCAGAACCAGTTTAAAGGCTGCCCTGTTTTTACTATTTTTTTACAGTAAAAGCTTAACTCCAGGAATTACTCAAAAATTACTCTTGCAGTGGAGATCTCCTGATCGCAAGGGTTAAATGCTCATTAAGTTTAAGCAGTACAGGAAAAAGTTATAATACATATCTTATTTCTTGATCCAGCAGGCGTCCGCGCTCTCCTCTTCTCTTTGACGCTCTGGGTGGGCCCTCACTGCTCTTACGTACAATGCAGGACTATTGTTCCCGCATTGTGCTTGATGATGTTAGTCTGGATGGAGCAAATGAGAGACGAGGCTTCAGAAGACCGGTCGCACAGGAGCAGGGAGCCTATCGGAGTAAGGAATAAGGTATTTAACCCTTGCAGTGCAGGGGGCCCCAATGCAAGGGTATTTTTGGGTAATTCCCAGAACTGGGATTTTATTGAGGACATTAGTAGACATCAGTCTGAGACCCTTCCTAGATCATACAGAGTTCATTCACAGGTACCTTTGAACCTGCGGTTGACCTCCTTTACATTGAACTTGCTTCAGGTGGGTTTTTCATTACCATAAGCTAGTGTGGGAATGCAAAAAAAATGCTGAAGGGAATTAAAGCCCATCACACTTGGTCCACACTTGGTCAGTTTCTGAAAAGCCATGGATCGCTTTTTGAAAGGCAGCTAAGCAGCCCACTATCAGGCGGTAAAGAAGAAATACTACTGACTCCTGAGTTTTTTCTTTTTTTTGCAGAACGGCAATTTACAATGGGACTAACTCGCTGCATCCATGAGCCAAGCATTTGGCTCGAGGTTGCGGGACAAACCAATTGATTTGAGCGGGCAAGTTCGACAGGTGGTGTCACCTGTCATCTCAAAAAGTCACAAAGGGTCAACCGCCTGTTTTTACCACCCTCCGGCAGCTCATGTGACCAGGGCCTAGAGTGAGGGGCAGTGAAGTGTGAAGTGAACTGAACACACATGTCCAATCAGACCGCCAAATAAAGCTCTTCTTAGGCCTGATTGCATGTCAACATGAGACTCTCTGTGTCCCCTTTAGAGAGATGAGAGTGAGTGGGGAATCTTCCCACCAGGAACACAGAAGGCAATAAAAACTGGACAGAGGCTCCAACCCTTTTCGGCTCTATATAAAGTGAAATAAATAGTTTTGTTTTGAGTTCGGCTTTTGGGATTGTAATCCAACAGAAAAATATTTTTTTTCTTTGCAGCATAAATCCCATCCTAAAATGAAAGGTCCTCTTCATATGACAAAAGGTATCATCCACAACATTGGACAAGGATGAAAGCTCTTTGAGTCCCTTTATTCTTGTCTACTTGGGAGTTATAGATTGCAGCCCTCCAATCCATAGCTCCGTGTCTAAGAAGGAACATTCACATACGGTTGTGATAACAATATTTAGCCGCAATGGCGGCCATGATTACCGCTGTTCGCGTGAACTTCAATCTCTCCTGAAAGCCACTGCCAATAAACACTGCTCGGGAGTGATTTGAACTGCCGAGCTGGCTGCCAAAAGCCTGACTTCCTTTTGTCCTCTGTCGTGTGTGTGCGTTTTCAGACAAGAAATATATTTAGCTTTGGCCTGCTAGATGACGGGAGCCAAAAAGAAAAAAAAAAGGGAAAAAAAAAAAATCAAAGCACATTGGGAGACGAAACATGTTAACAATCGGAGGGGGGAAACAAAGATCCGACGACAACTTAATTGACTCTGGATGTGACCCGTTGAGCAGTAACTATACGCTACAAGCTGGCAAATTCAACTTCGCAGACCCAGGAATGGATTAAATGACTGATTTATGGATTTAGCCTCCCGAAGGAAGACTTGTGCATTTATTTTCGGTCGTGCAGCCTTTTGTTTATTACGTATATATATATATTTTTTTTTTGTTTACCAAGAAGTCCTTTGAGGAAATCCACATTACCCTAGTTATGTCCGTTAATAGATTGGAACACATTGATTTTAATTAGAAGTGTAATGTACCCTGGGAGTATGACCAAGCAGGCCTCTTTTTCAAGCTGACATTTGGAAAGAGAACCGTTTAGTGGGAGTTCCCGAAACAGTCTGATAGTCTAATTACAATACAGTGAAACTTGAAATTTTGCTGTCAGAAAGGTACTTTGTCCCAGCTAAACCTAAACGAAAGCCATGATTTTTTTAAGGTCTTTAGGTCCAAGGACAATGATTATTTTCTTAAGTGGATCAGAAGAAACTGCTGTTGATGTGTTCCCAATGTCAGACTGGGGCAAGTAAAGCCGGTATGTGATTTTGAAAATTAGGGATGGAGTTTTGGTTCGTGCATTAGCAAAGAAATTTTATATATGAAAGATTACAGCCCGAAAATTAAAAACAAGGTAGCTTGGAGAAAAGCTATAGATTTTCTATTCTGTTATGTATGTTTAACTCAAAAGTACCTTCTCTTGCTCTCAGCCTCCTCCAAATGTCCAAATTCCTATATTTTTTTGCTGCTGTTATCTGACTTCCTGTTAGAGGGTGACTACATTGGTTCTTCGTTGTCCCACTGCATGTAGGAGCGTAGCCACCCTCTCCTGCTTACTCCCAAAATGGTTTATTGACAGGACCATTAAGCAGTGGAGGTGTAAGGATTATTTTTGGAGAATAAGGATTTGTTTAGTGTCACTTTAACTTAAAAAAATATAATGTATATAAAACCCAAACTCTTGTGTTTTAAAGAAAACGTAAAAGGGTTGGACACTTTTTTCTGCATGAAGGTGTCCTCATTGGTTCTGGTGACCATTTCTTCTAGCACAGAAAGTGATTTTGTCAGAGGAACCAGAATAAGGATAAATGGAAGGTTTAGAGGGATTATATATATATATACTGTATATATATATATATATATATATATATATATAATTTTGCAGTTTGCATATCTCTGGAAAATTTACCATTACTATTGGTCCTGGTAACCATTGTCTTTGGTAAAGAAAGCAAAGCCAGAGGAATCACAGTAAGGGGAAGTCTTCCAATAAAAACCCCTTTTGTGGTGTATATAAAGCCAACTTTTTGTTCATTGTTTTGGATATGGAAGAGGTAAAGTTTTTTTTTTTTTTTTTGTATTTTAATTCCCTTCTGGGAAAATTCTTGATTGCTATTGGATCTGGTGATCATTGTCTTTGGTACAGAAAGTAATGCTGTCACAGGAACCATAGTAAGGGGAAATAATCCAATAAATACACCTGTTCTGGTATTTGTAAAGCCAAAACTTTTTGTTTTTGTTTTGGTTAGTGTAGGGAATGAGGAATAAGTCTCGGTTCACACTACGGCGATCCGACTTAGGGGGCGACCTGTGAAGTCGCGTGCACCGCGACTTCGGCACGACTTGCACGGACTTCATAAAATGAATGTCTATGCAAGTCGCTCCAGGTCGCCCCGAAGTAGTACAGGACCCTTTTTCTAAGTCGGAGCGACTTGTGTCGCTCCTATTAGAACCGTTCCTGTACTACACTATGGGACGCGATGGTGCGTGACTTGTCAGGCTGACCAAGTCGCCTGACAAGTCGGACTAGTGTGAATGGAGAGTAAACGCCTTATTATTCAACATGTTTCATGGAAGTGAGATCTGTAGATACCACCAGTTTAAAAAAGGCTCTAAAGTTCTTCATACCAGTCTTGTTTCCCTGGTGGTAGAATAACTTCTTAACCTAAAAATGTGTTTGACACCAGTTCAAAAGAGGCCTTTTTGGTTCCATGTGCCCACCACCTCACCATAACCTGTCAAGGTATAAGGAAAGGATAGATCTTTTGAGATTTTCACTGTTGTCTGTGACCCCATTGGGCAGATCACCCAACATATTCCTATAACACACATTCCTGGATAAGGCCTAGAATAAGTCCTTGCTGTAGCAACTGCCAGCAGGTGATCTGGTGTTAGCACATGGATAAGAACATGTGTCACCAGCATACCACAGATCCATAAGTAGGGGTCCAAAAGCTTCATTCATTGAATGATCACAACACTAAAGCCCCGTACACACGTACTGATCGTCAGCCGAACGATCGGCCGTCTTTTGTCCAGGGCTGTCGTGTCTGTTGAAAAGTGCAAAAGACTGCACACGAATTTTGTCAGCCAACAACAGCCGACTGCAGAAGTGATGTCATGTGATGGTTAACTTTCCTTGTCTTTTTTCTTCTCTGAGCATGCCCAGTCTTGCAAATCTGCTGATTGTCGGCCGAATTCTGTACTGACTGGCGAACAATCGGCCGTTCTGGTGTTGGCCAACAAAAATTTTAATGCCTGCACGACAGATTCTGTTCGGCCGAAAATGCGCTGTCGGCTGTCGGAAGCATCATACTAACAAGCCTACAATCGGCCGATCGGTCGTCGGCCGAATATTTACGGCCGACGATCGGTACGTGTGTACGAGGCTTAAGTCAGTACAATGTTTCAAAGGCCATGCTGGACATCTTCATTGGACACAGGTAACACATGCCTGATGAAGAGGTCCTGCGTGGCCTGAAAATGTTGCGCCAACACTGTTTGTGATGTGGTCATTTCAATAAAACAGTTGGACAATTAATTATGGTTCGATGGTGTACAGGTGTTATATGTTCTTGCCTCACTTCCTGTTCCTTTCCTCTCATTTCCTGTCTTGAAGTCATTGTGGTGAGTTGGTTTGAGAGAAACCACCAATAACTAGCAATGATATCACTGATTCCCTAGCAGATTTTCTAAAGGAATATATGGAGAATACACTGTCAGGAGCAAAAGCAATGCCTTGAGAAGCCTACTAAGCCAAATGATTACCTTGGGCCAGTCCAGGTCATCTGACTTGTCATAAACCCAGGCCTGCTAACCTTAACAGGGGGAAATATCATTTTTACAAAGTTTCCTTCATATACTATGTTGCTGAATTACTTGATAAGGCTAAAGCTAAAACTTTTCTTTTGGTTTTGGATAGGGATGGGAAGATTTATCAACCATGTACAAATACTGATGCCTTTTTCCCAGTGAATAAATTAAAGCTTTCACTTTATTTTAGTGACCATGGTCACCAGAAATGGAGGTGAGGGAAAGTCCAAAATTTTGAGTTACCACCATAACAGGAACATAAGACATATCATTAATGGGGACACTTGTTTCAGTGACAGTTATTTTCTTCAAACTGGAGAAATTTAATCTGAAATCCTGGTGTTTTCGTGGGACAAGAAGTAAAGCGAAAACTGACAAATGGGACACAGAGGGCAGAAGAAAAATCAGCAACCATTACCTACCGGTGGAGTGGTCTTGGTTAGCAACCTTTTCCACATTAAGGGGGACAAGAGTAAAACAGTGAATGTGTCTTTTGCCAAACATTTACTACAGGTGAATCAATGACTGTTATTTAAAATGCAGGTACCAGGAAGATTTACCTGCTGGAATGTTTATGACTATACCCCTAAGTGTCAATTTACAAGCATGAGACAACTGGCATGCCAGTGAATAATAGCCCACCATTGACCTCAGATTAATCCCACTTCGTGCACCATCAGAAATTTAATGGTTTTACATTCATGTCTGCTTCAGCTGATGGTTCTACTGGGAGAAGAAGGGGGGTAGGTGGCAGACTTCTTCATATGACAACGTCCACAGTGGCAGGCATACGCTGGTACTCGGAGGAGGTTCAGCCCCTAAACATGAGTGACGCCCAGTCGGCCTCTGAAATGTCATAGAGGTGGGTGAGCCATGGAAGCAGAGGGGCACGCCATGCTTTGTAATTGACAGGTCAGTAAGTTGTCAATTACAGCCTATGGCAGAGGCCCTGACTTTGTAGGGAGCAGGGGCCCACTGGCCTTCGATTTTCTAGTAAGCCAACTCGTAAGCCATGTGACAATCTCCCTGAAAAGGACATTGGGTGCCAACCCCAGCACCTGTGCCTTAGATTGCCTATCCCTGATCTAAAACTATAAAAAAAAGTTTTGAATTTTAATATACTTTAACATGCGAATGAGGAAACGGGGAGTCATCTAGGTTTTTGCAGTGATCGATGGAATACGAAGCATCCTGTCTGTTTCTAATCACTTGCTGGTAAGCGAAAAGCGCGATCTACGCTACAACAATGAGTCTCCCGAGAACCATTCCTAAACCCCGGCCATTTAAAATAATCTGTTTTGTGCATACAAATAGGCGTCATTCATCCCAACACTTTATGGCGTCATAAAAAGTAAACTCTACGACCCCATAGAACGGTGCTAGGACTTGGTATCATTCAAGATGACATTATCGTACATGCCCTTGGGCTATTCTCACACCTAATTTATTTTTTTCCAGGAAACGTATGCTTCAGGAGCATGCAGAAGTGCAATTTTTTATGTCTATCTGAAATAGTAACTTTTTCTATTTAGCAGTGCAGGAAGTGATTAAAGAACCATTCTAATGAAAATAAAATAGAGGAAAGGGAGTAGCAAATGTACCCAGCAACCAGGCTGATGCCATTTCTGACATTTTGTTTCTTTATGGAAGTCCACTTGGGTGAAATTTTGATTATGTGCTGAAACCCACAACACCAAAGTCCTTCCCCCTTTTACTAAGCCACCCCCTTTCCCCCCACTGGACCTGCCCCTTCACACATAAAAATAAATTCTATGAAGAATAATTCTAGCTCACACATAGTGACAACAATTTATTTTAATTTAGGGAGTCATGAACTGGGCTACGCTTGATCACAATTTTAGTTTTTATGTTTAAAAACGTTAAAAACTATTTTTAAGTTTAGTTACTGCAACAACTTGATATTTTAAAAATGAAGGCATGCTAAAGTGGCCTCTCAGTGTTATCGTATGCCATTTTAGCATGCCGTAGAGGGTTTTTAAAGCACAAAAACTCTTTTTGTGGTTGCAATTAGCATAAAAAGTGTGAGAAACTTTGTCTAGTTTTTATTGCTTAATCAAATGCTGAATGAAGAAGGGACTTCGGAACCAGATGTATATTAATTCCAAATACATATACAAACATACATAGCATATACTAGATTACTAAAAATTAGAATTATCAATTTAAAAACACACCCACTAACCAATATATACCCTACAAGACAGATTAAAAATCATAATTATTTTAAACTATTTTGTAGGGTGTATATACTGTGTGTTTATGTATATATATATATATATATATATATATATCTGATGTTATATACATACACACACATATATATATATATATATATATATATATATATATATATATATATATATATATATATATATATATTGGTTTTGGGGGGGGGGGTTATTTTTGAATTGCTAATTCCAACAAAGAATTGTAATTTTTGTAACATGAACTTGGAATAAATATATATATATATATATATATAAATATGGCTAATTCTGAAGCCCCTTTTTGATTTTTTTATTCATCCCTTGATTTATTATTATATAGGGCCAGGTTACTCGCTGTAGAATTAGATTTTTTTTTTTCTTTTGATATCACCTACACTTCTCAATGTTTATACAGTGACAGCTCTTCTCCTTGAAAGATTTTTATTGTGCTGTGTGTAGAGGTGCGCCGAATAGAAATTTTGGTGCCGAAATGAAAATGCGGGATGCACTTGACTGAAAACCGAAAATGACAGTTTTTATATTGTGCCTTATATATATATATATATATATATATATATATATATATATATATATATATATATATATATATATATATATATATATATATATCATTGTATTATATTCGACTTTTTAATTAATATCATTATTAATATCAAAATTAATATCAATTTAAATGAATATGAATTTATTGTCGGCCATTATTGGAAATTTTATCGCAGGAAAAGCTCAAGAAAAATGTATCCCTTTAAATGTATGTGTATCTATGTATCTATGTATGTCCTCAAACTGGTCCACTGCGCTTCTGTTGTGGTGTTAAAAATCTTGCTTGCTGAATTTTTGGCCCGTTAAAAAAAACAAAAACGCACCTCCCCGTTGAAATGCATTAAAAACGCATCAATAACGCACCCATGTTACATTTATGATGCGGTTTTTCAGTCAGATGACCTATGAAAATAAACAATAAGCACAGTAAAATCGTGGTAAAATCACTGCAAAATTGCAGCAAAATCACTGCAAAATTACGTGCATTTTTGGCGCCATTATCGGAAACCTTTTTCTCTAACAAAACGCTGATAACACCATTTTCGGCTGATATGTTTCGACCACCGAAATTTTGGTGCATCTCTAGCTGTGTGTGTGTGTGTCCCCATTAGGGGAATTCACCGTAACTGTTTACTGCCCTGATGACCACCTGACTTTGACTTGGTAGTGTATTTAAATGCCATCCTTGGTGAGATTTCCATTCACTTCCTGCCCCAAAGAAACAAAAAGGAGTGGAAAGGAAGTCTCTTGTGGGTGAGGGGAAATTCGCTATTCATTGTCAACAGAACAGAAAGCAGAAACCCAAAATTTGACTGTTGTCACCAAAACAGGAATAGAGGAAAAATCTGCCAACAAAAAGCGAATTTCCCATTACTTAGAAGAGATTTCCTTCCACTTCCTGTTGTTCCTTGGGGACAGGAAGTGAAAGAAGATCTCACCATGGGTGGTATTTTAGTACTCTACCAAGTCATAGTCAGGTACTTACATTTATAGTATAAAAAGAAATCCATGTAATGATGCCTAATTGAATATAAATCTGTGCCCATTTGTGTCTTTTCTATCTGCCGGGAGTTGAGCTTTGAATGATCTTTTTTCCTGGTGGGTCAGAAGTCAGCATGCTTCCACGGATGGGATTGGTTGCTGCGTTGTTGTTGTTAATAATATATAATGCTATGTTCTATTTCGGTATGGGATTTAAATATAAACCGTTCTCCCACAAGACCTGTGCCAGAGTGGAACATTCCGCACACTTGTTTTGATGGCAGCCAGATAGAGGAGTACCTGCCACAGCCACCTGAGCGGAGAAAGTTTAAACAGCTGTAAAATCAACCTTGACAACCCGCTGGTGACAACACAACAAGGGCAAAGCAAAAACTGAAGTTTGTTATTCCTTTCTTTTTTTTTTTGCGCCAACCCTGTACCAATGCATCTTGCTGCTATATAAATCTTATAAATAATGTCTGCATGAAGCTGTCTTCATCTATAAACATATTAAAAATCCTGCGAGTGTCTGCGAGAGTGTGATCAGCCTATGTACTGACACAGAACACGCTCACTGAGCTGCTGGCGTGATCTCTTCCCAGCATGCACCACTCCCTCCCAACTGCCCCACTTTGGCTCCATACTCCAAGGCAGCAGTAACCCCTTTAAAGGGAACTTATTTCCCATGATCTCTAACCCAAAAGGGGAAGCTCTGCTTGTCTGCATTCTCCCCCACTCCAGTGCCACATTTGGCACCTTGTTGGGGGGAGCTGGTACCTGGTTTCAGCTGGAAGTTCAGCCCTTGCCACAGCCGGCCCATTGAGAAAGTGCAGCGCTATTCAGGCATGCGCAGTAGCAAACCAGCTGTGAAGCCACAAGGCATTACTGCCAGTTTCCCTTACCCAAGATGGCAGCGCCTGCACCCAAGAGCCGATTCAAGAATCAGCTTGGGTGAGGACACAGCAGGATCCCTGGACAGAGAAGTGCCCTAATAGTGAAAGTAACCAGCTAGAGTATTTGTAGCTGCAGACTTTTAATTTTTTTGGTAGGGGGGCTGGAGCTCCGCTTTAAAGTGGTTGTAAACCCTTTCATATACCCAGTGAAGTGACTTGCCTCAGGTGATACACAGAGATAAAACAAACCCTCCTACATAGGTTGTACCTGTCTATCTGCAGCCTTCTCTTCTCTACATCCATTCAAAGTCCAGAATTTATGAAGCTTGTCTGAGCTGTCAGAAAAAAAGGGGGTGGAGAGCTGAAACTACACACTGCAAAGCTGTGAGGAGAGCTCTGAGAGCTTATTGGAGGGACACACCCATCTTCACACAGCACACAGGAATAGAGCTGAGGCTGCCCATCACAGGCCGTGTTCTGGAGCTCCCTTTCCCATCACCTTTTTAGATTTTGGCATCAGGAATACTTGTCAGAAGAGATTCATGCTAATAGCAGAGGTAGGAAGCAGCAGACAGAAATTACACTTAGTGCTCTGAATTGAGACAATTACACACTATAGAGGGATATGCTTTGTTCATATTTCATGTCTGTCTTAACCAGGTTAAGAGGTGACTGGTAGTTGTTAGCTAGGGTGACCAGATGTCCTCAGTGTCTGGAGACAGTCCCCGCTTTCAGGAGGTTGTCCCCTAATAAAAAAAACGTCCCCAATTATGCTCCCAGAAGAGGGCCTCAGCAAGCATGTGAAGCATTTCTGAATACTAGCCATACTCACAGATTGCTTTGACTTCAGCTGGACCGAATACTTTTATGAGTGTAGCAGCCTCCCTTGGTAGGTGCTAGAAGAGAGAGTATCCTTTTTGGGTCTTTCTGCTTACCAGAGAGATGGCCAGGTAAATTCATATTGCTCTCTGCCTACCAGAGAGTAGGATCTGCTAGTGAGGTCTGTTCATGGTGCTCAGGTGCAGCTCAGCTTGTCTGAAGTGTTTCACACTAGTCCAATAGCGAGGCATATTGGACAGTGGGAGGAAACCTAACAAGTGCACAGGCATTTAGTACAGCCCTGGTGATTGGTAGAGGAAAGGGCCTGTTTGCATGCTGGGATACTGTATAAATGCCAAGGGTACATGTGCTCGGGGACTTTCAGCTGGAGCGGGGTCCCGGAGTGAGGGGGTGGCTGCCCCTCCTCTGTAGAAGATGCCATGCGACCTCAGGTGCTCAACCTGAGGGCCTCTGAGTCAGAGAGGGGCTGAACCCAGATGTCCTGCTGAGCTGACTGGAAGGGAGGCAATGGAGAGGATCTGATTCTGCCTACAGTGAGTACAGATCGGTGTTGTGGGGCCTGACCTGAAGAAGCCACGCCACCCCTTCTGCTAGAAGAGTCAGTGTACAGATGTCAGTCAAGGGGAATGCTAGATAGTATCCCGAAGATTATCTAGTTGCATCAGTCTGCTGTTAGAGAGAGAGAGCAAGAGGACTTAATTCTTCCATACAAGTGGCAGTATGGTTAAGGCCTTTCACACTTGTGCGACTTGTCCTTCGACTTGGGACTGCAAAGTCACATGACACGTCGTACTCCATTATTTCCAAATAGTACCGTTCATATCTGTGCAACTGGTACTGCTGATGGGTACTGCTGATGGGTACTGTTGGTGGGTACTGCTGGCTGGTACTGTTGGTGGGTACTGCTGGCTGGTACTGTTGGTGATACTGCTGGCTGGCACTGCTGGCGGGTACTGTTGGTGGGGATTGCTGGCGGGTACTGATAGTGGGTACTGCTGGCTTGTTCCCGACTCACCATTCCCGAGCATCAGTGTGACAGGAGTGGAGCTGGAGGAAGCATGCGGCTGCAGTAGAAAGCAGAGCCGATGCTTCCTGTATCGCTCCTGCGCCCTGTCACAGGCAGAGTACATTTGGTATCACTCCGCCTGTGACAGGGGCCGGCTCTATACAGAAAGCATCAGCTCTGCTTTCTCTAGTGCCAACTATGTTTCTTCAGTTCCTTCACACTGATGCTTGGCAATGGCTCTTTAACTATTTGCATACTATGCACTTTAACCCCCTTCCTGCCCAGGCCAATTTTCAGCTTTCAGTGTTGTCGCACTTTGAATGACAATTGCGCGGTCATACTATACTGTACCCAAACTACATTTTTATCATTTTTTGAGACAGATAGAGCTTTCTTTTGGTGTTATTTATTTTTATTTTTTACTAAACAAAAAAAAAAAAAAAAAACTTTTTAGTTTTGGTTATAAAATTTGGTAAATAAGTAATATTTCTCCTTCACTGATGTGCGCTGATGAGGCTGCACTGATAAGGCGGCACTGATGGGCACTAATGAGGCGGCACTGATGGGCACTGACAGATAGAACTGATGGGCACTAATATGCGCCACTAATGAGAACTGATAGACGCCACTGATGGGCACTAATGAAGCAGCACTGATGGGTACTAATAGACGGCCCTGATGGGCACTAATATGCACCACTGATGGGAACTGATAGACAGCACTGATGGGCACTAACAGGCGGCAATGATGGGCACTGATAGACGGCACTGATGGGCACTAATATGTGCCACTGATGGGAACTGATAGACAGCACTGATGGGCACCAATAGGCAGCACTGATTGGTAGCACTTGGGGGCACAGATCGGCAGCATTGATAAGGTGGCAATGATGGGCACTAATGAGATGGCACTGATGGGCACTAATATGGGCGACTGATGGGAACTAATAGACCGCACTGATGGGCACTAATAGGCAGCACTGATTGGTAGCACTGGGGGGCACAGATCGGGAGCAATGATAAGGCAGCACTGATGGGCACTAATGAGGTGGCACTGATGGGCACTAATATGCGCGACTGATGGGAACTGATAGACCACACTGATGGGCACTAATAGGCGGCACTGATTGGTAGCACTGGGGGGGGCACAGATTGGCTGCCCTGGTGGGCACTGTTGGAGCTGCACTGATCATCAGGACACTGAAGATCATTGCTCAGATTGTCAGTGCAGATGTCCCCTGTATGGATTTCCCGTTTTTCGGCTCTCCTCACATGTTGTCAGCATGAGGGGAGGATTGACAATACCCAGCAAATCCTGTTTATATCCGTGATCGGCTGTGATTGGACACTGCTGATCATGTGGTAAAGAGCTGCTGTGATTGGACACTGCTGATCATTTGGTAAAGAGCTGCTGTGATTGGCTCTTTACCCCGATCTGTGATCAGCTGAATCTGAAGGACCCAGCGATCCCAGATCACAGCTGATGCGCCCTGCAGGGGGCACGCAGGCAGCGTGTGCATGGGAGGAGGTCATATGGCGGCTTCCGGCAAAGTGCAGCCGCGGTATAGCTGTCATTCGGCTATAGTGCAGTGGCGAAGGGGTTATTAATAACAGGTAGTAATTTGTGAATATGATAGTCTCGCTTGATATTGGGACGTCAAGAATGTATTCATGTCAATTTGCTACTGAAAGGTCTATTAATAATGAGAAAACCTGTACAGTGAATATCCATAAGAATAGAACATGTGATAAAGAGAGGAACTTAGGTTTAGATACCAGTGGAAGACAAATAGATTGTGTACTTTTGGATAACAGCCTGGGCTGGTAAAGGTCAGACTCAAGTATCTTCAGACTTTAAGTGGTTCTAAAGGCTAACGTTTTTTTTTTTTTTTATCTTAATGCGTTCTCTGTTTGTTATCTTTAAAAGAAAACATTTACCCTTTACAATCACCTTAAAGTGTATTTCCACTTTTGCTGCCACACTGGGATAACCGGCTTTACATTTGTTATGTGTTCCCACTCACACAGCATCATTTAACCACTTGCCGACTGGTCACGTTGACCGTACTGCGGCAAAGTGGCTCGTTCCCGTCCAGCGACGTAGACCTACGTCGCTGGACTCCTCACCTTGTGGGCGGCGCGCGCGCGCCGCCGGAGGCTCCCTCCCGCTGTATTCAGTCACAGCGGGAGTCGGGCCAGGGGAGGAGCAGCGGCGATCGCCGCTGCTCTTCCCCGATCGTCGGGGAATCGAGTCTGGAGATCTGCCCGCTTGTGTAAACAGAGCGAGCGGATCTCCTAAGTGACAGGCAGGGTCAGATTGCAGGGTTCAGCATAGCTGAACCTGCGATCTGTCCCTGTGTCACTCAGTCACCTCCCCCCACACACGTCAGTAAGCACCAGGCATACATTAACCCCTCCCTCTCCAATAAAGTTAACCCCTTCCCTGCCAGTGTCATTTTTACAGTAACAGTGCATATGTATAGCACTGATTACTGTAGTAATGTCACTGGTACCCCCAAAAGTGTCAAAAATGTCAGTCAAGGGTCCGATCTGTCCGCCGCAATGTCGCAGTCCCGCAAAAAAAAAAAAAAATCGCAGATCGCCGCCATTACTCGATAAAAAAAAAAAACACCAAAAATGACAGAAATCTTTCCCTTAGCTAGTAAATGCAATAACTTGCGCAAACCAATCAAAATACGCTTATTGTGATTTTTTTTACCAAACATAGGTAGCAGAAAACAAATTGGCCAAAAATTTAAAAACAATTTTGATTTTTACATTTTTTTGGGGTGGAATTTCATATAAAAAAATGTGAAAAATATTGTTATTTTTTCAAAATTTACGTTTTTTTTTGTTTATAGCGCAAAAAGTAAAAATCGCACAGGTGATCTAATACCACCAAAAGAAAGCTCTGTTTGTGGGAAAAAAAGGACGTAAATTTCGTTTGGGTACAGCGTCGCATGACCGCTCAATTGTCAGTTAAAGTCGCACAGTGCCGAATCGCAAAAAGTGGCCTGGACGTAAGACAGCAAAATCCTCCGGTGGTAAAGTGGTTAAATAAATAAAAATGACTGCTTACTTTTTTAGGTGCCTATCTTCCCCTACGTAATTTTAAAGGGGGGGGGGGGGGCGGGGAGTTATGTTTACCATATTTTACCCTGTCTGTACTGTGCTGGCAGATCTCATTATCAGTTGTAAACTAGATGTGTACACTGTATGTCCTAATAAAGGCTTAAAGTGGTCTTAGTAAAGCTTAACAGTGATCTAATTATCAACTAGTCACCTAGACAAGCCTAGATGACCCTGGTCACTGCCTACCCAGACAATGCTTTGATTAATCAGGGATCTGAGACAGTCCGGCAACAGTCTACAACCCGGAATACACAATGTACATTACACTTGCTGTCTTCAGGTGTTTGGCTTTAACTTGTGTATTCTGTCCACTAGACAAGTCATCAGAAGACAAACAATGTTCCAGCAGTCTGAAAAAGTGGAATTAATTTATCATCATAGATTTCTTAAAGGATATTGTTGATAAATATTATTGTCCCAAGTGAAGGTGCTTCTCCAGGCCAGACTGAAGGAGGACCATCTTTTTTCCTCTGACCATTAACCTATACAAGATTAATATTACACCTTTCCATTCACTCCAGAGGGGAAGCTTTTGGCCCCTTTCACACACGGAGTCCGTAAGGCGAACTTTGTTTTTCTCAGCGGGGGATCGATCCGCTGATCCCCCGCTGAGCAGGCGGATGGCAGCTCTGTCTCTGCGCTGTGTGCGGAGACAGAGCTGTCAGGTCCCCGCTGTTCTCTATGGGGGAATTGGATGGGAACAGACCGTCTGTCCGCTCTCATCCAATCCGCCAGACGGATGGAAAAAAGGGTTTCCATACGTCCGGTTTTGATGGATCGGATCAGATGTCAGCGGACATGTCTCCGCTGACATCCGATGCCCCGTAGAGATGCATGGGGCATCCGTTCAGATCCGCCTGAAAAATGGACAGGCAGATCTGAAAGGACTCCCTGTGTGAAAGGGGCCTAATTGTCCATTGTCCTTATTCAGAGAATTTATCCAAGCCTCGTTCTCAGCATTCATCACAGCGTTGTCCATCATTAGAGAATGATCTGCTCTCTCCATGGGCCATACATTAGTGGGTAGGAGGCTTGCCCCTAATCCCTTCCAACAACCTCTGTCTCAGTTCAGTCTTTCACAGGTAAATACACACATTTTTTTTATTTAGGTTAACCAGGATAGGTGGGGGGAGGGGGTGGGTGGTTTTATCTTCATGCATTCTATGTATAAAGGTAAAAAGCCTTCAGTGTGCAGCTTTCCCCACAGCCCCCCGTAATACCCATCTGAGACCCATCGCGATCCAGCAATGTGTATGAGAGCGGCTGCTCTCCCGGGACTCTCTCTCCTCATTGGCTGAGACACAGTAGCTGGAGCCAGTGGCTCCAGCTGCAGTTAGTCACAGCAAGTTAGGAGGAAACGGGTGTGGGGGGGGGGGGGCAGGACTGAGCCATGATCTGTGTTTCCCATAGACACATAGAGGCATAGAGGCGGCTCAGGAGTGAGCACACGAGTGGCCCAAAAAAAACAACCAGCACTTGGGAAAGGGGAGGGGCCAAAAGCACCGCCAGGGGACCCAAGAAGAGGACTTTAAGCCAGCCATACATTGATCAAAATTTGACCGGTTCAGCAAAAACGGGCTGAATTTCGATCCATCTATGTATGGGCAGGCTGTTTGTAGTGAAGTTGTTTTTTTTTATGCCTGAACATTGCTGGTGGCTATAGCTGCGAGCATTGGTGATTCTGCTGGTGGGGAGGGCTCCCTGCGCTCGCTGCCAGCTGAACACAAGAGCGCTTGTGGGAGGGATCCTTCCATCAACACTGGCTGTTTTGATGGGGGAATCGAGCAATTTTCTTTCCTGCAACCTGTGGTTGCAGGAAAGAAAATTGCATAATGTATGGCATGCCTTGAGCTTTTCTTCAACTTTAAATATCTCAAGGCTTGGGTGGTACATTGTATGGTAATTCACTGTCCTTCAGTCGGCCCCCTATGGGCACATTGCAATTCTGAATACAAAAATCTGCCGATAGAGTTCTATGTGTATTCCTGCTCCAAAGAAACAACTAGAAAGGTAAGAAATGTATTTTAAAATTTTGTTTAGGTACTCTATGTGAATGGGAAAACCTAACTAACATATGGTGTTGGTGTGTCAAATTTAGATGCAAAGGTGGAAATACACTTTAAAGCGTAACTCCACATTCCCCTCTGGGTGATCTCTGTACATTACAAGGATTTTAACAAACTTTGTTGCAGATTCCTACCTTTTGTTATTCTGAAGAAATCATTGTTTGTTCCTCTTTGCTGAATGGGTTAAATGGGAGTGGTTTCATAATTATCTATCAGCTGTGGCAGCTGCAGGGCTCTAATGAGGAAAGCTGCTGGGCCTGCGTCCCTTTAGACGTATTCCTATTGGGAGTATCTCATCAAAAATGACATTTTTGTTGCAGGGGATGCCAGAAATCTGACTTGTATCTTAGTGCAGATTTCTGGGAAAATTGCTGAGCCAATCACACAAGCAGGAAATGATGTTTCTGGGGGTGTGGTCAGTATACATTCTGTGTACAGAACACCTCCAGGCGGCCATATTGCATTGCATTTTCAGAAAATTACAACAGTTGCAGATTGAAAAGGAAAGGTCCTTTTTAACAACATTCAATTACAATGATTTGTGTCGCAATTGTACACGCTAAATTGTTTTTTCTTTATTTGCTGATATTCTTCCCCATGAAAGTGGAGTTACCCTTTAAACTTTGTTCCTTCCACAACATCTAATGCACTTTAACTGTAACTGCAATATCTATTCAATGTTGCATGCCAGGTCCTCTTACCTCCAGAATGGTGCATCTTTCCGACAAACATTCCACATCTTCACAGGGCTGGAACATCCCGAGGGTGACGCAGTTCAGCAAAATGACCAGCATGCTGAAGTGCTCGAACCACGTGGAGAGGATGGAGTTAAGGAGAACAGTTTTGTATATTGAGGAGGGATTGGGGGGAGTAAAGGGTACAACAGAGAATACACATTATACATGAATCACATTACTACCTACAAGACACAAAGCACCAAGATTACATCTGTTTCTGGTTATTTTTTATATGCAGCCGTTAGATTAGATGGTTTGTGGTCTGTGATTAATGTCCCAAGATGCATTAGAATAGGAAAGACTTCTAAACCATCCATGTCTCCTTTAAACATATTTTCTGTTATATCCGTAGAGTCATCCAATCATCTTTTGAAATTAATAATAATTAAAAGAACACAGAATTTAGGTTTTCATACCAAACACTCTCACATTATCTGAGCACTTTCAATGTTTCCTGCATGTTGGTGGGCAGTAAGCTCAAACAGACCAGTGTATCGCCTGTGTTCATATGTCATTACTTATTGTTCTGTTTTAAATGCCGCTTTATGCATTGCTGTACCTCCTTGAACCAGTGGCGGCTGGTAAATGAAGTCAAATCTACGACCCCCTCCCGGGACGGACAGGGACAGCTCACTGCCCAGCTGGACAGCCAGCATCCTTACCTCCTTCTTCCCCGAGCGGCTGTGAGTCTCTTCTGGCCGTACGTCTCCTCCCTCTTCCTGGTCAATGGCCAGTAAAATCGCTTCTCTTTTCAGCCAATCAGGAAAGGGGTATCATGACCCGCTTCCTGATTGCCTGGGAGGAAAATCAGTGTGATAATAACAAATATTTATTTGCTATTGTCATATATTTGGGTGGGCTCAGGGCGCAATGCTCTGCGCCCCGAGCCCACCCTTTTTTGAAGCCTATTAGAGCCTCTGGCTCTAATCACGTGCTTAAAAAAAAAAAAAGTCCCATTGGAATCCATGAGTCCGGTGCCCTGCATGTAGATTAGGGGGCCGGACGCATGGATAGGGGGTCGGCAACCCTGCCCCCCCCAATGGATGGGCCACCACTGCCTTGGACCCAGTCTGTCTGGACAGTATGGTCATCTGCTAACTCAGCGCCATCCACAGGCAGCTTAATTCTTCAATGAGGCACAGAAGCTGAATCCAACGACAATTTTTCTTCAGTTAAAAAGACAACAACTTTCCTAACTCCTGCCTCTGTGAATAACTGATCAATGGACTATGCAAGGAGGGTCAAGATAGGGCTAAACTAGCACTAAACAGAAGGGGAATACAGAAAAAGATACCAAAATCACATAAGTAAACAAGTTGTACTGTGCCAAAACTGCCGCTAGATGTCAGTATACTACAAAACAATAACAACCCAACGCATTTCACTACAACAACATACAATTACTGTACATGGAAGTAGGCAGAAAAGGTATGTTGGTAGAGCACTAAACCTGAACCAAGATGGATAAGACTAAGAGCAAGAGTGCCATAGATATAGTGTAAGTCCAGTAAATCTTTATTTCTCACAACAGGAAGTCAAAGAAAAACCAAAAACGTGTTTTGGGGTTCAATGCTCCCCTTCATCAGGACTTGGATGCTGACAGTCAATAGGGAGAATACTAGAAAACAAATTGTGACATGAAGGTTTGGCTGGTTCAGGTCACCGGGCAAGCAGCCAGGTTGGTGAGCGGAAATATCTCCAAATCCTATTCTTTATGTTCCAGTTTGTTGTCAAGTATTCGCCCTATTTACTATCAGCATCCAAGCCCTGATGAAGAGGTACCAGGTGTCCCCACTGGAAGAATTTCCCTCTTTTCCTGTGCTGGTGACAACTTTTTGTTACAATACCAATTGTCACCAGTACAAATAGAGGGGTGAATATCCCTAATGGGGACACAGACAGCAATAAAAACCTGACAGAGGGTCGAATTGAAAAATCAAAACAGTTTTGGCCTTAGATATACTTTAACATGCCCTAGGGCAGTGATGGCGAACCTTGGCACCCCAGATGTTTTCGAACTACATTTCCCATGATGCTCAACTACACTGCAGAGTACAGGGGCATCATGGGAAATGTAGTCCCAAAACATCTGGGGTGCCAAGGTTCGCCATCACTGCCCTAGGGAAAACTTCAGGTGTATCTGCATGCTCCTGCTAAAACACGTACTAAGATATATTTACAGCCCCCATGTGCAAAAACACATATAGAAGTATAATTGTATGGTAAATAATGGCTCCACCGGCAGCACCTTTCACCAGTGCTCACATAACATGTCAATTGCGGAAGAGCGGATGTCTGTTAATTGGCCCTCTCATTACTATTATGTAGCAGGCATGCTGGAACATATAATCTGTAATCTCTCATATGGGAAAATACAGATGGAAAGATCTGTGGACACGGGGGAGACTAGGCCTTTCCATTGGGATAAAGGACTAATCACCACCGCTTTGAAAGCATCATTAAAACCCTTCTCTTCCACTTATTCCAACACCAATCTCCGGCCTCCAGTATTTTTTCATAATATGTCCCCAAATCCATAATAGCCTCTTATGGCTCAATGCTGATTCCTAAAACTTCCGGGTGTGGAGAGGTGGGACTCGGAGCATGCACTGCAGACATCACATGACTACCCACATCAGGGGTACATGGTCCTCTATCCCTAGTGATAACAAAACACATGTGCGCCCCTATCTGAAGTCTGCTAATGTCAGGGTTACACAGTCCATCATTATGAATAATATCAAAGCAAATATGTGCCCTGGTCCCAGGCCCACCTTCGTCATGAGTACATGGTCCCTCATCCCTATTGATTACAAAGCACATGCAAGCCCCTATCTCAACCGAACCTATGTCAGAATTTCACAGTCCCTCATCACCAATGATAACAAGGTACTGTACATCTGTAACCCAGCCAGCCCCATCAACACTAGGAGGACATGGTCCTTCATCCCCAGTGATAATAAAGGGCATGTACACCCCCCATCCCACCCATGTCAGGAGGACATGGTCCTCCATTGCCAGTGGTAACAAAGGGCATGTTCACCCCTGTCCAACTCATGTCAGGAGGACATAGTCCTCCATCCCCAGTGGTGACAAAGGGCATGTGCACCCCCATCCCACCTATGTTAGGAGGACATGGTCCTCCATCCCCAGTGATAACCAGATAACCAAAGGCATGTGCACCCCCATCCCACCTATGTTAGGAGGACATGGACATCCATCCCCAGTGATAATCATAGGCATGTGCACCCCTGTCCCATCCATAGTACGAGGACATTGTCCTCCATCCCCTGTGATAACAAAGAACATATGCATCCCTGTCCAACTCATGTCAGGAGGACATAGTCCTCCATCCCTAGTGGTGACAAAGGGCATGTGCACCCCCATCCCACCTATGTTAGGAGGACATGGTCCTCCACCCCCAGTGATAACCAAAGGCATGTGCACCCCTGTCCCATCCATAGTATGAGGACATTGTCCTCCATCCCCTGTGATAACAAAGAACATGTACATCCCTGTCCAAATCACATCAGGAGGACATTGTCCTCCATCCCCAGTGGTAACAAAGGACATGTGCAGCCCCCATGCCATCTATGTTAGGAGGACATGGCCCTCCATTCCCAGTGATAACCAAGGGCATGTGCACCCCCATCCCACCCATGTTAAAAGGACAAGGTCCTCCATCCCTACTAATAAAAAGGGCATGTGCACCCACCCCTTTCCCAGGCCCACCAACATCAGAAGTACCTGGTCCCTCATCCCTAGTGATAACATAGTGCATGCAAGCCCCTGTACCAGACACACCAACATCAGAAGTACATGGTCCCTCATCCCTAGTGATAACATACTGCATTCAAGTCCCTGTACTGGGCACACCAACATCAGAAGTACATGGCCCCCCTCATATTAACAAAGTGCATGCGTAGGGGTTTTATTTTGTCTATACACATTCAACATGTGTATTCTTCCTTGAATCTTGGTGTGCTTTGTGTATTTCTTCCAGATCTGTGCAGTAATCCAGTGTGAGACTTTATCTCTGTGCAGGAGCTTCCTGTAATAAAGACCGCTCACTGCTGATCTCTCTCCTTGTGCAGGGTGGCTGGTCTTGTCTCCGCCTCCTCCTGTAGTTTTCTGCAGGCAGCCTATAGTGGGTGGAGCCTGATGGGTCCCTCCCACAGCTCTGTCCTCTGTACAGGCTACAGCACAGTGATGATGTCACTATTCCTTTAACAGGTAATATTGAGATTTGTAAAGGTTTATAGTGCATGAAGAGAGGATTTATATCGTTTGTGGCCATTGAGGAATATATTTAAATGTAAGCTTTTGTGCCTGGAGTTCAGCTTTAAGGCATAACTTATCTATATTGTAACATCCTGAGCACAATGCAAATAAAATAATGCACAGCGCTTCCATCTTTAGTCTATAAAAATGTTTGTAATATTTTATTAAATCAAGGCAAAGCTTACAAAACATCACATACTGTACAACCATCTACCCCATAATATCTTCCCCACCCGTCATCTATCAGGCTCTATGTATCGCTATCTGTCCCATCGCACTATGCGTATATAGTCAGACATGAGCTGGCAGCTCTCCATCCCTGATGCACCTACAGTGTCACTTCTCAGGGATTCTTCACACTTCACTAGGCCACAGCATGGCAATTACAGTGACGTTTTATCTTTTCTATACTAAAATTCAGTTGCAGTAGCCACACTCACTGATTTGTCTTGGGTTACATTCCTGCTGCTATCTGCATGGAGTTTGTATGTTTTTCCTCTGTTACATTCTAGTTCACTCGCAAAACTGTCGCTGTAGGTCTAAGCCAAACCTTTCTTTTTTTAGAGTAACAATTAAAACATATGGTAGGAGAAAGGGAGAAAGATGGTAAGAAAGGAAAGAAAAATATAGAAGGAATGAAGATTGTAACAAATGAAGAAGAGAAGAAAAGAAAGACAGACACACTAATCTGTCTTGGGTTACATTCCTGCTGCTATCTGCATGGAGTTTGTATGTTTTTCCCTGGTTGTATTCTAGTCCACTCGCAAAACTGTCGCTGTAGGTCTAAGCCAAACCTTTCTTTTTTTTGGAGTAAGAATTAAAACCTAGAAAGAAAGAAAGAAAGAAACAAAGAGAAAAAGAAAAAGAAGATTGTAAGGAATGAATGAAGATGGAAAGAAAGAAAAGAAAGATATAGAAGGAATAAAGATTGTAAGGAATGGGTTACAGCCATGCATGTTGTCTTGGGTTACATTCATGCTGCTATCTGCATGGAGTTTGTATGTTTTTCCTCTGTTACATTCTAGTTCACCCGCAAAATTGTCACTGTAGGTCTAAGCCAAACCTTTCTTTTTTTTTGAGTAAGAATTAAAACCTATGTTAGGAGAAGGAAATAAAGAAAGAAGGAAAGGAAGAATGAAAGAAAGAAAGAAAGAAGGAACGAAAGAAGGAACGAAGGAAAGAAGGAAGGAAAAAAGGAAGGAAAGAAAGACAGAGCGAAATAAAGAGCGAAAGAAAGAAAGAGTGAAAGAAAGAAAGAAAGAGCGAAAGAAAGAAAGAGCAAAATAAAGAAAGAGAGCGAAAGAGCGAAAGAAAGAGCAAAAGAAAGAGAGCGAAAGAAAGAAAGAGCGAAAGAAAGAGAGAAAGAAAGAGAGAGCGAAAGAAAGAAAGAGAGCGAAAGAAAGAAAGAGCGAAATAAAGAAAGAGAGCGAAAGAAAGAGAGAGCGAAAGAAAGAAAGAGAGCGAAAGAAAGAGAGCGAAAGAAAGAAAGAGAGCAAAATAAAGAAAGAGAGCGAAAGAAAGAGAGCGAAAGAAAGAGAGCGAAAGAAAGAGAGCGAAAGAAAGAGAGCGAAAGAAAGAGAGAGCGAAAGAAAGAGAGAGCGAAAGAAAGAGAGCGAAAGAAAGAAAGAGAGCGAAAGAAAGAAAGAGCAAAATAAAGAAAGAGAGCGAAAGAAAGAGAGCGAAAGAAAGAGAGCGAAAGAAAGAGAGCGAAAGAAAGAGAGCGAAAGAGAAAGAAAGAGAGAGCGAAAGAAAGAGAGCGAAAGAAAGAGAAAGCGAAAGAAAGAAAAAAGAGAGCGAAAGAAATAAAGAAAGAAAGAGAAAGCGAAAGAAAGAAAGAGCGAAATAAAGAAAGAAAGCTAAAAAAAGAAAAAAAGAATGAAAGAAAGAAAGGAGAGAGCAAAAGAAAGAAAGAAAGAAAGAAAGAAAGAGAGAGCGAAAGAAAGAAAGATGTGATGATTGGAAGGAAAGAAAGACATGTTAGGGCTCTTTCACACGGTCCGCCTCCGTAGGCGGATCCGTGTTGCTCAGCGGGGATTGATCCGTGATCCCCGCTGAGCCGGCGGATGACAGGTCCGTCTCTGCTTGCAGAGCGGAGAGGGAGGTGTCTCAGCCCCCGCCTGTCCGCTCTCATCAGATCCGATCCGATCCGATTACTGAACGGATGGAAAAATAGGGTTTCCATCCGTCCAGATTTCACGCACAGGATCGGATACGGATAGCCCCATAGAGCTGCATGGAGGATCCGATCAGATCCGCCTAAAAAACTGACAGGCGGATCTGATCGGATCGCCCGTGTGAAAGAGCCCTAAGACAAAATTCCACCTGTCACCAAAACAGGATTCCATTTACTTTCTATTTATTTTACAATTTTTTAACTTTTCCTTGAGAGAAAGAAAGAAAGAAAGAATAGAACTGGAAGCAGATCTACAGATGAAATCCTTCTGTTGAATTATAAATGCCCCTTTAGGCCTTGGAAATGCCGGCACCAAGTTGGACAGCACAATAAAGACGAGCGATGACGCACTTTCCGCCATTTGGCCCCTGGCGGCGCTCGTTTCGGCGTAGAGGTTTATTAGTAACAATGAGCACTTGGGGGCACTGGGAGACCTTCCTGACATAAGCAGAGATTGACCATCATGTAGGGAAGTCTTTGCTATGACATCATCCGGCTATGTTCACACCTGAGTGCTTTTCAGTGCAGCTGCAGGACGATGCGTTTTCCGCCTTTACCATCCATTACCTTTTATCCAGAGGCTTCATGCCCACTGGATTTTAGTGCACCTGGAAGAGATAGGTCCATGATCCAGGCCTCTGATAGTCTATGGACAGGGCAGACATTGAGGGTCCTATGTGTTCAGTGTCTGTGCAGTGCGCTGTGTAATTTCCATGACTGCCTGGAATCAGCCCTTGTTAGTTGTGTTTATTATCCGTATCCAGCCATTAGCAGTAAATCCCTAACACCCTTATTGACCTACTTTGTAAATGAGTGAATTAAAGCAATTCTACTTTGTGGAAGATAAAAGAAAATCGCAGATACTGCGCTGTCATCTGCTATGTAAGAGACCGTCTCCCGCTGAGCCTTAATGTATTTAGAGAGGACCTGTCATATATTTAGATTGCAAGCTCTCAGGAACAAGACCCTTCTAACCGTCATATATAGAATTATATTGTAACTGTACGGTCTTCCTTTATGTTAGTGGGTGGAGCCTGCTGGGTCCCTCCCACTGCTCTGCTCTCTGCACTGGCTATGTACAGCACATTGATGATGTCACTGCTTCTTTTACAAGGTAATATCTGTGTTTGCATGGGGCTTTGGAGCACACAAAGTGGATTTATATCATTTATGGCTATTGAAGCATATATTTAACCACTTTAGCCCCAGCCGCCGCAGATGTACGGCGGCAGTCTGGCTCTCCCAGGCAAAGTCCTGTACATGTACTGCGCTCGCCTGGGAGGAGCTAGGGGGCGATCACGTGCTGCCAGAGGCGCGCTCCTGCCCCCTACTTCTCAGCGGGTAAGCTAGTGAGTGTGACAGGTGGCTCCGATTGCCGCCGGCCACTCGCGATCTCCCGCCGCTGACAGAGAAGTACGTAAACACAGCCGTCCGTACTTCTCCCTGAAGTGATCACAGATGTCATGTGATCCTGCTATATAGGATCATGTGTCTCTGTGATGACTTCACAAGCCACGCCCCCCCCCCCCCCCCACAGTTAGAATCATGCCCCTAGGGTCACATTTAACCCCATTGATCACCAATAATGTTAACCCCCTTCCCTGCCAGTGTCATTATTATAGTAACAATGCATATTTTTAACACTGATTACTGTAGTAATGTCACTTGTCCCCCCAAAAGTGTCAAAAATGTCAGTTAGGGGTCCGATCTGTCCGCCGCAATGTCGCAGTCCCGCAAAAAATCGCAGATTGCCGCCATTTCTAGTAAAATAAATAAATAAAAATGACAGAAATCTTTCCCGTAGTTAATAAACGCAATAACTTTTGCGCAAACCAATCAAAATACGCTTATTGCGATTTTTTTTAACCAAAAATATGTAGCAAAATTGGCCTAAAATGTTAAAAAATTTTGGATTTTTTAATTTTTTTTGAAAATTTCATATAAAAGAATGTAAAAAATATTGTTTTTTTTTTTTCAAAATTGTCACTCTTTTTTTGTTTATAGCACAAAAAATAAAAATCGCACAGGTGATCAAATACCACAAAAAGAAAGCTTTATTTGTGGGAAAAAAAGGACATAAATTTTGTTTGGGTACAGCGTCGCACGACCGCGCAATTGTCCGTTAAAGTCACACAGTGCTGAATCGCAAAATAGGGCCTGGTCATTGAGCAGCCAAATCCTCCGGTCTGAAAGTGGTTAAATGAAAGTTTTTGTGCCTAGAATTCAGCTTTCACTAAAGGCAGCGCAAACAAATAGCTTATTTTGGAAAAGTAGTAATATGACGTGAAGGACATTTATTTTATTGCACTATTATTATACATTGGGCTCAGTTCACAAAAAGCACAATGCATAGAGAATTCTCATCACCATGCATTATGCCTTATTTCCTTTTTCTTATGATGGGAAATATATCTAGATTCTTCAATTCCCTAACAGGGTTATTACACAGTACAGTTGGATTTGTTTCAGCATTTTGTATATAAAAGTCAATTCATAAAGATTACTGCAAAGGTTATCCACTCTTTAATGCCGGTTCACATATATGCGATGCGGGAACCCTGCGAATCAACTGCGGGTCCCCACATCGCATTCAATTCACAGGCAGTTCACACTGCCATATGCAAATCGCTGGGCGTGTCAATATGAGGTTAACAACACCCCCAGATCAGTTCGCATATCACCCCTTGTCTCCGCCCCCTACCTACCTCTGAGATCTGTCCGTTGGTTCCACCACCTACCTACCTCCAATTACTGCCCCTTTTAGAGAATACAGAACCAACCATCACTTTGTGGTGCCAAGTAATCTGTATGGAATTCGTTATACTGCGGCAGGCTGGCTCAGCTTGGCCGCTGGCACTGCATTCCGCCCCCACTAGGCAGCGGGATGCCGATCCATGGGACTGGCGGCACCAATTGCTGCTGGGCACCCGCGATCGTTCCCCACAGAGAGAACACCGGTCAGCTGCTGTAAACACATCCGACCATTAATTTCTCTGAAATAATCACAGGGTGCCTGTGATCCTTCTATATAGGAACACAGGTCTCTATGATCATTTCACAAGTCCCTCCCCCCACAGTTAGAAAGCATCCCCTAGGCTCACAATTAACCCTTTGATCACCCCTAGGTTAACCCCTTCCTTGCCAGTGTCATTAGAACAGTAACCGTGCATATTTTTAGCACTGATTACTGTAGTAATGTCACTGGTATCCCCCATAAAGTGTCGAAAATGTCAGTTAGGGGTCCGATCTGTCCACCGCAATGTCGCAGTCCCACAAAAAAAAAAAAAAAAATCGCATATCGCCGCAATTACTAGTAAAAAAAAATGTAAAAAATAACATAAATCTTTCCCCTAGTTTGTAGAAGCAATAACTTTTGCACAAACCAGTCAAAATACGCTTATTGGGATTTTGTTTACCAAAAAAATGTAGCAGAAAACAAATTGGCCTAAAATGATGAAAAAAATAGATTTTTACATTTTTTTGGGGAATGTTATATTGCAGAAAGTGAAAAATATTGGGTTTTTTTTTTTTTTTTTTTTTTCAGAATTCTGGCTCTTTTTTTGTTTATAGCAAAACAAATAAAAATGGCACAGGTGATCAAATACCAACAAAAGAAAGCTCTATTTGTGGAGAAAAAGGGCATAAATTGCATTTAGCTACAGTGTTACACGACCGCGCAATTGTCCGTTAAAGTAACGCAGTGCCGAATCACGAAAAATGGCCTGGTCATTAAGGGGGCAAATCCTTCCGGTCCAGAAGTGGTTAACAAGAAAAGCAGTCATATAGATTCCCCCAGCAACAAGATACCCTCCCAGTAACCCCATATCCCCCCCAGCAACAAGATACCCTCCCAGTAACCATATATCCCCCCCACAGCAACAAGATACCCTCCCAGTAACCATATATCCCCCCCCCAGCAAAAAGATATCCTCCCAGTAACCATATATCCCCCCCCAGCAACAAGATACCCTCCCAGTAACCCCATATCCCCCCTAGCAACAAGATACCCTCCCAGTAACCATATATCCCCCCCCAGCAAAAAGATATCCTCCCAGTAACCATATATCCCCCCCCAGCAACAAGATACCCTCCCAGTAGCCCCATATCCCCCCCAGCAACAAGATACCCTCCCAGTAACCATATATCCCCCCCACAGCAACAAGATACCCTCCCAGTAACCATATATCCCCCCCCCCAGCAACAAGATACCCTCCCAGTAGCCCCATACCCCCCCCAGCAACAAGATACCCTCCCAGTAACCATATATCCCCCCCACAGCAACAAGATACCCTCCCAGTAACCATATATCCCCCCCCCAGCAACAAGATACCCTCCCAGTAACCATATATCCCCCCCCCCAGCAACAAGATACCCATCCAGTAGCCCCATATCCCCCCAGCAACAAGATACACTCCCAGTAACCATATATCCCCCCCCCCAGCAACAAGATACCCTCCCAGTAACCATATATCCCCCCCCAAGCAACAAGATACCCTCCCAGTAACCATATATATCCCCCCCCCCCCCAGCAACAAGATACCCTCCCAGTAACCCCCTATCCCACCAGCAACAAGCAGCCAGCATCAATAGATTCTTCAGCAGCAAGTACAACAGTAGATGCCTTCCAGCAACAATTGACCCCCGCCAGCAAGAATAGACTTCACCAGCAACAGCAGACACCCAATACAAATAGATCCACCCCAGCAACCATAGATCTCCCAGCAGCCAACATCAATAGACCCTTCCTTCAACAGTAAATCCCTCCAAGCAACAATTGACCCCCCCCCTCCTCAAACACAATGGATTCCCTCCCCACCAGCAACAATAAACTTCTCCAGCTACAATAGACCTCCCAAAAACAATTGATCGCCCAGCAACAATAAACCTTCCCAGCAACAATAGACCCCCACAGCATAATAATTCCCTCCCCCCCTGTAACAATAGATCCATTCCAGCAACAATAGATCTCCCAGCAGCCAACATCAATAGACTCTCCAGCAGCAAGCACCAACCCAGATAGCAAGGATAACTTGACACAAATTAGTGGCAGTGTTGAATTGGAAGTCTACTAACTTGTTACACATTTTCACTGGCAGGTTGTACACTTGCAGAGCACTTGAAGCACAAGTTCTAGTTTGCACTTTTCCAATTTGTAGCAAATTTTCATGGCAAGTCTCTAGCAAGAGCAAAGTTGCAGTGGTGAGTCTACAGCAAG
Organism: Pelophylax lessonae; assembly: GCF_965119305.1. Taxonomy (NCBI): domain Eukaryota; kingdom Metazoa; phylum Chordata; class Amphibia; order Anura; family Ranidae; genus Pelophylax; species Pelophylax lessonae. The sequence goes on from NC_138773.1 coordinate 55,604,041, forward strand.
AGCTCTGCAAGTCTTCAGCATGAAAATTCAGTCACAGTTCCCCCTGTGGTGGGATGACTATAGAACACCATAACTGATCCAGAACTTGAAGCAGACTTGCAGAATGTTTGCAAACAAAGTTGATCTGGAGTAATGCGATGCGGACCTGCTGCAATTGTGCAACAAACCTGTGAAGCCTGGCAAGTCTAGTAATAGCTTATGAAGTCATTTTCAAACTTGCAGCACAATTGCTTGCTATCTGCGAACAGACCCTTTCCTCAACAGTAGATCCATCCCAGCAACAATTGACCCCCCTCCAGCAACATTACATCCCAATCAGCAACAATAGACCTACCTAGCAACAATAGAGCCTCACAACACAATAGATGGCAGCGCTGGACAAGACATTTTCAAGGTAAGTATTTCTTCTAAAAGATAAGTGAACCCGGGGACAATTCAGAGGCTATCATTGCTGGAATGCACTAGCCCTGACTGTCCTGGGGGTATTTTTATAGAAAACATTTTTTTGAGGCCGGAACTCCCCTTTAAGGCTGACGAGCGATCTAGAGATTTTCGGATCGTTAGTATGGTGCTTTCGACAGCCGATTACGAATTTTCGGACGACAAAAACTGGATGTGCAGGCTATAAAATTTTTATCGTATGTGAACACAACGTCCGATTTTTCGTTTGATTAGTACAGTTTTCCTCCCAAAAAAAAAAAAATGGTAAGAGCAAGACTAGGCATGAAATGAAAGAACACATATAAAACAATTCAACACATGATATCACTTCTGAAGTAAAATTCTGTCGTACGGGAATTTTCGTATGAAAGTAATCTCTTCCCTTTCCATATGAGTCTAGCATTCAACAAAAATGGAGGAAAGTCTGATCGTGTGTACGAGGCTTTATACTGTGTGACTACACAGGAGCAAAACCGGGAGGCAGGGACTGGGCGTTGTCACCCTATAACAGGAAGTGCCTCAACAAGGACCTTAATGGCAGGACCACAAGGGATTATTTTATGCAAATTTAGGAATCTCGCACAGAACTTTTTAAATGACGTTAACATTGAGATTTTAGTGATTGGATTTACATCTACTTTAAATGACCATTTCACACAGCAACATAATAAATGTAAGTTTGTGAAATGAACACAATCAGGAGAACATTATCCCATGATAATAAAAAATAATGTACACAGTTAAATCAATGAATGGCTCTTGGCGGACGGATCTGATGGTCAGGCCTGTATAGTTTGTGAAATTCAGCACAGGCCGCGCCGTATGATAATAATATGGACACAATTATTAGCTGGGTGAAGGCCTGCGTCTGTTTGATGTGAAATCTCTCATTGTCATCATCTATCCACATGCGCTTCCCATCTGCTGACTCAATTAGAAAAATCAGCGGAAGGAAGCAGATAGACCGTGACTCCGTTTGTTGAGTTATGAGGACCAGCGCTGCGCTTCTGGAGGAACAGACAGGAACCCGCAGGTCCCCTCTGAAAGAGAAGATTGGAGGCAGCAAATACTCAACACACAGCAAGGTGACCATACTAGACTCAGAATTCCCAACACACATTTTTCCATTTCAATTGATATTTTCCTTAACTTTGGATGGGTTTATTATGCCTGCAGCCCTTAGAAAATCAAAGTGTTCTCTCTTTTATCAAGTATTTGCACACAATCTTTATTTTATACTTAAATAGTTATTACAGGGTGCACCCGGGATACTCAATCACTAAGTCTGGGAAGACAGAAAGAAAGGTAAAGCCAAACCTTTTTTTTGGACTACAGGTTAAAACCTTTGATAGTTTTTTTTTTTTTAGTCTCAATATGTTTGTCATTGTTGGGGAGATTGTTCCTTACTTCCTATACCATAGACATGTGAAGAAGTGAGGGGAAATCCCACATGTCACCAATACAGGATTCACCTTACTTCCTGTTTCTTTGGCAACTTTTGGACTTTTCCATAGTTATCGGAGAAAGAAAGAAAGAGAGACATACTGTGGAAGGAAGGAAGGAAGGAAGGAAGGAAGGAAGGAAGGAAGGAAGGAAGGAAGGAAGGAAGGAAAGAAGAAGGGAAGAAAGGCATGTAATGAAGTGAGACTAAATGCCACCTGTCACCAATACAGGATTCCCCTTACTTCCTGTTAGAAAGAAAGAAAGAAAGAAAGAAAGAAAGAAAGAAAGAAAGAAAGAAAGAAAGAAAGAAAGAAAGAAAGAAATGTATATACAAAAGGTTACGTATAAAAAGGAAGAAGAGTAGAAGGAAGGAAAGAAGAAAGAAGGAATGAAAGCAAGGAGAACTGAGTGAAAAAGGGAAGGAAAGCATGACAAAAAGCTAATTATAAAATCCAAATGTACACATTTACAAACAATTGTTTTTAGAAAGAAAGGAGGAAAATCCAAAAGGCTAAGTATAAAAAGGAAGGAAAGAAGAATGGAAGGAAAGAAAGAGAGAAAAAGAAAGAAAGTGAAAGAAAGAAAAAGAAAGAAAGTGAAAGAAAGAAAGAAAGAAAGAAAGAAAGAGAGACATTCTGTACAATGAATGAAGACGGAAGGAAGGAAGGAGGGAAGAAAGACATGTAATGAAGTAAGACAAAATCCAACCTGTCACCAAAACAGGATTCCCTTACTTCCTGTTTATTTGGGAACTTTTGGACTTTTCCTTGGGAAAGAAAGAAAGAAAGAAAGAAAGAAAGAAAGAAAGAAAGAAAGAAAGAAAGAAAGAAAGAAAGAAAGAAAGAAAGAAAGAAAGAAAGAAAGAAAGAAAGAAAGAAAGAAAGAAAGAAAGAAAGAAAGAAAGAAAGAAAGAAAGCTACTATGGGTCTCATCAGGACTGTTTTCACCCTGGTACCTCCTGCAGAAGATGGATGGAGAATCTGCACCCCATGCAACCATTTTTCTCTTGTGGGTTCTCTGAACTTACTGGTCACAACTGTCTGCCAGTTATACCCAGGGTAGGGGGATTCCGGAGGCATTTTGGTTTCAATGCCTATGGGGTCCATAGATGCTCAGATCAGCCATAGCAACCTTAGAAAGTCTACTTTAATGAGATGAAGTGTGCAGAGTAATACACTACAGGTAGCGGATGTAATATTACACATAGATCTGAGTTGGGCTGCATACTTCCATAGTTGCAGTTTACATGTGTCAGTAACTTTTAGAAGTCTCTGATACTCTGTGTGTGAACATAGGCAGTCTGTGTGTGTTTGCAGCAATCATTGCCTCTGCCACACAAAAGTGGTATATATATATACTGTATATATATATATATATATATATATATATATTTTTTTTTTGCTGGCTCTGCATACATCCACATCTGTAGGTAATGTCAGTGAATTGATCATCAGCTGTTTCATCGTCTTCCATCTGTTTACTGTCTGTGTGGTTTCATGTCCTTTGCAGGCTTGGGTTACCATGGTAACTGGGAGGCAGCAATTAAACTTTGGTTGCCATGATCTGGCTTTCCTGCTCTGGAAAGGCCTTGATGATATTAGCAGAAGCCTTGCTATGTTATTTGTTACTCATATATGTAGCCTTATTTAACAGTTTTAACTCCTGGTATTAGGCAAAATATATATTTTATTTTTTTCCATGTCCAATATGTTTATAAAATGTATACGTTTGCAAAAATATTTTATATCTTTTTATAAATATCAAATAAAAATAATTAACATTTACATTATAAATATGTAATATTTGTTTAATTTTGAAAAATGCAAAGAGAAAAAGTATAATATATATTATGCATATATAATAATATAAGATATATAAAGACATATAAGATATATATATATATATATATATATATATATATATATATATATACACTGCTCAAAAAAATTAAAGGCACACTTTGAAAACACATCAGATCTCAATGGGGAAAAATATCATGCTGGATATCTATACTGGTATAGACTGGGTAATGTGTTCGGATAGAAAGGATGCCACATCTGTTCAGAGGGCTGAATTCAAAGACACCCCAAAAATCAAAGTGAAAAAATGATGCAGCAGGCTAGTCCATTTTGCTGAAATTTCATTGCAGCAACTCAAAATGGTAGTAGTAGTTTGTATGCCCCCACATGCTTGTATGCATGACTGACAATATCGGGGCATGCTCCCAATGAGACAACGGATGGTGTCCTGGAGTATTTCCTCCCAGATCTGGACCAGGGCATCACTGAGCTCCTGAACAGACTGAGGTGCAACCTGGCGGTGTCGGATGGACCGAAACATAATGTCCCAGAGATATACAATTGGATTTAGGTAGGCGAGCATGGGGGCCATTCATTGGTATCAATTCCTTCACCCTCCAGGAACTGGCTACATACTCTCGCCACATGAGGCCGGGCATTGTCATGCACCAGGAGGAATAAATTGAATCCAAACTGAAAAGAGACTGCTCCAGGTCAGGCAATATCAGGTGCTGGTCGGATCCGTAATCCAGAGACTGCAAGTTCAAAAGGAAAATGACCGCACTCCGAAATAAATCAAACAGGAGTGTATTTATTCCACATCAAAAATAGGCATCAAACTACAAACTGTGAGACCCAGGACAAAGGTAGACGCGTTTCACGACTAAGAATGTCGCTTACTCATTACCAAGATGAGATGCACCAGGAGGAACCCAAGACCCACTGCACCAGTGTAGGGTCTGATAATGGGTACAAGGAGTTCATCCCGATACCTAATGGCAGTCAGGGTGCCATTGTCCAGCCTGTAGAGCTCTGTGCGTCCCTCCATGGATATGCCTCCCCAGACCATCACTGACCAACCACCAAACCGGTCAAACTGAACAATGTTAAAGGCAGCATAATGTTCTCCTTGGCTTCTCCAGACTCTTTCACGTCTGTCACCTGTGCTCAGGATTAACCTGCTCTCATGCGAAAAGCGCAGGGCGCCAGTGGCAGACCTGCCAATTCTGATGTTCAATGGCAAATGCCAATCGAATTCCACAGTGCCGGGCAGTGAGCACAGGCCCCACTAAAGGACATTGGGCCCTCAGGCCACCCTCATGAAGTCTGTTTTTGATTGTTTGGTCAGAGATATTCACGCCAGTGGCCTGCTGGAGGTCATTTCGTAGGGTTCTGGCAGGGCTCATCTTGTTCCTTCTTGCACAAAGGAGCAGATACCGGTCCTACTGATGGGTTAAGGATCTTCTATGACCCTGTCCAGCTCTCTTAGACTGACTGGCTGTCTCCTGGAATCTCTTCCATGCTCTTGGACTGTGCTGGGAGACACAGCAATCCTTCCGGCAATAGCACATATTGATGTACCATTCTGGAGGAGTTGGACTGCCTGTGCAACCTCTATAGGTTCCAGGTATCGCCTCATGCTACCAGTAGTGACACTGACCCTAGCCAAATGCAAAACTAGTAAAAAACTGTAAGAAAAGATGATAAGGTAAAGAAATGTCAGCGGCCTTCACCTGTAAAACCATTCCTGTTTTGGAGGTCGTCTCATTGTTGCCAATCTAGTGAACCTGTTGTTAATTTCTTTAACATCAAAGCAGCTGAAACTGATTAACAACCCCCTCTGCTACTTAACTGACCATATCAATATCCCAGGAGTTTAATTGACTTGATGCTACACTCTGATTAGAAAGCGTTCCTTAAATTTTTTTTGAGCAGTATATATGTGTGTATGTATATTATATGCATTTTTTTAAAAAACTTGAATAATTGTAAACAAAAAAAAAAAAAATCTCACCAGGGACACAGCCAGCAATAAAAACTTGACAGGGGTTCTTAGCCTTCCAATCTGTCTGTAATGGTTTTGACTAGAGATATACTTTTGTATAATAAGGTTTGGCTATGCATGCCTAGCTCCCCATTACCCCTACAGTCATCATTACTGTACAATAAAACTGCATTTTTTAAGACCCAGCAATGAAAGTGTTTAAGAAAATGGGATCAAATTCCACTTATTTGTCCTGATTTTATATTTACAATTTAAATAGCTGCAAGCTGTGTGATCGAATAAAACGTTAGAAACCGTTCTCAGCTATAAAGCACAAACAGCATCTGCATGCATACAACTAAATCCCATTCAAGTCACTTCTCAATTGAAAATAAAAATGCGCAGTTTAAAACACAAACGTTCTTGACTTTCGCCGCGCAAAAATATTATTTTTTTTTCTTATCTGGAATGTCAATAACACAATTATTCATATTCCGCCTGTTGCCGCAGCTCATCAAATTAATTACTGTTAATTAAACTTTATTGTTAAAATTAAGTACACAGTATTACCATGCACAGAGGATGGCTGGTTCAGTGTAGTTTTTGCGAAAGCTTGAAAAACAACAGCGCCGTAAACAGGTTACATAAATATGGATGGGCCTTTTAATGACATATTCTGCATTGTTAACCCATCTTCATCAGACTCAGCCAGCACAGCTGTGTTCTATGAAATATAATTTAGGGCTAGTAATTTGCTAATAGTCAAAAGACTATTAACTATGTTGATACCTAGGAGTAAATTTATAAAAAAATTAGCTGTGTCTTGGCATCCGCGCAGCCATTGTGAATAATCCCTGCAATGTGCATATGTTTATTTCCTACGATCATCATCCCAATCTAGTAGCTATATTGTAGTATTTTCCTCAAATACCTCTATCAGGAAAATACCGCAATATGGCCACCAGATGTCATGGATGATCATAGGAAATAAACATGTTAGACAAGAGATGGGGATTATTCATGATGGCTGTGCGAATGCTGAAAGCTATTTTTTTTATTTTTTTTTTAAATAGACCCCTAAATTGATGCTTCAAGGAACAGTAAAACCTTGGATTGAGTCCCCGTTCACACTAAGGCGACCTGTGAGGCGACCTGGTCGCCTCACAGGTCGCCGTAGGTCGCCTTCCATAGGGAAGCTGCGGACCCGTTCTAATAGGAGCGACACAAGTCGCTCCGACTTAGAAAAAGGGTCTGGAGCTTCTTTGGGGCGACCTGGAGGCGACCGTCATAGACTTCAATGTTATGAAGTCCGTGCCGGCCGCTCCGAGGTCGCGGCGCCCGGGAAGTAGCGTCGCTTGTATGTGAACGGGGCCTAAGAGTAACTTGGTTTAAGAGCATTTTGCAAGACAAGCAACATTTATTTTATACATTTTGACTTGATAAACAAGCGATGTCTTGATATACAAGTAGCGTCATGTCACAACTGAGTATAAAAAAGAAGAGAGGCCCCTCTAAGTGTAGCAATATGGTTACATTTAACCACTTAAGCCCCGGAAGATTTGGCTGCTCAAAGACCAGGCCCTATTTTGCAATTCGGCACTGCGTGAATTTAACGGACAATTGCGCGGTCGTGCGACGCTGTACCCAAACAAAATTGGCGTCCTTTTTTCCCCATAAACAGGGCTTTCTTTTGGCGGTATTTGATCACCTGTGCGATTTTTACTTTTTGCGCTATAAACAAAAAAATTGCGACAATTTCGAAAAAATAACAATATTTTTCAAATTTTTTTATATGAAATTCTCAAAAAAAAATGTAAAAATCAAATTTTTTTAACATTTTAGGCCAATTTGTTTTCTGCTACATATGTTTGGTAAAATAAATCACAATAAGCGTATTTTAATTGGTTTGCGCAAAAGTTATTGCGTTTACTAACTTCGGGAAAGATTTATGTAATTTTTATTGTTTTTTTTTTTTTTACTAGTAATGGCGGCGATCTGCGATTATTTTTGCGGGACTGCGACATTGCGGCGGACAGATCGGACCCCTGACTGACATTTTTGACACTTTTGGGAGTACCAGTGACATTACTATGCACTGTTACTGTCAAAATGACACTGGCAGGGAAGGGGTTAACTTTATTGGTAATCAAGGGGTTAAGTGTGTCCCTAGGGGCGTGATTCTAACTGTGGGGGGGGGGGGGTGGCTTGTGATGTAATCACAGAGACATACGATCCTACATAGCAGGATCCTATAGCCTCTGTGCTTACATCAGGGAGAATGACAGACGGCTGTGTTTACATTAGCCGTCTGTCTTTCTCCCTCTGCAGCGGGAGATCGCGAGTGTCCAGCAGACATCGGAGCCGCCGGTCACTCACGCGGGGATCTCAGTGAACGAGCGGGGGCGGGAGCGCGCCTCCGGCTGCGCACGCTCGCCCCCCACGGGCGGCTGAGCGAGTGACGTGACGTACCCCTACGTCACTTTGCCCAGCATCGGCTGCCTGCTGCAGTATATCTGCGGTGGGCGGTCGTTATGTGGTTAATGAAAGTCCAACATTTAGCAACTCACATAGTTGAAGATTTAGGCCCCTTTCACACAGGCGATCCGATCCGCCTGTCAGTTTTTCAGGTGGACCTGATCGGATGCTCCATGCATCCCTATGGGGCAGCGGATGTCAGTGGAGGCATGTCCGCTGACACCCGCTTCTCTCCGATCCTGTCCCTGACAGGCGGTCCGTTCCCATCCAATCTCCCCATAGAGGACAGCGGGAATCTGACAGCTCGGTCTCCGCACACAGAGCGGAGACGGAGCTGTCATCCGCCTGCTCAGTGGGGATCGGTGGATCGATTCCCAGCTGAGCAGAACAGAGTCCGTCGGGAGGTGCGCCCGTGTGAAAGAGGCCTAAAACAGGCACATCTAAGAATGCAGGCATCCGGGGTAAAGCTGTCCACATAGACCATCTTCTAATCTTTCAGATTTCTCTACTGCAGGGTAGTCTTCCCGGTCACGACATATGGACATTATAAACTGAAGGATTTATGAATAAATGGTGGTCAATTGAGTTTCCATTATTTAATATGGGGAAATTCGCTTTGATATAAGAGTGCTTTGGATTACATGCATGTTTCCGAAACATAGTATGCTCGCAATCCAAGATTTTACTGTACTGAATACTTACTTACCTTTCTTGCATCAGAATGCACTCCATTCAAGAGAAAACTTCTGCCAAAGTCCAATGGGAAACCAACACTTCTGGGAGTGTTAATCTTCTGTGTGCCCCACAGTGCTTGGTGGTTTCCCCTGCTGACCTCCATATCACTACAGGGCAAAGGTCAACCAGAGGAACCAGTAAGAGCTGTGAGGGACCAACAAGACTGACGCTCTCAGAAGTGTTGGTTTCTTAGCAGACTTCAGTGGAGGATTGCTTTTTAATGAAGCAGTATTCTATTGGTGCAGGCTCCGGCAAAGTTATGTATTGTCTCTTCTTTTGCTTTTTTTCTAATTTCTGTTTCTAATGACAGGGTTGCTTTAACTATCAATGTAAATAATAATCTTTTGAGGAAACCTAAATACGAGTTTTCTTTGTATCTTTTGCTGCAATAATTACTTTTGATCTGGAGCTGTCCGCTGCAGTAACTCTTTTCCACCACTAGATGTCCTCTGTGTTTCAGGTTGAATGACGACCAGTATCATAAATCCACTTCCTAGTCATGGACACTCCCCCTGGGGGCTGCCTGCCTCAGTGTATTACTGTAGAGTTGTAAACTTTCAACAAGATCTCTTTTATACGATATTAGTATCAATATAAGGCACTTGATTCAGACAATAGCAGCTTTCATCTGAGACAAATATTTTGCTTTGTGTGAGTCCCTTTAATATTGAGGAGGATGTGACCCAATGCTGAATCTGATTTTACTTTCGTGAAGTTTACTAATTTGAATGCACAGGCAAAAAAAAAAGCAATTAACACCGTGCGAGTATAATACTCAGTAGATAACCAGTGAATAATGTGTGAATGAAAAAAAAAAACACTGAAAAACAAAAATCTGTTCCAGTTCATTTTCCTCTGAAGACAGAAAATTCATTATCACCTAACGAAGGTAACTAAACCGCTTCATTTTCCATGAATTACATCAGCAACTGCAAGAATGAACCTGAGTTTAAATCCACCATGGGAACATTTGATGATGTTGATGATGATGATGATGAAGGATGCCAATAACCACAGCAACCAACAGGATTACAGAGTACTGCAGGCAGCTAACTTAAGAGAGGATTTATGATTGTGTAACACCCTCCTAGGTAGGTGCTAGGTAAAAGCATTGTTTGCTCCATCTGCTTATTAGGGGAGCCTGATCAGTAGTTTTGCCTGTTACATGTGTCCAGGGTGTGATTCACTTGGGTGTCCCCACTGTATCCAATAGGGGAGCCTGTTGGACAGTGGAGGAAACCCAGCCAGTGACACATAGGCTTTTGTGGCTGTCCCAGTGGGAGGGCACAACAGCGGTGCATCCTGGGATAGGTCATAAAAGCCAGGGGCACATATTACAGGGCATCTTTGGGTGGGAAGCCAGGTCCCAGGAGGAGGGTGACGGCTGTCTCTCCTCCTGTCAGCAAGGAAGGTGGTCACAGGCAGTTGGCCTAGTAGACTAAGTGTGTGATGCTGAGCCAGGAGGTCCAGGATACTGACGAATGGAGCTGAAGGCAGAGCAACACAGGGAAAAACAGTGTCTGTAAGTACCGGGAAGCTTGCCAGGGGTCTGCCCAGGAAGGGGACCACTCCAGTGGAGAGTCAGTGGACAAGGGCTAGCATGCACGGGAAGTGAGAAAGGGGGTGCCAGGTTAGGACCCTGAAGAGGAATTCTTTCAGGAACATATCTGCTAATTCAGGAACATATCTTCTACTTCACTTCAGTGGTAGGGTGAAGCAGCGGCCTTGCCGCACACACTACAGACAGTTGTCCTCAGAAATTGTGCATAGTTCAAGTTGGAGTATCCCACTCATCCCTTCTCCCATCCAAGGTCTAAAATAAAACACAAAAACCAAATCCCCTGGACTGTTCAATGTCTGAGCCAAGTCTTAAAGTGATAAGTTTTACAGACTTTTGGTATGGATAACCCTGGGGAATCCACACTCAGCAGCTCCCTAGGGGGCAGTGCTACAATTGGTTGCCATGCCTTAAAGTGGTTGTAAACCTCAGACATGAAATATGAACAAAGCATATCCCTCCATAGTGTGTACTCAATTCAGAGCACTAAGTGTCATTTCCGTCTGCTGCCTCGATCCTCTGCTATCAGAATAAGTCACTTCTGATAAGTTTATTCTGACACCAAGAGAAAAAAGGGGTGATAGGGGAGGGAGCTCCAGCACAGCCTGTGATTGATAGCCTCAGGTCTTTTTAGGACCTGGATCATCTGCTGGTGGCACTGCGGTTCCCTGGGCGGATGGTTGTAATTTCAGTGTCCACCAGCGGGTGTCTTAGAGCAGCCAGCAGACCACAGTAATCCGTTTCCACCTGATGCTGGCTGCTGGGAGTGTATTTGGGTCTTCCCCTACTAAGTGCCTCTCTCTCCAGTGTTTTGCTTGCTGACTGATACCGCGAGCCATTATCCTGTTAGATACTGAATAAAATTTAGAGTGCTAAAGCACTGTCTATCATCAACAATTGCTACTTATGTTTTCTCCCCTTTTTTTCATCCATTGTTGCATCTCAACACTGCTGGTCTCCAGCTTCCACTTTCTTTCTGCATGCACTCTATCTTTGGCAGCATAGCATGTCTAAGGCTGGTTTTTGCTGATGGTAACAACTGACAACAGTGGACTATGCCTGCATTATGTATGTAGAATATGTCACTTGTAGTCTCCACTAAAAGCCCTTGTGACAGGGTGACAACGCAGAAGCACAATTGGGAGACAGGGACAGAGTGTTGTCATCTATAATATAAGGTACCTGAACGAGGACTTTGGTGGTAGAATCCCCAGGTTTTATTTTATTGAAATACTCCAAACAAATAATCAGCCAAGCGCTCACTCCAAAGGGGAAGACTGGCGTGCTGCTCTCCTCAGGCAGGGAACTCCAAACGGATGCATGAAAGAAAGGAAAAGGAGGCGCAAACACCTAGTGCATTACCCGTGGTACTGTTTAAAATGATTTAATAAAATGCTGAATGCATACTCACAAACATGAAGAATTAAAATCGTATTGCAAATTCCCGTCACCCATGTGTTGGACCATGTCCTGGAAATTGCGACCGCTAACGCGTTTCGGGAGTCAAGCTCCCTTCCTCAGAGCTGGTCATGCCATAGCAGATTGAAGTTTATATAGAGAGTAGCTCAGTGTTCCTCTACCTCTTCCCCTCCCATGCCCCTCCCTCCCCCCCGGAAGGAGGGGGCGGGACCATCCAGTGTCAACAAAACTACTCTTAATGGGCCTGTGTCTCAGTCCTCATACCTCTATGGCCTCTAATATTTATTTTATTGAAAGCTGCAAATTTAATACTTAGTTTAGATCAGGAGCAGGCAACCTTTTGAGCCTAGTGTGCCACCACAAAATGTTTGTAAAAAACTGAGAGTGCCAGGTAGGGCACAGCCTACCTAAAAGGGCCCCAAAACCCTCTAGACCAGTCTTTTTCAACCAGGGTGCCTTGAGGTTTTTTCAGGGGTGCCTTGACAAAATGCCTTAAAAATTTCCCAAAATTGTATACAAGCCGATGGGTGGATGAAACCTGCCTTTTAGTTGCACAAAGCCACAGGTTTTCATTTTCCACCATTCTTGTTGCAGGGGATGCCCAAAAATCTGACTTATATCTTAGCGCAGACTTCTGGGAAAATCAGTAAGCCAATCAAAGAAGCAAGAAATGACCTTTACCTAGGGGACATTCTGTACACCAGCCTTTCTCAACCTTTTCAACACAGAGGAACCCTTGAAATAAATTTCTGTTCTCGGGGAACCCCTGCTAAAAATTAAAAATTTACAACTCATGACACATTAGTGTGATGGTCAGTGGAAAGAATGCTCCTTACTCTTGTCATGATTGGGAAGAATTACCCCCCTTACAGATAAAAGGAACAATGGTGTCATTGGAAACTTATCTGAGATGCAGAAATTGCTCATTGCTCAAGGAATCCCTAGCAACCTCAGGAGGAACCCTACAGTTCCATGGAACCCTGGTTGAGAAACCCTGCTGTGTACATCCGTGCTCCACACAGTTGTATGTTTGGTTCAGCAGTTTACATCCAGGGATTTTTTTCAGGGGGAACGCGGGGGAACGCAGTTCCGGCACCTCCAGCACTGACTGTATGTAATGGGTTCAAGGTCTATTAATGCTAGCTGCTTGGGGGATCTATTTTTGCTATAGGAGATCTACTTTTTTGGGGTGGGGAGGAGCGTTTACTGTTGCTCAGGAGGTCTATTGTTATTGGTGGGGGTTCCACTGTTGCTGGGAGTCAGCTGTTGCTGGGAGGGATCTAGTGATGCTGGCTGCAGGGAAATCTGTTGTTGCTGCTGGGGGTCTATTGTTGCTAGGGGAGGGGGTATTTTGTTGCGAGTGATACATTGTTGCTGGGGGAGGGTCTATTGCTGCTGGCTGCTGGGAGAGCTGTTATTGCTGCTGGAGATCTTTTGTTGCTGGGGGAGGGGGTATTTCCTTCCAGGTGGTTCATTGTTGCTGATGGGGATCTATTGTTGCTGGCGCATGTGATCTAGTTTACTGTTTTTCTTGTTATTATTAACAAATTCCAAACAAATTACTTAGTACCACAATTGTTACATGGTTCTGTATTCTCTAAAAGGAGCAGTACTTAGGGGGTGGAATTAAGGAATGGTGCAGGAGGTGGGTAGGGGGGCGGAGACAAGGGGTGACTCGGACGAGAGTTCCTGCACCTATTGTCTGAGAAAAAAAGCCCTGTTTACATCTATGTAGAATGGTGGAGGGTGGCATAGACAAACGAGTTTGCTGCATGCACATCTCGACATTCCAATTAGTGAAGGGTTTGCTAATCTTTGTACCCAACCATATCTTTGGCCATAGGCTTGAGATGGTCCTCCAACATCTATGGCTAGATCCTCCAATGAGAAAAGTATTGTCACTCCTTTCCAGCACGGCAAGGCACAAATATATACTTAGGCTGGCCCCAGCTACAATTCATACAGACCCAAATGTTTTCTTTGTGACTGTGGTTTAATCATCTGCGGTGTGGCCTTAAATATGTTGGCTGCCTTGGAAGATCCTGATGAAAACAAGCGACTTCTATCACAGAGCAAAGCTAAACGCTGGCACGGCTCCTCAGGAACTGGCTAGTTTAAGAGGGATTAACTTGTATTGTTTGAGAAATGTAAGACATGACGTTGCCAAAGTCGTAATACCCCTTCCAATTTAACTCTTTATGTGCATGTGTCTTATTATGTCCCTTCAACATATCTGGTTTGATTGGGGGGGGGGTTTATTCTGAGACATGCAATTCATTACAAATAGCACACTAGGCCCCAGAACAATATCACACAGACACTGGGGTCTCAGAACAAAGGAGCATTGACACTTAGGTGAGCTACGCACTATGAGAAAATCGGAAGAAAGATTCCGTACGAGGCACAATCGCTCATTTTTCGTATAGTGTGCACACAACTTTTGACATACAATTCAGAACTAAATTTCCAAACGAAAATTTTTGAAGGGACAAAGTCCAAAATTTTTCTCATACGTGAACAGAACTAACGATTCTTGTTTTAAAGTATACTGTTTACGTACGATTTTTGTTTGAGAAAAATCATATACGAAAGAATGCACATGATCAGGAGCAATAAACTACAAGTAAAAAAAAATTACAATTAGTATCATCCTAAGTTTCGACCTACTGTGAAACATTAAGGAAAATTGGAAGATCTTCTTACAGTGAATACTGGGCTTTAGGGTCCCAGAACAAGGGCACACTGACACTTGGGGTCCCAGAACAATGGCACACTGACACTTGGGGTCCCAGAACAATGGCACACTGACACTTGGGGTCCCAGAACAATGACACATTGACACTCGGGGTCCCAGAACAATGGCACACTGACACTTGGGGTCCCAGAATATTGGCACACTGACACTTGGGGTCTCAGAACAATGGCACACTGACACTTGGGGTCCCAGAACAATAATGTACTGACACTTGGGGTCCCAGAATAATGGCTCACTGACACTTGGGGTCCCAGAACAATGATGTACTGACACTTGGGGTCTCAGAACAATGGCACACTGACACTTGGGGTCCCAGAACAATAATGTACTGACACTTGGGGTCCCAGAATAATGGCACACTAACACTTGGGGTCCCGGAACAATGACATACTGACACATGGAAGGAGAGCCACACCAAACGATATTAGTCCAGACCAATTTTTTGGTTTAAACTTTAAAAAACGTTCAGTTAAAATAAGAACTTTATATGGACTCAAAATAGGTCTTTCCTGTGTGAGTATGTGTAGGGAATCTAATTCCTAGACTAGGAAAGGTAATAGCCAGCAATATCTGTGTAAGCAATAGACCTGTGCTTTTCATTTCATTATGATTCGTTTTTCGGACGTGTCCTATTGAAGAGTTAGGGCCCGTATACATGGGCCCAATATTGGGAAGCATCGGCTGGTTCAATTAACCACTTAAGCCCCGGAGGATTTGGTTGCTCAAAGACCTGGCCCTATTTTGCGATTCGGCACTGCGTGACTTTAATGGACAATTGCGCGGTCGTGCGACGCTGTACCAAAATGAAATTGATGTCTTTTTTTTTTTTCACAAATAGAGCTTTCTTTTGGTGGTATTTGATCACCTGTGCAATTTTTATTTTTTGCGCTGTAAACAAAAAAATAGCGACAATTTTGAAAAAATAACAATATTTTTCACATTTTTTTATATGAAATTCTCAAAAAAAATGTAAAAATCAAATTTTTTTAACATTTTAGACCAATTTGTTTTCTGCTACATATTTTTGGTAAAAAAAATCACAATAAGTGTATTTTGATTGGTTTGCTCCGGGAAAGATTGCGTCATTTTTATTGTTTTTTTAACTAGTAATGGCGGCGATCTGCGATTTTTTTTTTGACTGCGACATTGTGTCGGACAGATCGGACCCTTGACTGACATTTTTGACACTTTTGGGAGTACAAGTGACATTACTACAGTAATCAGTGCTATAAATATGCACTGTTCCTGTCAAAATGACACTGGCAGGGAAGGGGTTAACTTTATTGTTGATCAAGGGGTTAAATGTGTCCCTAGGGGCGTGACTTGTTAGATCATCACAGAGGCATTCGATCCTACATAGCAGGATCGCATAGCCTCTGTGATGATCTAAGGGAGAATGACAGACGGCTGTCTGTTATTCTCCCTCTCCTGAGGGAGATTGCAAGTGGCCGGCGGACATCGGAGCCGCCGGTAACACGCGCGGGGATGTCAGTGAACGAGCGGGGGCGGGAGCGCGCTCGCCCCCTACAGGCTCCTGGGCGAGTGACGTACCGGTACGTCACTTTGCCTGTAGGGGGCTGACTGCTAACATGGGGAGGCCCCAAGATGTCAGGAAGGGGGGCCCACTGCAGAACTTGTGAAAGGGTCCCGCTGTGGAACCATAATAAAGTGCCCCGCAATGAGAGTAAAGGGCCCCAGGATCAGTGGGAAGAGCCCCAGGCTTTAAGGGAAGGGCCCTGACAGGGGTCCGGGGGGCCCTTCATGGTTTCTTGTACCGGGGCCCTGAAGGTTCTAGTTGCGCCTCTGGCCTGAGCGGCACGCAAAGTGACACCAGGGGCCACAGTGACCAAACTGTCTGGACAGGCCTGGTCTAAGGAGGGAAGTCAATGCATTGGCATTTAAAACAGAACTGTCTCCCTGCAATATAAAACAAACTGAGCAGCCTCGGAGAAATACAATCATTACTTCTTGGCATGAAAAAAAAAAAAAAGTTACAATAAGTTTATCCCCCAGAATGCTCTGCTGCAGTAACACTGGTGGATTTAGCAGCAGCTGCTGTTTCACTTTTCTGTATATTCGGAAGGCAGATCGATTCCACGCTGCTCCTCGGAGAGAGGGCTTTCAGTGACTCAATCTCTAATACAGCACAGATGCCTCTTCTCCGGCTCCCTCTGTCACAGTTTAATCTACATCTCTAATGCTGCCTGCTGCACACTCACCCATACAAACCCGGCTCTGTATTGTATTTTATTCTGCTCTTATATAAAGCAATCGGCATTCACTGTACACATCTGCTAAGCTGTCGGAAACATACCACAGGCGGAATGCTGGAAATCAATGTAAATTTCTGGCCTGCCATCCATGGAGTATAAAGCCGTAGCTAACAATATTGGGCCTCCTATTATAGTTAATGGATACCTAAACTGTGAGAATGGAGCAGTTTTATGCCAGGATATAAAGAAGCGATATAAATGTCCCTACTTCACATGAGACAAATTTGTGAGCTGGTAAGGGCGCTCTATGGTCAGGCTGGCAAATTTAGCATAAAAAAAATTTGCAAAGTCAAAGAGACAAAAGTTAACCTACTGAAAGCTTTTGCTTTTCAGATTTCTCAAGCATGCCAAGCGGAAGGCTTTGTGTAATGCGAGGGTTTTGTTGGACCCCGGCATGCACCTAATATTCTACCGAGCACTCGGGGTCTCCTCTGCAGTAATTGCTGTCATCCCCCGTATATGATCCTGTACAAACAATTCAGGCTTTGCTTAACCACTTGCCGACTGCCCGCCGCAGTTTCCTGCGCCCTAGCCTCCTGCGAGCAAGCGACATATAGCTACGGCGATTTGCCCAGGAGCGGCTGCCTGCCGCCGTATAACTGCGGCGGGCGGTCGTAAAGTGGTTAAGGGGGTAAAACCTTCTGGTCCAGAACTGGTTAAAGAAACATAACTGGATGACATTAACCACTTGCTGACCGCCGCACGACTATATACTGCGGCAGTCAGCCCCTCCTGGGCAAAGTGACGTAGGGGTATGTCACTCGCCCATGAGCCTCTAGGGGGCGAGCGCGCGTGCCGGGGGCGAGCGCGCGTGCCGGAGGCACGCTCCCGCCCCCGCTTGTTCCCTGACATCCCCACGCAGGTGACCGGCGGCTCCGATGTCCGCCGGTCACTCGCGATCTCCGGCTGGAGAGGGAGAAAGGCGGACGGCTGATGTAAACAAAGCCGCCTGTCATTCTCCCTGATGTAAGTGCAGAGATCATACAATCCTGCTATGTAGGATCGTATGTCTCTGTGGTTACATCACAAGCCACGCCCCCCCACAGTTAGAATCACACCCCTAGGGATACATTTAACTCCTTGATCACCAATAAAGTTAACCCCTTCCCTGCCAGTGTCATTTTTACAGTAACAGTGCATATGTATAGCACTGATTACTGCAGTAATGTCACTGGTACCCCCAAAAGTGTCAAAAATGTTAGTCAAGGGTCCGATCTGTCCGCCGCAATGTCCCAGTCCCGCAAAAAAAATCACAGATCGCTGCTATTACTAGTTAAAAAAAAAACAATAAAAATGACATAAATCTTTCCCGTAGTTAGTAAACGCAATAACTTTTGCGCAAACCAATCCAAAAACGCCTATTGTGATTTCTTTACCAAAAATATGTAGCAAAAATCAAATTGGCCTAAAATGTTAAAAAATGTTGATTTTTACATTTTTTGGGGGGGAATTTCATATAAAAAAAATGTGAAAAATATTGTTATTTTTTCAAAATTGTCGCTTTTTTTTGTTTATAGCGCAAAAAGTAAAAATCGCACAGGTGATCAAATACCACCAAAACAAAGCTCTGTTCGTGGGAAAAAAAGGACATAAATTGAATTTGGGTACAGCTCTGCACGACCCCGCAATTGTCCGTTAAAGTCATGCAGCAAAATAGGCTCTTTACTTTATAAGGCTTACCTATAGGTAGTGTAAATATCTCCTGTACAGGAGATATTTACTGTGCATACAGCAAGTGACATCACTGGTCCATGCGCTCTGAAGGAACGACCACCTGTGCCGTGACCGGCGGCTCCAATCACGTGCAAGGAAATCACGTGCAAGGAAAATAAAAAAAACTGCATTTTTGCTTGCACACGATTGGATGATGGAAGTTAGCAGAGCTTCTACCTACTAAGTCCTGGAGCAACCACACTCGCAGAGAGCAACCGCACTTTGCAAAGTGCACAGTCTATTTGCCTTTAGTAAATCAACCCCTATGTGTAACATAAACAATGCTGTTTGACCTTTTTGCATCCATTTTTGCCACTCATTGCTGCTGATCCCTAACAGCCTCTATGCAGCCACTTCACTGCGGTGTCAGCTCAATGGCATTGCTTAGGTTGGGTTTCCTGATTGTGACAAGATGCCAGCACAATGACCGTCAATATGACCCTTTATAGTCTCCACTGCAAGCTTATGTGACAGGGTGACAACGCAGAAGAACAATTGGGAGAAAGGGACAGAGCGTTGTCACCCTAAAACAGGAAGAACCTGAGAAAGCACCTCAATGACAGGAACACCAGGTGTTATTTTAAAGAAAGCTGCAGATTTAATTGAAAATTACTTTTTAAATGACATGAACATGTTAAAGATTGTATGAAGTGATACTAATTGGCTTTACACTTACTAGGAACACTCCTTTGCCACATCTGTAAGTATGATTAGAAACAAAGGACAAAGGAAAACCACTAGGTTGGACTTTAAAGGCAGGTTGGACTACAACATTTTTTATATAAAATCCATCTTTTATGTATAAACAACAATATAAAATAGAGAATTATACATAGAAAAAAATCAGCTAAAAAATGTGTTCATATATATCACAGAACCCGGTCATATTAGACCCAATACTATACAAAGCTTATAGTTGTTACATGGTTTAACCACTTTAAGACCGGAAGGATTTGCCCCCTTAATGACCAGGTCCTATTTTGCGATCCGGCACTGTGTTTGGACAATTGCACAGCCGTGCGACATTGTACCCAAATAAAATTGATGTCCTTTTTTCCCCACAAATAGAGCTTTCTTTTGGTGGTATTTGATCACCTGTGCAATTTTTATTTTTTGCGCTATAAACAAAAAAAGAGCGTCGACTTTGAATATTTTTCACATTCTGCTATATGACATTCTAAAAAAAAAATGTAAAAATCTAAATTTTTTTAACATTTTAGGCCAATTTGTTTTCTGCTACATATTTTTGCTAAAAAAAAAAAAATTTGCAATAAGCGTATTTGGTTTGCGCAAAAGTTATTGCGTCTACTAACTACGGGAAAGATTTATGTCATTTTTATTTATTTATTTATTTTTTATACTAGTAATGGTGGCGATCTGCTATTTTTAGCGGGACTGCGACATTGCGGTGGACAGATCGGACCCCTAACTGACATTTTTGACACTTTTGGGGGGACCAGTGACATTACTACAATAATCACTGCTAAAAATATGCACTGTTACTGTAATAATGACACTGGCAGGGAAGGGGTTAACCCTATGGGTGATCAATGGGTTAAATGTGAGCCTAGGGGAGTGATTCTAACTGTGTTGGGGGCATGGCTTGTGAAATGCACGGGTCAGGTGGCTCCGATAGCCGCGGGTGTCAGGCGGCATTTGGAGCCGCCTGACCCGGGCATCGGTTTCCCCGCTGCCGAGTGGGGGCAGGAGTGTGCCGCCGGCGGCGCGTGCTCGCCCCCTAGCTTCCCTCACACGACCAACGTAGATCTACATCGGTTTGCGCAAGAGAGCCACCCTGCTGTAGTAAAAAGGCAGAGGGTGGTGGGGAAGTGGTTAAGGTAAGTGAACCCTTTGTGCCAACGTGTTTCGCTGGTCTGCTTTTTCAAGTCAATGAGTAGGTTATACAGTATAGTGAAACCTACTCATTGTTAAGGTAAGTGAACCCCTGTGTGCCAACGTGTTTCGCTGGTATGCTTCTTCAAGACAATGAGTAGGTTATACAGTATAGTGAAACCTACTCATTGTTGATTCCCCCGTCCTGAAGAAGCAGCCCAGCGAAACACGTTGGGGCACAGGGGTTCACTTGCCTTAAACCATGTAACAACTACGAGCTTTGCATAGTATTGGGTATACTATGACCCGGTTCTGTGATATAAATGAACCTGTTTTTTAGCTGATTTTTTCTATGTATATTTCGCATTTTTTTATTGTTGTTTAGATGTATTTTATCTAAAAAAATTGTAGTCCAACCTGCCTTTAAAGTCTAACCTAGTGGTTTTCCTTTTTCCTCTGTTTCTAAGTAATTGGGTTTACAACACATCTACTTTAAATTGGATTGAGATTGTTTTTTTTTTTTGTATTTTGTGTATCTAATCTCTCTCCTCTAATAACTGCATTTTCCTCACTAGTCTCCAAAATAACATTAAACAGCATTTTATTGAAATATTCTGACACTTTTTTTTTAATGAATTATTGGTTTTTCAATGTTTACATGCAATTAGCAAGGCAAGGCATATTTGTTTTTCATTTCATAGAGCCTTGGCCATTGATTAACAATGAGATTATACATTCTGTGCACATTACGTTTTGAACATTGAGTACTTTACCTGCTTTTGAATTTCTTTCTTTCTTTTTCATAATGCGATAACAAAACAATTTATTTTTTATTTCAGCAATGTCAAAATGTCAATCGATGCAGCAGCAGGGCTCGGGAACGAGCCTTCATGGATGTCCCCATGGCAATCGGTTTCCTATTGGGGGGCACCAGCAAAGGAGGAGGGGCCAGGAGTGCCGGTTGGGGACCTAAGAAGAGGAGGATCGGGGCAGCAGGTAAATATAGACATGTTTGTTATTTTTATAAAAAATAAAATTTGCCTTTACAACCACTTTAAAGTATAACTAAAGATAAACCCTTTTCTTTGGTTGTGTATAGAGTGGGAAGGGATTAGAATGCCTGTCATTCATCTGAGATTCATCCTCTCTAGCTGTCCGGTTTACCATTAGCATTGAAAGTGAAAGTAAAAGAAAATCCTAAAACTTTGGGTTGTCCCCAGAGAAGGGGGAAATAGTCCCCTAATTTGCAGGGATTTCCTTTCACTTCCTATGTTGGCTATGGGACAGGAAGTGAAGGTAAATCTCCCCAATGGGACACAGATGGTGAAAAATGAGACTATAGGGGTTATAATCCTCCCTTGCTCAATCCAAAATGGGAAAAAATATATATAAATGGGGGGGGGGGGGGGTAAAACTGAGACTCAGCCTCCTATTTTTTGTGATGCACATGATTGTGGCACGATGGTGTGAGCTTTTTAAGGTTAAAGTAGAACTATAGGCAAAACTTCTTTTTTACATTTTGGAAAGAGCAAGGGAGGGTTATAACCGCTGGCAGGATTTTTTTTGTTCGCCATCTGTGTCCCATTACCTTCACTTCCTATCCCATAGCCAAAACAGAAAGCGAGAGGAAATCCCTGCAAATTAAGGGAATTCCTTGGGGACCCCATGTCACCAGAACTTGATTCCCCATTGGAAGATTTCCCCTCTATTACTTTTCTGGGGACAACCCAAAATTTGGTATTTTTATTTACTTTCACTTTCAATGATAATGGTAAACAGGACAAATAGAGATGGTGAATCTCCCTAATGGGGACACAGACGGCAATAAAAACTGACAGGTGTTCTAATCCTTCCCTGCTCTATCCAAAACTAAAACAAAAGTTTTGCCTTTAGTTATCCTTTAAAACAGGCACTGAGGAACCAACCTCTGTTAACCACCCAGTCGACAAGGGCTGCTGGAAGTGTTAAAAAAGCCCTCCCAAGAAGGAAAAAAAAATATCTAGCAATACATACCAAACTGAGCATGTGCAGAGTGCCCCAAGGCTCTGTTCTAGAAGGAGATCAATTGGAGACAGTGGAAGAAGGGGAGGATCAGAGGAGACAGGATCAAACAGCCTTTTTACACAATGCGGAGGATAAACCCCTTAGGTTCCCCAGTGAGTATAACAAGCATGCCTTACTGCATATACAGACTGATTTTACTCTTGTGGGTTTAGTAACACTTTAACCACTTGAAGACCACCCAACGTACCTATATGTTGTGACTTTCAGATGGTATGCCAGGATGATGCTTGAAGCTACAGGCATCATCCCGGAGTTGTTTTTTTTTCAGGAGGCAATCTGCTTTTTTTTTGTAAAAGCCATTATAGCAGCTAATTAGCTAATAAATGGCTTTCCAGGCTCTACTGTCTCACTGGTGAGCCTGCAATGAAGCCAGCAGTTCTGCCGGCTTACCATAGAGCTGATCAAGGACCCCTGAGGTCCTGTTTATCTCTAAGGTATAGGAAACCGGAAGCAATGAGTATTTGTCACTTCCGGTTTCCTTGGACGTCCCCCATAAAATCAGAGAGAGTCTGGTCCCAGCAACAATGTGAAATGAAATCAGAGTCAGAGTTGGGCACAAAGGAGGCCTTTCTGGCTCATTAGGGTTATAGCGGGCATCCTGCTCTTTAAAATGAAGCCTAGGTTTACTTTAACTGTTCAGGTTTAAGCCAAAGTGAAGGGTAATGGTTAGGTGTTAGTCGTTGAGTTTAGGTTCAAAGTTTTTGATAGTTTCAAATACTGTACAGGTTCATGTGAAAAGTCAGGCCATTGATTAATACTAGAACTTGAAAGCTAATTACACAATTAAATTAAATTCCACAACAGTAACCAACACAACTAATGGACTTGAGTGTGCCCTCTTTATCAGGGCTTGCAGTAAATGTTACTGGGAAAAAGGGACTCCGGGACGTAAAGAGAACACCAAATAATGGTATAATTGCCAGCAAGCACAAGCCATCTATGAACCACGTGTCTGTACATCATGATTAAGTAGAAAGCATTTGTGTACTGTAACAAAACCCACACCAATTGTAGCCGGCTATCATACGAAGCGACCCTCGGTGAAAATGCGAAAATCTTTCCAAGTTCCAAGTGTTTTTTTGAGGAGGCAATCTGCTTTTTTTTGTAAAAGCCATTCTAGCAGCTATGAAGCCAGCAGTTCTTACGGCTTACTATAGAGCTGATCAAGGACACCTGAGGTCCTGTTTATCTCTATGGTAAAGGAAACCAGAAGCAACGAGTATTTGTCACTTCCAGTTTCCCTGGACGTCCCCTATAAAATCCGAGTCTGGTCCCAGCATGTGAAATTAAATCAGAGTCAGAGTGGGGTACAAAAGAGTCCTTCCCGGCTCATTAGGGTTATAGCGGGCATCTTGTGTTGCCTGATCTTAGAAAGTACCTTTAGCTCAAAACTTTAAAATGAAGCCTAGGTTTACTTTAACTGTTAAGATTTAAGCCAAAGTGAAGGGTAATGGTTAGGTGTTAGTGGTTGAGTTTAGATTCAAAAATTTTGATAGTTTCAAATTCTGTACAGGTTCATGTGAAAAAGCCAGGCCATTGATTGATAATAGAATTTGGAAGCTAATTACACAATTAAATTAAATTCCACAACAGTAGCCAACACAATTAATGGACTTGAGTGTGCCCTCTTTATCAGAGCTTGCAGTAAATGTTACTGGGAAAAAGGGACTCCGGGTCGTAAGGAGAACACCAAATAATAATATAATTGCCAGCAAGCACAAGCCATCTATGAACCATGTGTCTGTACATCATGATTAAGTAGAAAGCATTTGTGTACTGTAACAAAACCCACACCAATTGTAGCCGGCAATCATGCGAAGCGACCCTCGGCAAAAATGCGAAAATCCTTCCAAGTTCCAAGTGTTTTTTTCAGGAGGCAAATGGCTTTTTTTGTAAAAGCCATTCTAGTAGCTAATTAGACATTGAATGGCTCTGCAAACTCTACCATCTCACTGGTGAGCCTGGAATGAAGCCAGCAGTTCTTCCGGCTTACCATAGAGCTGATCAAGGACCCCTGAGGTCCTGTTTATCTCTATGGTATCGGAAACCAGAAGCAACGAGTATTTGTCACTTCCGGTTTCCCTGGACATCCCCCATAAAATCAGAGAGAGTCTGGTCCCAGCAATAATATGAAATTAAATCAGAGTCAGAGTGGGGCACGAAGGAGGCCTTTCTGGCTCATTAGGGTTATAGCGGGCATCTTGTGTTTCCTGCTCTTAGAAAGTACCTTTAGCTCAAAACTTTAAAATAAAGCCTAGGTTTACTTTAACTGTTAAGATTTAAGCCAAAGTGAAGGGTAATGGTTAGGTGTTAGTGGTTGAGTTTAGGTTCAAAGTTTTTGATAGTTTCAAATTCTGTACAGGTTCATGTGAAAAGCCAGGCCATTGATCAATAATAGAACTTGGAAGCTAATTACACAATTAAATTAAATTCCACAACAGTAGCCAACACAACTAATGGACTTGAGTGTGCCCTCTTTATCAGGGCTTGCAGTAAATATTACTAGCAAAAAGGGACTCCGGGTCGTAAGGAGAACACCAAATAATGGTATAATTGCCAGCAAGCACAAGCCATCTATGAACCACGTGTCTGTACATCATGATTAAGTAGAAAGCATTTGTGTACTGTAACAAAACCCACACCAATTGTAGCCGGCAATCATACGAAGCGACCCTCGGCGAAAATGCGAAAATCCTTCCAAGTTCAAACCGGCATGACGAGCCAAACACCCACCCGAAGCCTTTGCGAGACAAAAACCTTGCGGCTCCGCGTGAGCCCTGAAATTCCAAAAGTCTTGCAAGCCTCCCCGCCTGCTCTAATGGCCTCGCCACGCTGAGCTTCTAAATTGGTAGTGAAATTAAACCGTTTCATTCAAAAGTTTTCTGAACAATGCAAATGAATTGTTTGGTTTTGTTTTGTACTTTGTAAAGTAACCTCACGGTCCTGGAAGGAAGTGGCTTGTCGTTTACAATAGCTGTGGTTTCTTTATTTTTTTTATATAGACCATAAAAGATGCAGAATTATAGGACGTTTGAGACACAGATAAAGGCAAACAGTTCTGCTGACTGGAGTACACAATTTTTGCAAGCTACGCGACAAAATTAAAGGGGAATCCTAGCTTATACCGTTCAGCCTTTTAACCACTTCCGGGCCAGAAGGATTTGCCCCCTTAATGACCAGGCCATTTTTTGCGATTCGGCACTGCGTTATTTTAACGGAAAATTGTGCGGTCGTGTAGGTCGCTGTACCTAGATAAAATTGGTGTCCTTTTTTCCCCACAAGTAGAGCTTTCTTTTGGTGGTATTTGATCACCTCTGCGATTTTTATTTTTTGCGCTATAAACAAAAAAAGAGCGACAATTCTGAAAAAAAACCCAATATTTTTCACTTTTTGCTATATAACATTCCCAAAAAAAAAAATTAAAAAATCAAAATTGTTTAACATTTTAGGCCAATTTGTTTTTTGCTACATATTTTTGGTCAAAAAATTTTCAATAAGCGTATTTTGATTGGTTTGTGCAAAAGTTATTGCATCTACTAACTACAGTAAAGATTTATGTCATTATTATTGTTTTTTTTACTAGTAATGGTGGCGATCTGCGATTTTTAGCAGGACTGCGTCATTGCAGCAGACAGATCGGACACCTAACTGACATTTTTGACACTTTTGGGGGGACCAAAGACATTACTACAGTAATCGGTGCAGCAACTCCCCTTTCCGAATCACCCCTGATCTCCGCCAGCACCGTTCCTTGGTTCCACCACCTACCCACTTCCCAGTACTGCCCCTTTTAGGGAATACAGAACCAAGTAATATTTGTGGTATCAAGTAATTTGTATGGAATTTGTTCATGTTAAAAACAAACATCTCAATGGTCCACCTGCAACAAAATACTTTCCCAGCAACAAAAAAACCTCTGGCAGCAACAACAGATTCCCCCAATTCCAGTATCAATATACCCTCCAGCAGCCAGCAACAACAGATCTCCCAGGAACAATGGTCCACCTGCAACAAAATACTCTCCCAGCAACAACAGACCTCTGGCACCAACAACAGATTCCCCCGCAGCCGGTATCAAAGTACCCTATAGCAGCCAACAACAATAGACCCCCCCCAGCAACAATGGACCACATGTATCCCAGTACTGCCCTTTTTAGAGAATACAGAACCAAGTAACATTTGTGGTACTAACTAATTTGTATGGAGTTTGGTGAAATAATGATAAAAAGAAAAGAAGTAAAATAAATGCCCTGTAGCCAGCAACAATAGACCCCCCCCCCCCAGCAACAATGGGCCACATGTATCCCAGTACTGCCCCTTTAAGAGAATACAGAACCAAATAACTTTTGTGAATGTAAGTTGATTGGAAGTTGTAGAAATAATGCTAAAAGGAAAAGTAGTAAAATAGATCCCCTGCAGTCAGCAACAATAGACACCCCCCCCCCCCCCAGCAACAATGGACCACCTGCAACAATATACCCCCTAGCAACCATAGACCCCCAGCAGCAACAAATGATCTCCCCGCAGCCAGGATCAATGGACCCTCCAGTAGCCAGCAACAATAGACCCCCTCCCTCAACAGTAGATTCCTCCCAACAAAAACTCACTCCCCATCAGCAACATAAGACCTATGCCCAGCAACAATAGATCATCCAGCAGCAACAATAAATCTCCCTAGCACCAATAGACCCACCCCCTACTTCAAAAATAGATCCCCTCCAGCAACAATAAAGCATCAATAGACCCTGAAGCAACCCCCCCCCCCCTCCATGCCATTCTGTTCCCCTGCGTTCCTGCTGAAAAAAAAAGCCCTGCTTCCCAGCACTGTCTAACATGTAACAGAAAGTTTTGGCTGGAGTTGGGTTTTAACCACCTCCCACCCGGCCACTGTACATATATGGCCGAGTGGGAGTCTCGTCCTTCTGATTGGACATTCCCGAACGTCCTGTAGAAGGAGCGAGATTGTGCCGCCGCGGGCACGCGCAGCGGCGCGATCTCGATGTGCCTGTGTCCCTCGGACACAGAGCAACAAGTTTTGGCAGTAGGGCCCTGTGATTGTAATGTAAATACAGCCGTTGTAACTGCTTTGATCTCTTCTTCTCCTCACACAGATCCTGTCAGTGAGGAGAAGAAGACGATCTGTGCTGCAGCCAGGGGACCAGTGAGTTTTACTAATTACTCACTGATCAAAGGGGGGGTCTGTGCTGGTAATCAGAACGTTGATTACCAGTGCAGCCCTGGGGGGGGGGGGGGGTGCCATTAGAGCCAACAGGGATGCCCACCCATGACCACCAGGGATGCCCACCATGGCCACCAGGGATGGCAATCAGGGCTCAGAGAGCCTGCCAGTGGTGCCCTCCCTATCAGTGCTGCCCACCAATGCCACCTATCAGTGCTGCCCACCAGTGCCCATAATTGCCATCTATCAGTGCCACCCACCAGTGCCCATTATTGCCCACCAGTGCTGCCTATCAGTGCCCATCAGTGCCACCTATCAGTGCCGATCAGTGCCCATCAGTGCCACCTATCAGTGCCCATCAGTGCCACCCATTAGTGCCCATCAGTGCTGCCTATCAGTGCCCATCAGCGCTACCTATCAGTGCTACTTATCAGTGCCCATCAGTGCTGCATATCAGTGCTACCTATCAGTGCCCATCAGTGCTGCATATCAGTGCCACCCCATCAATGCCACCCCATCAGTGCCACCCCATCAGTGCCTCCTCATCAGTGCCTGTCAGTGCGGCCTCATCAGTGCTCATCAGTGCAGGAAAAAATGTATCTATTTACAAAATTTTATAACATAAAACAAAAAAACTTTTTTTTTTTTTCAAACTTTTCTGTTTTTTTTTATTTGTGTACCAAAAAAGAAAAAACCTGATCAAATACCACCAAAAGAAAGCTCTATTTGTGGGGAATAAAATATGACACAGATTTGGTTTAGGTACAGTGTTGCATGATCGCGCAATTGTCATTCAACAGCGCTAAAAGCTGAAAATTGGTCTGGGAAGGAAGGGGGTTTAAGTGCCGAGTATTGAGGTAGTTAAAGAAAATCAGACCTGAGAGATATATTACTGACCACCTTTTAAAAATCCTCACGGCTTAGTTGTCTCTAGTTTCAGTACTTTCCATCAATGCCCTGGATCAAGTATGTAGCCAGTAAAGATAGAACTCCGAGTCTGCATGCTTGGTCCTGTGACTCAGAAAGTACGGAAGCCATTGGATCAGTATGATGCCCAGACCCAGACAAATAGCTTTTTGGAAGTAGAGGTCAACAACAGTAACCCCGTTTCAGCACAGACTTCATCGACTAAATACAACGCTTTCCTGCTCAATCCTCTGAATGTTCAGTTTCCTTCTGCCTAGAACTTCTGGAGCCCTAATTTTATGTTTGCTGCGAGGAGACCGATCATAAAGCATCATTCTGGCTTTTACTATTATTACCTATGCTCATTCTAAGAGTCTAACAAGGGATAAGAGTTATGAATTTTGGCTCTTGATACCCAATATAAAATTCCTAAGAAAAAAAAAAAAAAATAGAACCTTAAAATAAGATTTGTTGGATTCTTTTCATAATTATTGAACGGGATTTGTGCTTTTTTTTCCTCCCAAGGAAATATTACAAGGCCTTTAAATACATTGCCATATTTCACGTTAATTGCAGAGGCCTTCCAGGAAAAAAACAAAGAACTACGAATTTGGGAACACAAAGAACAATATATTTTCTCATTGATTCTAATTAATGCTAATATTTGGAAAATATAACACCTGGCTAGAGCAAAATGCATTATAGTGTAACTATAGCTCAAACCTAGCAGCGAACAGTCAAAAGCCCTGCCAAGTTTTTTTTTTTTTTTTTTCACCATTTTGGCGAGATACTATTTTATTTTACTTCCTGTGCTCCAGAAGACAGCACACAAAATCCCTCCAATGACCTGTGTCTGCTGTTAAAGTGTAAGTATAGCCAAAGATTTTGTTTTTTTATTTTGAAAAGTGTAGGGAAGGGTTAACAAGTTTCTTTTTTTTGCTACCTGTGTAACAGTGGGGCAATTTCCCCTTGGATCCTGTTCCAGGAATGTGACAGGAAGTTAGAGGAAATCTCCCAAAGTAAAAGGAGTTACCCTCTGCCACTTACAGGAAGAATTCCTTGTTTAGGGGGCCACTCTAAAATTCTGGATTCCTCTTGACTTTCTCAATGAAAATGGTCAGCAGTACAAATGGAGGGTGAATCTCCCCAATTGGGACAAGGACATCAATAAAAACTTACAGCAGGAGCATTCAATCCAATAGTGGAAGAATCCAAGTTACTTTAATGATTCATTATATAATCATTCTGCTGCCGGACAGAATTGATAACAACTTAGCCACTGTGCTTCCCACATTTACATACACTATATTACCAGAAGTATTGGGACACCTGCCTTTACATGCACATGAACTTCAACGGCATCCCAGTCTTAGTCTGTAGGGTTCAATATTAAGTTGGCCCATCCTTTGCAGCTATAACAGCTTCAACTCTGAAGGCTTAGGAGGCATAAGGTTTAGGAGTGTGACGGGGATGTTTGACCATTCTTTCAGAAGCACATTTGTGAGGTCAGGCACTGATGTTGGAGAGAGGGCCTGGCTCGCAGTCTCCACTCGAATTCATCCCAAAGGTGTTCTATTGGGTTGAGGTCAGGACTCTGTGAAGGCCAGTCAAGTTCCTCCTCCCCAAACTCGCTCATTCATGTCTTTATGGACCTTGCTTAGTGCACTGGTCCAAATCATTTGGTAGAGGGGGGATTATGGTGCGGGGTTGTTTTTCAGGGGTTGGGCTTGGCCCCTTGGTTCCAGTGAAGGGAACTCTTAAGGTGTCAGCATACCGAGACTTTTTGTCAAGCTCCCAACTTTGTGGGAAGAGTTTGGGGATGGCCCCTTCTTGTTCCAACATGACTGCGCACCAGTGCACAAACCAAGGTTCATAAAGACATGGATGAATGAGTTTGGGGTGGAGGAACTTGAGTCCTGACCTCAACCCGATAGAACACCTTTGGGATAAATTAGAGCGGAGACTGCGAGCCAGGCCTTCTCTCCAAGGCCTGTTATAGATGCAAAGGGTGGGCCAACTAAATATTAAACCCTACAGACTAAGACTGGGATGCCATTAAAGTTAATATGCGTGTAAAGGCAGGTGTCCCAATACTTTTGGTAATATAGTATATATACACACACAGCTGGCTATAAAACTGCTGGAATTGGCTTAACAAATATGAAACCAGTGCTAAACCCCAGGCCAAAAATATTTCATGTTTATGAGTAACCAAAGCCTTTGCTTGCTCATGGTAGCTCAAAGAAAAATTCCTTTGGAAAAAGAACTCTAAGCAAGCCACAGTTGAAATATATATCTACAATCACACCTTAAACCAGTGTTTAGACAGTAGAAGGAGAAGAAGAATGCTGATGAGGCTGTTCCTCTGCTCCCTCCACTTGCCAGCACATGTGCACAGCATCATGTCTGATCGACTTCTAGAGCTGGACATGGAAATAACTAGAGGCAAACGCCATGGCAAATTCAGGACCTTTTTTTATTTTAGATTTCCCAAATCTAAATTTTGGCAAATTTTGACATTACATTGTGCCACAACCATATGCATTTGCGGTGCCCCCCATATGCTTAATCGCAACATGTCAGACAGTTTTTGCCACAAGCATGCAACCAAGGCATGGGAACACCTCAGTTTGCTGCCATTGCAGCTTAGGGGGCGGTTGGGGGAGCGCTAAAAACTGTCCTCCAACTGCTAGTGCTAAAAGTTATCTAAACCCAAAACCAAAAATTGTGGCAAGTGACAAGCTGCATTTGAAGGCAGGCAACATGGCAAGTGACAAGCTGCATCTGGTGGCAGGTGATGTGGTAAGTGACAAGCTGCATCTGGTGGCAGGCGAAGTGGTAAGTGACAAGCTGCATCTGGTGGCAGGTAATGTGGTAAGTGACAAGCTGCATCTGGTGGCAGGTAATGTGGTAAGTGACTAGCTGCATCTGGTGGCAGGCGATGTGGTAAGTGACAAGCTGCATCTGGTGGCAGGTGAAGTGGTAAGTGACAAGCTGCATCTGGTGGCAGGTGATGTGGTAAGTAACAAGCTGCATCTGGTGGCAGGTGATGTGGTAAGTAACAAGCTGCATCTGGTGGCAGGCGATGTGGTAAGTGACAAGCTGCATCTGGTGGTAGGTGATGTGGTAAGTGACAAGCTGCATCTGGTGGCAGGCAGCGTGGTAAGTCAAAAGCTGCATCTGGTGGCAGGTGATGTGGTAAGTGACAAGCTGCATCTGGTGGCAGGCCGATATATCGAGGGCCGATATGCACTTTTCCCAATATATCAGAATCGGCCCCGGAGATTACCGATATTGCTGATATTTCGGGAAAGCGCTTGAACCGCAGTGATGCCTGCAGCTAGAGGCATCCCCCCGGTACCGGCGTCCATAGCCGACGGTCAGCTGTCTTGTAATGACAACCGATGCGGCTCCCGCCAACTTCTGCCCGCCGAAGACCCGATCAAAGCCGTATTCTGGTCTGATCGGGTCTCCATGCAAAAACCCAGAAGTGATGTCATGGGTGACATCACTTCCGGGTACTGTCTGGTGCCAGATTCAAAAAGATGACAGCATTCAAAACAGCCAAAACAGATCCCTCTACAAAAGTACCTGTCAAAAAAAAATAAATAATAATAATTTGTTTTTTAAATGTTCAAAAATATCGGCTCATATCGGCCGATACCGATATGCATTGGCCAAAATATCGGTATCGGCAACGAAAAACCAATATCGATCGATCACTAATATCAACCATGGTGCTGTGATGATTGACAACCCACTCCCCCCCACCCACCCCCAGGCTTTGACACTACTATAAAAGACACAGACAGCCGGATAGCAAGTATTTAACAGAAAAAGGTCAGCAATGGACACGTCTTTTGCTCTCAGTATGCTCCTATACCCCATGCAGCGGCTTTGTATGTGCTGCTCAGCATTGACACCTTTTTCAGAAGTATTATTCAGGAGACCTGTTATCAAGTATATGACAACGAAGTAGTTATGTAAAGATCCCTGAATGGGGGGTTATGTAGATCTATGTATCTATACTTCCTCTCCTTCACACCAGCAGCAATCTAAAGAAGTTACGTGAATTATCTATTTAATGCTTTCCACAACGACAAGTCGTATTACATCTCCTTTGTCGCTCCTTCTCTCCCTACCAAACGGCCGCTGTACGAGTTTGCAGCAGTTATTATTTCAAGAGAGCGCTGTCTGTCATCCAGAATCTCCCTCCGCCGTTTTTACATCATTATTATTTCTATGAAAATACCATCTCCGCATGTCAGGCGTAAAAAGCCTAAACAGCTTTTCATCCACCTGAATTCAAATAAGGACATCATGTGCCGCTCGTTGCGAGGAAGCAAACGCATCCGGTAACATGCATCTGTCCCCTCTAACGAGCTGCCTGACGAGCAGAAACAAGCCCTTGCCTCGGACGGACATGACATAATTCTAGACGCGGGGAAGACGAGGGCTCTACTACATGAGAGATAACAAGAATTTCACCGAACTGAGAAATGTATTCGGAATTCCAACGGAGATAACGCAGTCATTGAAAGAGGAAAGAAAAAAATGTTTGCTTCTGTTAGCTAAAGTTCCACCATCTTGATATGATCAAGGGGACCAGGTTCTTGTGAGGGACAAGGAGATCAGATAATTGGTGCCGTCTGGGCAGGTTGGGGCACATTTATTGTCACCTGCAATGGGGCCACTTTGGACAAAGAAGTGACCCATGCATAAATAAGATATGGACAGGAATAGACTATCATTATACATATTGTAGTAAAGCCGTGGTCTCCAGACCATGACCCGGGGCCAGATATGATCCTTTGCTTGCCTTTACCTGGTCCTTGGAGCACCAACAATGGGGCATTATTCCATCCACTGGCACCAACAATGGAGCATAATTCCTCCCACTAACACCAACAACGGAGCATAATTCCTCCCACTAACACCAACAATGGAGCATAATTCCTCCCACTAACACCAACAATGGAGCATAATTCCTCCCACTAACACCAACAACAGAGCATAATTCCTCCCACTAACACCAACAATGGAGCATAATTCCTCCCACTAACACCAAAAACAGAGCATAATTCCTCCCACTAACACCAACAACGGAGCATAATTCCTGCCACTAACACCAACAATGAAGCATAATTCCTCCCACTAACACCAACAATGAAGCATAATTCCTCCCACTAACACCAACAACGGAGCATAATTCATCCCACTAACACCAAAAATGGGGCACTATTCCTTCCATTGACATCAACAAAGTGGTTCAATTCCTTCCATTGACACCCATAATAGGGCACGAGTCCTCCCACTGACACCAACGATGGGGCAATTTTTACCTGGTCCTTGGAGCACCAACAATGGGGCATTATTCCATCCACTGACACCAACAATGGAGCATAATTCCTCCCACTAACACCAACAACAGAGCATAATTCCTCCCACTAACACCAACAACGGAGCATAATTCCTCCCACTAACACCAACAACAGAGCATATTTCCTCCCACTAACACACAAAATGGGGCACTATTCCTTCCATTGACATCAGCAAAGTGGTTCAATTCCTTCCATTGACACCCATAATAGGGCACCAGTCCTCCCACTGACACCAACGATGGGGCAATTTTTACTCCCATTGATATCAGGATATTGTTTACTCTCACTGTCCACAGTCCAGCCCCACTAAAGTCTTAAAGACACTAAACTGGCCCTTTGTTTAGAAAGTTTGGAGACCCTTGTAGTATGTAAAACCAAAAATTGATTTGTATTTTTAGTTGTGGATAGTTAGAACCTCAACTCAAGATGTGCAAAGCAGTAAATCCTAGTTTACACTTGAGTTGGTGGGTGGTAAAAAAATAGGCAGTTATTAGGCAGTTAAGCCACAGTTTTACCACTCATCAACTGCCCTTCCTTTCCCTAGGCAGTAATGCCACTAAACGCAATCCGTTCAACTGAATGGGGCCAAGCTACATCCACCATGCAAACACTAGGCTAGGCACAATGTTCCCACAAACCCCATTGGGTTGTTCGGACATTCAGGAGGCAGCAGTATCACCTCCTGAAAGCCGGTCATCCACATCTGTGTGGCTCTCTGAAAAGTCATCCTCCGCGGATCTGCTGAATGGATTCCCCCATCCACACAATCAAAGTGGATGGGGGAATCCTCTCTGCTGCACTGTTGTATTCTGACAATGGGGACTCCCTACTGTCAGAATACACTGATCAGAAATGCAGCCGGTTGGCTGCAGCACTGATCAAACAAAAGTTTTCCAACAGTCCCATTCAAGAGGAGTCGATTACTAGATAGCATGGGAACAGTCATAGATGGATCAAAATTTGGCAGGTCTTGCTAGACCGGTTAAATTTTGACCCATCTATGGCTAGATTAAAGTGGGTATAAACCAATACATATACTCAGTGAAGTGACTATCCTCAGGTGATACGCAGAGATAAAACAAATCCTCCTACATAAGTTGTACCTCTTTATCTGCAATATTCTTTTATCTACAGCTGTTCAAAGACCAGAATTTAAAAAGCTTGTCTGAGAGTTAAGAAAAAGGGAAAAGAAAAAAAAGAAAAAGGGGACGAAGAGCTGAAGTTACACTCTGCAAAGCTCATTGAGGAGAGTTCTGAGAAATGATTGGAGGGAAGAGACACACCCCCCTCCACACAGCACACAGGAACAGAGCTGAGGCTGTCAATCTGCTGGAAATCCCTCCCCTGTCACCATTTTTCTCTTGGTGTCAGGAAAACTTGTCAGAGGTGACTCATTCAGATAGCAGGGGAACGAAGCAGCAGAGACAAATGACAATTAGTGCTCTGGATTGAGACAAGTACACACTATAGAGGGATATGCTTTGCTCCTATTTCATTTCTAGGGTTTACAACCACTTTAAGAGTGCCACATCGATGATCATGGGGGGGGGGGGGGTTGCATACCAAGATTACATTAAGAGTACATATGACTTTTGTACTTAGACAAAAATTGCTTGGACTCAAAATTCAACTTTAACCTTTCCCTCCTTAATCCAAACCCCCAAAAAAGGAAATAGGAGGTGTGTTATTGGCAGAGTCACCAGGAGAAAATAAAGGAAAAAAGCCTAATAAAAGAAAATGAATGCAGCCACCACATCTAATGACTGGTAAGCTGCAATATATTGCATATTTGTTTTTGGGGTTTAATTATACTTTAATGTATAGATGCCTGAGGGATACAACCAACTGATTTGTTGAACTTCTCCATATAACACCAATAATATTTTTTGAGAGATGCTTAAATATTAATTATCTCTGCTAGCTTGAATAACAAGGGACGGCCGAGGTTAACGATGCCTGTTGCATAAGGTCACTGCTGCCATGTCAATGCGGATGGGGCCAACCCGGAAATAA
The DNA here is from genome assembly GCF_965119305.1 of Pelophylax lessonae. NCBI lineage: Eukaryota > Metazoa > Chordata > Amphibia > Anura > Ranidae > Pelophylax > Pelophylax lessonae. The sequence goes on from NC_138773.1 coordinate 55,640,012, forward strand.
CTTCCCTGCCATAAAAGATGGAGGCGATAATGTCTAATTTATACAGAATTAATTACCTCCTGTGTGGAACTTATGGAAATTGAGGGTACTCGGCCCTCCCACTTCACAGTCCCTGTCATGAAAACGCGCAAAATCAATTATAATGATATCGCGGATATCACTGCGGCCTGCGATAAAATTAGGAGCATGAATGTTTTAACACCTCAGATTAAAAATCAATCATCCAAATGATGATCGCGTCTCTGTGGGGAAGGCAGGCCGGAGGGCTAATCCAAGACCTTGGTGGGAGAGGAGCGGAGAAGGCCCTAATGATCTCCGATATTAATTTGCTCACATTATTGCATTTGGTGAAGAAGTGTGAAATGACAATAATTACAATAGGTGCTAAAAATGTTTTTTAAATCCATATACATATATATATATATATATATATATACACAAAACCGATTCTTAAAAAAAAAAAAAATATATATATATATATATATATATATATATATATATATATTCACACAGATATATGTATATATATATTCACACAGATATATGTATATATATATATATTCACACAGATATATATATATATATATATATATATATATATATATATATATATATATATATATATATATATATAATATAATATAATATAATACATATATATATAAATATATACAGCATGTATATAATACAGTACACCCGTTACATTTTTGTAAATATTTTATTCTATCTTTTCATGTGACAACACTGAAGAAATGTCACTTTGCTATAATGTAAAGTAGTGAGTGTACAGCTTGTATAACAGTGTAAATTTGCTGTCCCCTCAAAATAACTCAACACACAGCCATTAATGTCTAAACTGCTGGCAACAAAAGTGAGTACACCCCTAAGTGACAATGTCCAAATTGGGCCCAAAGTGTCAATATTTTGTATGGCCACCATTTTTTTCCAGCACTGCCTTAACCCTCTTTGGCATGGAGTTCACCAGAGCACAGGTGGCCACTGGAGTCCTCTTCCACTCCTCCATGATGACATCACAGAGCCGGTGGATGTTAGAGATCTTGTGCTCCTCCACCTTCCATTTGAGGATGCCCCACAGATGCTCAATAGGTTTTAGATCTGGAGACATGCTTGGCCAGTCCAGAGAGGGGATCATGCTCTGCTTCAGTATGTCACAGTACATGTTGCCATTCATGGTTTCCTCAATGAACTGTAGCTCCCCAGTGCCTGACAGCAAGACACACTTGTCTTTGTACTCCTCATCTGGTTGCCGCCACACACACTTGACACCATCTGAACCAAACAAGTTTGTCTTGGTCTCATCAGACCACATGACATGGTTCCAGTAATTCGTGCCCTTAGTCTGCTTGTCTTCAGCAAACTGTTTGCGGACTGTCTTGTGCATCATCTTTAGAAGAGGCTTCCTTCTGGGATGACAGCCATGCAGACCAAATTGATACTGTGTGTGGCGTTTGGTCTGAGCACTGACAGGCTGACCCCTCACCCTTTCAACCTCTACAGCAATGCTGGCAACACTCATCTGTCTATTTCCTAAAGACAACCTCTGGATATGACGCTGAGAACGTGCACTCAACATCTTTGGTTGACCATAGCGAGGCCTGTTCTGATTGGAACATGTCATGTTAAACCGCTGTATGGTCTTGGCCACCGTGCTGCAGCTCAGTTTCAAGGATTTGGCAATCTTTTTATAGCCTAGGCCATCCTTATGTAAAGCAACATTTTTTTTTTTTTTTCAGATCCTCAGAGAGTTCTTTGCCATGAGGTGCCATGTTGAACTTCCAGTGACCAATATTACACACCTGCTCCCCATTCACACCTGAGACCTTGTAACACTAATGAGTCACATGACACCGGGGAGGGAAAATGGCTAATTATGCCCAGTTTGGACATTTTCACTTAGGGGTGTACTCACTTTTGTTGCCAGTGGTTTAGACATTAATGGCTGTGTGTTGAGTTATTTTGAGGGGTCAGCAAATTTACACTGTTATACAAACTGTACACTCACTACTTTACATTGTAGCAAAGTGTCATTTCTTCAGTGTTGTCACATGAAAAGATAGAATAAAATATTTACAAAAATGTGAGGGGTGTACTCACTTTTGTGAGATACTGTGTGTATATATATATATATATATATATATATATATATATATATATATTCTATATACATATACAACGAACCAAAAAAATACATCAGATTTTAAAAAATATATAAATAAATAAATAAATAGTAGAAGACAGAAAGAAAAATACAAAACTTTGCAAAAATTACGGTAATAAAACAACACGTCTTACAAAAAAGCCAAAGATAGCCAAGCAAATAGCATTTTCAGAACGAGGTCAGTGGGGGCAGACTCTCTAATTCTCTTGGTTCTCTCAAAGAGCTGAAATTGCAGACTTGCCCCTGAATGGAAACAAGCTATGGCTGCTCTGACCCTTTAAATTCTTCTTGACGTCGGCTATACTCTGGGCGTTTTATACTAATATAGAAAATGCAAAAAGGATTTTACATTCGAAATGAACGTGTCATAATTTGATATACAGTGCGAGCTGCTCAGGGCAATACTGTTCATGACAAGTAGAGTTTTAGCAGTACTTTGTCCCTGGGAATTAATTTAAATCATTGGCAACAATACTAAGCCACAGGCAGTAGGGAACAGGCTGCAGTGCGGGTGATAGCTGCGGCTTTTTTGGGGAAGAGCTCACAGGCTGCCTTAACTGTCACTCATGATTGTATGGACATTTTGGATGAGTTTGAACTCCAAGCAGATATAAAAGACTCAAAAAACTCAGCTTTTTATTCATTGACACATCATTATATATTTTTTTTAATGCAAGCAGTCTAATTACTTTAAGGCAGAACTTCAGCCGAAAGCAACAGGATAAAAATAAATAGCTCATTAAAAGATAAAGTAGCAAAAACAGGTTTTGCTTCAAAATTCACCTATAATTCAGGGAATTCGTCTGCAATACTTTTTTTCTGCCACTAGATGGCCTCAGTCTTATTGGCATTGTCATTCAACACACTTCCTCTAAACCTGAGTCATCCTGGACCCACCCTCAGCCTGTGACTGGACAGTGAAAGGAGAAGTAGCACAGAGATGAGTTATTCTTTCTGTCACTTTGTTATCTCCTCCTATCAGCATGTTCCTTGTCAGCTGATAAACTGATTGGCTATTTGTATTGCTTCTTCCTCTCACACTCCAGCCATACAGTACAGGGACTGATTCCAGGTTAGATTCAGGTACTTACACTGCTTGCATAAAAAAGTGATTTATTACCATTGTACATTTACTTTGGCAGCTGCAGGCTCAGCAGCGTACTGATATGTCCCTGAGCACATACGCACTGGTACGCACCTATTACCGCTGTGCCACAGGTGCAGTTGGGGTATGACGTGATCGCTATGGCTGGTCATAGTGATCACATGATTACAATGTAAACAAAACAGTCATGAATTCTTCCATTCATGACTGTTTTGCTTACTATTGTGGTACTCTGTGACTGCCCCACAGCTATCACATGGTACCTGGGACAATCACAGCACCCTGTACCATGTGATCAACTGTAGCCAATCACAGATCACAAACTGTCATGAATGAAAGCCATTTATGACAGCTAAAACTATTATTTATAACAGTGATCATCATGGATCATTATGGGCACACAGAGCAGGGCTCGGGAGCGAGCATGCACAATTCTCAGCATAGTAAGTGGCTTGCTATAGGGGCCTTTGGCAGGGGTAGGAGCCAGGCACTCCTGTGGGGGACCTGAGAAGAGGAGGATTGGGGCTGCTCTGTGCAAAACCATTCCACAGAACAGGTTGTTTTAAGAAAAAAAAAACACTAGATTTGTCAAATGATCCAGCAGCTCAGACTCCCCTGTGTCAGTGCGCAGCTGCTGCAGGGGAGAGGTGGATCACAGCTCCAGTAATCCCCAGCTGTTGATGAGTGCTTCCTGAGCACTGCAGGATCACTTGACGGGACAGGAGCAGATTAAAAATAGGCAGGTCCACACATCTTTTTAAAACAGTTTAGCCAGGATAGTTAGGAGGAGGGAGGGACATTTTTTAATAATAGCTAGACTTAGGTTTTTCTTTCACGTTAAAATATAACCTAAACCTTTAAAATGAATTTCTTAAAGGAGAACTCTGAGAAACATTATTTTTCTGCTCTCATCCACCCAGATATGAGACATGGAGTGACTACCCTCACTACTATGTCACTATACATTGCCTTTTTGAGTTTCCCAAAACGCACAGTCCTCCTCGTTAAAGAATTCTCTATGGAAATTGAGATATGTGCCTGATTACTATATGTACAGGTATGTATACATTTTTCTATCCATTTACCAGGTATACAAATAGGATATATATGCTTATACTATAATTACAGCATGGATCCCCACATATACTCACTATTGGCAACCTCCGTTCTTTCCCCTAAACTCCTCTAGTGTCTGAATGCAACTTAAGACCCAATGTTATATTGTGTTGATATTGCAAAAATAGAAGGACTTATCTGAGATGTGTAAGACGATTATATGTAATTAAAAGGAAAGATAAATGATATGCAATTGTAATTATAACATACTGAAAATAAGGTAACACATATATGTAATCTATCTAAATATTGTTATTTCTCACACAGACAAAAGAAATGATATGCTCCAGATGAAGCTTTTTTGTCTAAGAAAGCGAAACATGTCGAGCAAAGGTCATATATTACATGGTGAATGTTAACTTATATTTTCAGTCGACCCTGCTGACCGGCACCATACTGTTTCGGTGTCCGTCGGCGGTTCTTCTGATAACAAGCAATACGTTTCCAAGGATTATATGACTACTAATGATCTTGTACTTTGAACTGTGTGTAAACCGACTTTTATAAGTTCTATGCACTGAGATATTGTACAACATAGACCATTGTTGTGTGGTCTCACTGTGTCCTTAATACACAATTATTTGCCTGTATTTTTCTATGATTTTAAAATATTTAGTTCTGTGTTGAATAAAAGAAATCTTTTTAACAAAACTCCTGTGCCCGAAATCTCTGTTTCCCAATCCTTCCAAATGTAATTGATCAATTGAAGATAGGGGCACACCCTAAATTGGATACGTCATGGCCAAGATGGCTGCTATCTGTGGACACATGACTTGTAAAATAATTCTGATATAAAGGTGGAAGCACCAGCCATCCTGGGAAGTGGCAAGCAGCAAAGTATATAGGTTTAAGTATCACTTATTACCTTGTATACATATTATATTTGAGCAGTATCATATGGAAGGATCGTGAAACATCTTTTATGCAAAAAAACCCCGTAAAAAGTTGCCTATAATTTTCTAGTGCCAATTTTTGGCCTCGCATCTGGCCTTTGAAGATAATTTTGTATTTGTTTATTTAGTCAAGCCATAATTTATACACATTCCTTCAAAAAATAGAAACTTATATAGAAGAGACCATAAATCATTCTAACAATAACTGATAGAACTCATAGGACAACCATGGATTTCGTTGGAAATGCATGGACGGGTCTTATGACTGAAATTGAATCTACCTGTAACATCCCGGCCAAGGACGATATAAGCCTAAACCAATATATTAATACAGTAAAGAGACTTATTAAAAAAAAGTCAAATCTATATTGGCATATAGAATTTTTCTTGAAGTATATACAGGCAAATGTATGCCCTATGGGTCTGAGGATTCATCTGTTCCCCTCCTTCGATAATGCTTCGAGCGAGTTTAGAACTTTGTGGGAACGTATTTTAACCAAATGCAGTACCGACTTGTGCCAGCTGTTGGTGTCCCAATACAAATTAGACCTAGCTACTTTGGATACTGAGTTATCATCTTTATATACTAAGAACGAGAATCTAAAAAAACATATACATTACGAGGCAAGATGGAAGGAGGTGAAGGAGTATGGAATCAAACTTAATAGGGATATCATTGGTAAAAAACAAACTAAATTTTTAAAAGATAAGATGGCCTTCACGGAAGGCTATGCTTACCGATGGCCGGGACCCAATAGTTCAAGGCGACCCCGCTATTCGCGAGGCCCCCGTGAACAGATGTTGAATACAGGTCCAAGGGAAACCGACTGGGAATCAGACTCGTCTTCGATCTCCGCACAATCTAATAGATCCAAAACATCGATTAGATCTAATCAAGATACTAGACCAAAAACAGACATGGCGACACGTAAACGAGGACAACAGGAAGGAGCCAATTACACACCACGCTCCAAAAAGCGACCCGATGAAACTTCTAAATTTCAACCATTAGGAACTGGGGGGACTCAAATTGGACAGACTGTTCGATCTGTCGAGGCACTCACACAAGATGGTTTGGAAGCACAGGACCCTTATTTGGGACCCCTGGCTATCCAAGCCATACAAATGTTGCAACCCTTATCCACTAACACTAATCCAAGTAATCCATCCACACAGGATTTCACATCTAATTCTCAAACACATTCACTAGGTGCTGTGGCACCGGTTTTTTCTAACACACTACCTTTAAATATACCCAGCACTACCTCTCTTAGACAAACCACTATTGATGGCCACTTTGCAGCTTCACAGGCCCAGGCCTCAAATTTTCCCCTGAGCACATCACTAAGCCTTCCCACTTAAAATTATCAATCATTAACTTAACCCCTTATCACTTCTCCCCCCAAGAACAAGAGGTCCTTGAACTTGGCCTCACGTTCTGTCCATCTACTCCTATGGATAGATATGAGACCATAAAGGACGTCTATATGTTCATAAGGAACTTGACGTATAAACATATCTACGACCCAGAAAGACAACGCAATACACAAGATAAAGAAATTTCAGAAAAAATAAAACATTATACAATGCAAGAATTCCGTGTTTTACGGGATCTAATCTTACTATTGGAGGAAGGCAGTCTTCCGGATTCCCAGTCCTCCGATCAACCTATACAAACAAAGACAGTAAATCCAAGACAGGTCCCCTTCAAACCAAAATCCAATAATTTCCCTGACTTGACTACAAATCCTAACCTTTTGGCTTTTCTGACCACAGTGGTAGGTGAGATTAAAAATTGTGAGCTAAAATCAACACAAAATAATCTTTCTAAACAACAACTACAGATGCTTAACAAACTAAGAAACCATACAGACTTGGTTATCAAACCCTCAGATAAGGGTGGTAACCTAGTATTGATGACTCGAGAGGGATACGAAAAAATGTGCCTTAATATCCTCTCAAATCGTACATGGTACAAAAAGATATCCCCATCGGTTACTACAGAATTTAAAGCAGAGTATTTGGACATAATTGGACGTGCATATCAATTGGCTCTTATAGACAAAGACTGTTATAATTTTCTTAACAACAAATTTCCGAGACAGGCGACATTCTATTCACTCCCAAAAACCCATAAAAATTTAACTTCTCCACCCGGGAGGCCTATTGTATCGGGCATTGGAAGTTTAACTGAAAATGCGAGTCGTTTGATCGATTATTATTTACTACCACACGTAGTGCGGTTACCGTCATACGTCAAGGACACACTCGAGTTTTTAAAAATGATTGAAGATATGGTGGTTCCTCCCGACGCCCTGCTCGTGACTTTGGATGTGGAGGCATTATACTCCAGTATCCCTCACGAGCAGGGCGTCGGGATGATACGCACGTTCTTATATGAGCAAGATCATCACACTTGGCCATTTTGTGATTTTATTTTGGAACTTTTATTGTTTATTTTGAAACACAACTGGTTTACTTTCAACGGGTCCCACTACCTCCAGGTGCAGGGCGTGGCCATGGGCACTTGTTGTGCCCCGGCCTACGCCAACCTGTACCTGGGGGGGTGGGAGCGACAAATCACATCAGATGAAAATTTATCCCATTTTTTTCCTCTGTGGCAATCTGGTTTCGTTATATAGACGACATTTTTGCTGTCTGGACAGGTTCAAAATCAATGCTAGATGAGTTTATTGCCCAACTAAATATAAACGACTTCAACTTGAAGTTAACATCTACCATCAGTGACTCGAGTGTTAATTTCCTTGACCTAACGGTACTCAAACATGTGGATGGACACCTGACGACTAACCTATACAGAAAGGAGACGTCAGGGAATGTAATATTACATGCGTCTAGCGCCCACCCAGGGGCGCTTATACGTAGTATTCCATACGCCCAATACATACGCCTACGGTGTAATTGCACATCTGATAAGGATTTCAAAATACAGGCTAACCTTTTACGAGAACGCCTAATGGCCCGTGGATACAGTAAGCGTCTGTTGAGAACAGCTTTTAACAAAGCGTTTTCTAAAAATAGAAACAACCTCATCTTTAGAGCCAAACCTCCAAATACGCAATCGACAGTTAAACTAATAACTAAATACTCCGCTCATGAAAAAGTATTGAGAGATATTCTTGAACGGAACTGGCATCTTCTTCGTGATGATCCAGTTATAAACAAATACGTGGGCAAACATCCCCAAATTGTTTTCAGGAGAACAAGATCTTTAAGAGATCAACTAACAACAAGCCACTATCAACCCATTAGAAATAAAGTAACAACAGGTAGAGGCACTTATAAATGTCGCAAATGCGCTTTATGTCCTTGGATAGAGGAGAATACTGAATACACTTTACCTAATGGGGAGACATTTGCTCCAAAATTTCGAGCCGACTGTAGCACACGTGGAGTGGTATACATGATGCATTGTACCTGCGGCATGTTCTATATAGGTAAAACTATAAGAGAGCTCCGCCAAAGGATAAATGACCATGTGTACGTATCAGCAGGGGGAAGGATGATCACGCCCGTGAGCAGACACCTTGACCTATACCACAGGTTCAATCCCAAAAAGGCAAGATTTTATGTGCTTGAGGTTATCCCTCAAGATCCTCGGGGTGGCAATTGGGACAAAAAAATTCTCCAGAGAGAAACTCTCTGGATAGAGCGTCTCAATGCCACGTATAGACCTGGGTTAAACGAAACACAGTCGTACAAACCCTTTCTGTGAAGGTTTCCTTGCTTACCTAATGCCAACAGACCTAATTAACCTCGAGTAGTATACCCGGGTTACGATAATGGCCCTCTGTGGGATATATGGGTCAAGGTGTCGGCTTGGTTTTGGCGTGGTCATCCTCCCCCCGTATATACATATATTTAATTAGTCTGATACCTCTTCACATCAAATAGGTCTTATGGCACATATACCCCTCTTCCTTTCTTATATATAACAAACAGTTTTTTGTGCTATAATCCCTATCTCATCAATACTATGATCTTGAGGATTTGTAATAAGTCAAAATATGCAACTTTCTCTTGGGGTTTGAAGTATGGAAGTGTTTCTAGTAGGGGGCAGTTCAGCCCCTGTTCTTTCATTAGGGCTGTTACTATTGAAGCCCTTACTAGTGGTTTACGTCAAAAAATAAACATGGTTATAGAATAATTTTTGATAAACAAATATGTTACCGATACATATCTCCTGGTTTCACCAGGAACATCTTTGTACCTTAGTGAAATATGCTTTTATATCTGTATTTTTTAAATATATAATTTCTGTCCTTGTTGTGTTGTTTCTTCATTTCAGGCAATTAGAATTCTCATGTAATTGCGGACCGATCCTGTGGGGGCAGTGTGGGTAAGCATGGAGGTCGGCCTCATCAGTGAGATATGTGCGGCCAGATAGGCCGCAGGTCAGTCCCGCCCCTTCCGGGCGGAACTTCCTGTGGCACCTGAGCGGACTGCGGAGGCACTTCCTGCCTCTGATTAGTCTGCATACACCTGTGACCAAGCCGAGAGCCTCGCCGGGGTGCCCCCGCGCTAGCTCTCGAGCGATGTCCGGTGGGAGTGGCCGGGGCGGTGACGTCCGTGTGACGAACCACCCGGGATCCATGCTACTTAATGGGCGCCATTTACAAGCCCTGGTATGGTGGAGGTTCCCCATCCGGTGAGGACTGTGCGGAAGCTGGGAACAGCGTGGCAAGGGGTAAGCTTTATATAGCCAGTATTAATACTGTAACATTACACTTTTGTGATATCCGGGAATTCACCTTAATATTACTGTGCTTAACAGCCGACATACAAGCAGAGGAGACACGCTCCCTACATTTAAGCTCTGGTCCTTCCTAAGTTTGGTGAGCATTGCTAAGGTGTCTGTGTATGTTTGGAACTTTTGTACTGCACAGCGATCTATCATCTTGGGTGGCACTCTATATATATTTACTACTAGGTTTACTACTTATGTTTATTCTAAGTACGCTTTGCATGTACTCATCTTGGATCTCATGTAGCAACTGCTTATCTATATATAACCCTGGTCATCCCCCTACTATTATAGAGGAGGGTGGGCCGGATACGAAATTGATTACACACACATATTCACATATGTGTGTGGAAGCAAATCAGTATACATGATATATATTTTACTATAGGGGTAGCCCATATACGAATGGGTAAACTCTGTATGTTGGTGTATAATCGTTTATAAACGTATGGCACCTGTCTTCTCTTACGGTCCAGAATGACTATGTGTCTTTTCTGTTGCCCCCCCCCCCCCTTTTAGGGCAGATGTTCTATGGGCTCTATAGGTACTTATACACTCTTATAACAAGCAGTAGGCATACAGACTTTACCACTTTAGAACACTTGAGCTTATGGTTTGGCATTCCTATGGGCTTTCCCTTAAAGTGATATCATAGAATTAAAACGCTTACTACTCTGAGAAACATTATTTTTCTGCTCTCATCCACCCAGATATGAGACATGGAGTGACTACCCTCACTACTATGTCACTATACATTGCCTTTTTGAGTTTCCCAAAACGCACAGTCCTCCTCGTTAAAGAATTCTCTATGGAAATTGAGATATGTGCCTGATTACTATATGTACAGGTATGTATACATTTTTCTATCCATTTACCAGGTATACAAATAGGATATATATGCTTATACTATAATTACAGCATGGATCCCCACATATACTCACTATTGGCAACCTCCGTTCTTTCCCCTAAACTCCTCTAGTGTCTGAATGCAACTTAAGACCCAATGTTATATTGTGTTGATATTGCAAAAATAGAAGGACTTATCTGAGATGTGTAAGACGATTATATGTAATTAAAAGGAAAGATAAATGATATGCAATTGTAATTATAACATACTGAAAATAAGGTAACACATATATGTAATCTATCTAAATATTGTTATTTCTCACACAGACAAAAGAAATGATATGCTCCAGATGAAGCTTTTTTGTCTAAGAAAGCGAAACATGTCGAGCAAAGGTCATATATTACATGGTGAATGTTAACTTATATTTTCAGTCGACCCTGCTGACCGGCACCATACTGTTTGGGTGTCCGTCGGCGGTTCTTCTGATAACAAGCAATACGTTTCCAAGGATTATATGACTACTAATGATCTTGTACTTTGAACTGTGTGTAAACCGACTTTTATAAGTTCTATGCACTGAGATATTGTACAACATAGACCATTGTTGTGTGGTCTCACTGTGTCCTTAATACACAATTATTTGCCTGTATTTTTCTATGATTTTAAAATATTTAGTTCTGTGTTGAATAAAAGAAATCTTTTTAACAAAACTCCTGTGCCCGAAATCTCTGTTTCCCAATCCTTCCAAATGTTAAAGGAGAAGTACATGCAAAGCTTGATGGGGAGCCGTAAGAACTGAGCGATCGGCGGTGTTTGATCGCTCGGTTTCTCAGTGTTAGAGCCAGTGGGGGACAGATACAGCATCGGATTGATGTTGCATTCATCTAGGTAAGTATGATTCTGAAAAAAAAAGCCGTATCTTTTAAACCTAAAGCTGAACAGCAGGCAGTTATAAAAAACACCAACTAATGCTTTGACTACTTTATTGTTTAGTCACAAGCTGGAAGAGGGGAGGAGACCAGGCTGAACTCCCTAATTGGTGCAGGTAAAAGTAAGGTCTCCAATCTGTCTGCAACTGTCTAACAGAGCTGTGTACATCCCTAGACTGGATGGACAAAACTACAAATGATCTGCTAGGTAAAATTGCAGCAATATATGTATTTCAACTGTGTATTTAGCTGTTTGCCTGGAGTCCAGCTTTAACCCTAACCATAGACTCAAAACCTAACTTCCTAAATCATTTATATTCTATAGCCCTTAGCATTAGCCTGTAACCCCTGATCTTAACCCAACCCTTGAACAAATGACTTGCCTTATCGTTCTACAAAATTATTGGTACCAAAAACTACCTGCCCCCGGACCAACAGTTCCCCTCACACCAAAAACCACCTGTCCCTGAACCAACAGTTCCCCTCACACCAAAAACCACCTGTCCCTGAACCAACAGTTCCCCTCACACCAAAACGACCTGCCCCCGAACCAACTTTTCCCTTCACAACAAAAAACACCTGCCCCCGGACCAACAGTTCCCTTCACAACAAAAACTACCTGCCCCCAGACCAACGGTTCCCCTCACAACAATAAACGACCTACCCCTGGACCAACAGTTCCCCTCACAACAAAAACGACCTACCCCTGGACCAACAGTTCCCTTCACAACAAAAACCACCTGCCCGCAGACCAACAGTTCCCTTCACAACAAAAACCACCTGCCCCCGGACTAACAGTTCCCTTCACAACAAAAACTACCTGCCCCCGAACCAACGGTTCCCCTCACACCAAAAACTACCTGCCCCCGGACCAACAGTTCCCTTCAAAACAAAAACCACCTGCCCCCGGACCAACAGTTCCCTTCACAACAAAAACGTCCTGCCCCCGGACCAACGGTTCCCTTCACAACAAAAACGTCCTGCCCCCGGACCAACGGTTCCCCTCACAACAAAAACGACCTGCCCCGAACCAACGGTTCCCCTCACACCAAAAACTACCTGCCCCCGAACCAATTGTTACCCTTAAACCAAAAACTACCTGCCCCTGAACCAACAGTTCCCTTCACAACAAAAACCACCTGCCCCCGAACCAACAATTCCCCTCACAATAAAAACCACCTGCCCCCGAACCAACAGTTCCCCTCACAACAAAAACTAACTGCCCCCGAACCAACAGGTCCCCTCACAACAAAAACTACCTGCCCCTAGACCAACAGTTCCCTTCACAACAAAAACCACCTGCCCCCGAACCAACAGTTCCCCTCACAACAAAAACTAACTGCCCCCGAACCAACAGTTCCCCTCACAACAAAAACCACCTGCCCCTGAACCAACGGTTCCCCTCACAACAAAAGCCACCTGCCCCCGAACCAACAGTTCCCCTCACAACAAAAACTACCTGATCCCGAACCAACAGTTCCCCTCACAACAAAAAACGACCTGCCACCAGACCAACAGTTCCCTTCACAACAAAAACCACCTGCCCCCGAACCAACAGGTCCCCTCACAACAAAAATCACCTGCCCCCGAACCAACAGTTCCCCTCACAACAAAAACTAACTGCCCCCGAACCAACAGTTCCCCTCACAACAAAAACCACCTGCCCCTGAACCAACGGTTCCCCTCACAACAAAAGCCACCTGCCCCCGAACCAACAGTTCCCCTCACAACAAAAACTACCTGATCCCGAACCAACAGTTCCCCTCACAACAAAAAACGACCTGCCACCAGACCAACGGTTCCCCTCACACCAAAAACTACCTGCCCCCGAACCAATTGTTACCCTTAAACCAAAAACTACCTGCCCCTGAACCAACAGTTCCCTTCACAACAAAAACCACCTGCCCCCGAACCAACAATTCCCCTCACAATAAAAACCACCTGCCCCCGAACCAACAGTTCCCCTCACAACAAAAACTAACTGCCCCCGAACCAACAGGTCCCCTCACAACAAAAACTACCTGCCCCTAGACCAACAGTTCCCTTCACAACAAAAACCACCTGCCCCCGAACCAACAGTTCCCCTCACAACAAAAACTAACTGCCCCCGAACCAACAGTTCCCCTCACAACAAAAACCACCTGCCCCTGAACCAACGGTTCCCCTCACAACAAAAGCCACCTGCCCCCGAACCAACAGTTCCCCTCACAACAAAAACTACCTGATCCCGAACCAACAGTTCCCCTCACAACAAAAAACGACCTGCCACCAGACCAACAGTTCCCTTCACAACAAAAACCACCTGCCCCCGAACCAACAGGTCCCCTCACAACAAAAATCACCTGCCCCCGAACCAACAGTTGCCCTACATTCAAACTCTTTTACTGAAGCCATTTTATGAAAATCATGTAAAATAGGTTTCGGGACCCTTCACAATCCTACATCTTAGCAATAAAATTGCAATTGTTTTTCGGGAATGGGTAAAAAGTGACAGCTTGTGACATTGTGATGACACTATCTCTCTACTCCCTCAGGAGGTTGTCCTAAAACAGATGCAATTTTGCAAAATGCATTTAGATTGGTCAGGTTTGTTCAGCGAATTGTTTTCAGAGCTTAATATCCCCCTGAGCCTCCCTTTAATAACATTTTCGGAGAACCTGCTCTGATAGCATGCTTGAAGGATCTCCGAGGCTGGGCGCCGGCAGGGAATGGCTGGGAAAAGTTAGCTTAATTCATTCAAAGGCTGATAAAACAGTTCTCTTGTGAGCCCCAACGCCGTTCCAATAATAACTCCTCAATCTATTTGCCCAGGGAGACGCATTTATCAATGACAGCACAAAAAAGTGGCGCTCTCCATGGTTTATCATGATTGATTGACCCGTGGCTTTCAGCGTAAAAGAATTAACCCTTTTTATTTGAGGGAGCTGCTATTCTACATAGAAGCTAGACTGGTGGACTTAATCTATGGTGAAATAAGCTGCTTCTACACTATATGTTGAGTTTGAGGGACCCATTTAGAAAGGTTCTGAGCTGTGTAGATGGAATGCTAACTGTGCTATCATTGTAGTCCCCCAGATGGTCTTACTTGAAGTTTCACTTTTTGAAGTCATCTTTTTAGCTTTTTTTGATTAGTTTAAAGCCCAACATCAGACGCAGGGTTACATGGAAGTTTTTGGAAATGTTGCTGTGGTCCCTTTTGATTCCATGGTGAAATAAACTGCTTCTACAGTATATGAAAACCCGGGGAGAGGGAGAGGAGAAACTGGTAGAACTGCAGGGGGAGACACAAGAGGATCGGTGTCTGCAATAAGACAGCACAGACTGCCCCCCTTTTGAACTGATGGTGCCCGGGCCCAATACAGGAGGGCTGAGTGTATTGCCTTATCAGAGACCCTGTTGCCAATTACCAGATTATTTGTATGAAATAAGGCAGTTTGTAAGGCGGACATTGTAAAACTTAGACCCCCCCCCCCCCAGCTCCACAGGTCCCTATAAGCAACAATAGATCCCCCAACAACATTAGATACATCCAGCAACAATAGATCCATCAGAAATAATAGTAACCGGCTGCTGCAGCAATATACCCTGAGCAACAAAATATACCCACAGTAACAATAGATCCACTTCAGAATCAATAGACTCCCTCAGCACTAATAGACCTTCAGCAACAAAATACCCCCCAATAACAATAGATCCACTCCAGCAACAATAGATCCCCCTGAAAAAAAAACTGACCCCGAACAAAAAACCCCCCAAGTACCAATAGATCCACTCCAGCAACAATAGACCCCCAGCCAGCATTTAATAGATCCTCCAACACACCCCAGGGTGTCTTGCCATTACATGTACTAGTGCTAGAGGTGCCAAAACTGCAGTCCCCGTGGTTCTGCTAAAAAAAAAAAAAAAAGCCCTGATGATACTATTGTCACACATCATGAATTTATTCATATAAACTTGTAAGCCCCGTTCACACTACTTCACCGGGCGACCTCACAGGTCGCAGCGCGCTGCTCGCCCCGCGACCTCGGAGCGGCCGGCACGGACTTCATAACATTGAAGTCTATGCAGGTCGCTCCGGGTCACCCCAAAGAAGCTCCGGACCTTTTTTCTAAGTCGGAGCGACTTGTGTCGCTCCTATTAGAACAGGTCCACAGCTTCTCTATGGCAGGCGACCTACGGAGGTCGCCTGACAGGTCGCCCCAGTGTGAACGGGGGCTAAAGGTACATTTTCAGAAATGTTACCATTTACCCATAAATGTTACCTCCTGCAAGAGTATAAATATTATAATCCTTCGGAAAAAAAAAAAGTAGAAATAATATGTACTAGACCCATGCTTCCACTTTAAGCCGCTTCAGAGGCAAGCTTTCCATAATGGACTGAGCTATAAAAGAAGTTCAAGGCGAAGCAGAGACACAATGTAACAAACACAAGCACGGGGATGTTTTCTCTCGATGAAGTACGGTTATATAAACCTGCTAATAACTGTTGTATCACTAAATGCTGATTTTCCCAATAACGCTGTTGCTGTGCATCCTCGTTTGACTGTTGTGGAAAATGTCAGGGTATAATTCATGCAGGCGATTTTCACTGCCACTTTCGGGATGTACAACAAAAGCTTTTCTACACGAGGGTTCATCTGGTACATGGAAAACAGAAGAATCTACAGTGCACCCAGAAAGTATTCACAGCGCTTCACTTTTTCCACATTTTGTTATGTTACAGCCTTATTCCAAAATAGATTAAATTCATTATTTTCCTTAAAATTCTACAAATAATACCCCATAATGATGACGTGAAAGAAGGTTGTTTGAAATCTTTGCAAATGTATTCAAAATAAAAAAATAAAACAATCCCATGTACATAAGCCTTTGCTCAATACTTTGTTGAAGCACCTTTGGCACCAATTACAGCCTCAATTAATTTTGAGTATGATGCTACAAGCTTGGCACACCTATTTTTGGGCAGTTTCCCCCATTCTTCTTTGCAGAACCTCTCATTCTCCATCAGGTTGGATGAGGAGCGTCAGTGTACAGCCATTTTCAGATCTCTCCAGATGTTCAATTCGGTTCAAGTCTGGGCTCTGGCTGGGCCACTCAAGGACATTCACAGAGTTTTTCTTATAACCACTCCTTTGTTATCTTGGCTGCGTGCTTAGGGTCGTTGTCCTGTTAGAAGATGGACCTTCGCCCCAGTCTGAGGTCCAGAGCGCTCTGGAGCAGGGTTTTTTTTATCAAGGATGTCTCTGTACATTGCTGCATTCTTCTTTACCTCAATCCTGACTAATCTCCCAGCTCCTGCTGTTGCAAAATATCCCCACAGCATGATGCTGCCAACACCATGCTTCACTATTGGGATGGTATTGGCCAGGTGATGAGAGGTGCCTGGTTTACCACAGACATGACGCTTGCCATTCAGACCATAGAGTTCAATCTTTGTTTCATGAGACCAGAGAATTTTGTTTCTCATGGTCTGAGAGTCCTTCCTTGAGGTACCTTTTGGCAAACTCCAGGTGGTCCTATACTGAGGAATAGCTTCCATCTGTCCACTCTACCATACAGGCCTGATTGGTGGAGTGCTGCAGAGATGGTTGCTCTTCTGGTAGGTTCTCCTCTCTTCACAGAGAAATGTTGGGGCTCTGTCAGAGTGACCTTTGGGTTCTTAATCACCCTCCTGACTAAGGCCCCTCTCCCCCGATCGCTCAGTTTGGCTGGGTGGCCCGCTCTAGGAAGAGTCCTGGTGGTTCCAATCTTCTTCCATTTGTCGATTAAGGAGGCCACTGTGCTCATTGGGACCTTCAATGCTGCAGAAATTTTTCTGTACCCTTCCCCAGATCTGTGCCTCAATACAATCCTGTCTCGGAGTTCTATAGACAATTCCTTGAACTTCATGGCTTGGTTTTTGCTCTGACATGCACATGTCAGTTTCCCAGAAGACTTTGGGGGGCTAGCTCTCTGTAACTCAGTGTTGAGTGGCAGAAAAGATGTACATTCAGACTTTTCTTTACAGGTAGGGGTTACACAGAAACACTATTGCTATGCAACAGGGTCTCTTTAAGCAGCAAAATAAGGCATCCTACAGCAACCGTGATCACTTAAAAGGTATGTAGAGGCCTAGCTAGTAGTAGTAAGTTGCATTCAACTGATCTTTTTCCTCAATGTTGAAGACGTTTCGTATGTTATCCAAGACACTTCTTCAGTTCTATGAGTGTCAGGAGGACTGACTTACAAGAAAGGAGGCCATCTACGTCAAACCGTAGCAACCATCCCTGAACAAGGGTGGAGGTCTTCAACACCATCTGTCTTCCACATACTGTACATTGCCATTTTCACATCTTTACTCCGACTTTTGGAAACAATTTACACATTCAGCCATGTAAATTAAAGGTATAACTCCTATGTAGACTTCCCAGCACTGAGGATGGGAACATGCAACTTAAACAAGGTGGTTATACCTCTCATCCTGTTCTTAGGCAATTAACACCACCATTTCCATGGTTATTGGATTAAGTTATCTGTGCCACCACCTGTATAGATATAAATATTGGGGGACGTTCATGAAATTTAAGGAACTGAAAAGGTGGCTTGGAGAAGCTTTGAAACATCAACAACATTAAAGAAAAAGTCCAGTTGAATGTGACCAACTACTACTAGATGTATCATTACCTAGATAAATACACTAGATGCTTCCCAGACTTCATGTTGCTTCTCTGGGACAGGAAGTGAAGAAAAAACTCCCGCCTAATCTATCCAAAATGAAAAAAAAAAAAAAAAAGGTTGGGGTTGTACCAGAAGCATAACTAGGAAACCATGAAGGGCCCCACTGACTGACTATATCGGTCCTGGGGCCCTGGCGTCCAATACCGAGGCCCTTTACTTCCATTGCAGGGCCCTTTATAAGCCCAGTTTCACACAGCGACACATAAAGTTGTACGAGAAGTCAAAACACATTCATTTCAATGGGTGCCATCTAGGTTCCTGCACTACTTTTCTGAGACTTTGGGGCGATTTGAGTGGTATAGACTGAAATGTTAAATCACAAAAGTTGCAAACAAGGCACAAGGAAATAGTAAGCAACCACTTACAGTCGTAAGTGCGACCTTTGTGACCCTGGTAGTCTGGCCACTGGGCTTTACATATGGTCCATTTATAAGTGTTTTCATACAAGAGTCCCACAGCGTCCCACCAGGATTCATAAATTTTTTCAATTGAATCCAATTGTAAAAAAATGTGTGGATCTTGGGTGAGAGTTGTGTGAATCTTGGGTTAAAACATAGAAATAGACCACAATTGGGATCCCTAGCTGCACTACCAGTTTTTAACTGCAGGAGCGGTGTTGAATCTGAATTTTCTGTTCTGAACACTTGGCTGTATCCTGTGCGGACTCATTCCGACACACGCGGTATGTCAAGGTCACCAGGATCATTATGGCTGTAATTGTCACTATACTTTAGATTCCTCTTCTGCTGTGCTTGAAGGGAATTTCATCTGACAATGCAGAAAAACATATAAAGGAAGTGAATTGTGCGGCGTTTAGCACTGCCAAGAATCACCCATCCGACAGTAATAATTCCTGGGCAATAACTGGGGGAAATCAGACAGAAGGGATTCGCTCCAAAGATCGTTATCAAGTGATACAATGCCAGGGTGGCCAGTGACAGGAATCTACAATGTCCTCTGGCGGGAGATGCCACTTGTTGCATGGTCAGGTGTTGAAACCACACATTTAGGGAATTTATAAAGCTCTTTTTTTCATTAAAGAGTATAAAACTCCAAAAAAGAAAAGCAGAAGGCAAAGGGCTAATCACGAATATTGCCTGTAGTCTCCCTACAGCTGATCATTTGCCCATTACTGACTTACCATGGCTTGTTCTTTTTTGTGTCTATGTGTGGAGGAGGCCATCTTGGTAGAGGCAGGACTTTACCCCCTCATGTCAGTGCCTCCAGCAAGCAGAACAGTGGGCAGCACAGAGGTGACATCGCCAAATCTCATTCCACATCTGGTGAGACTAAAAGTCAGAGGCAACCATGCCTTAGATCTCACACTGCAGACATCCAGCTATGAGGGTGTAGACACAGATGTCCTTGGAAACCCTCATGTATAAGGAAGCACACGGCCATTTTTCAGGAGGAATTCATGGAGAAAGCTAGATTTTTTTCACTTTAGCTCAGTTGACATTTCTAGCCATTCCCTATAAAATAGAAATGTTTTCACTTTTTAAGTTCAGGTCCACTTTAAGATACAAAAGAAACATAATTCAGAATTTCAGCCATTGGCCTTTCCAAGACTCTCAACTTCTTATCCTTGTCTGAATAGCAGAGGCATGAAAGCATCAAAAAAGTAAACACGTTTGAAGGGTTGCTAAAGGTATAATGGAGTCATGATAGATAATCAATAATAGAGAGTTCTTCTTTAAAACCCACCTAAACTTTCAGCTAAATACATTTCAGATGCATTGAAACAAAAGGTGTGCAACATCTTACAGCTTGTTTTCTTTAGAAAGCAGAAGAGAAGAGTATTCGTGTCACTAGCATTGTCAGTGTCTGTTAGCAGAGATGTATAGTAACTAAGTAGAACTACTTCACTACTGTACTTAAGTACCGAAAGGCGGTATCTGTACTTTCCTAGAGTAGAATTTTTTTCTCCTACTTCCACTTTTACTTCACTACATTTTTTCGATGATTTCAATACTTCTACTCCGATATTTTTTTTTTTGTGCTGCATAGTTACTCGTTACTATTATAAAAATTACCACTGCCAGAACAGTAGATGGCAGGTTTCATGAAGTTCAAAACATGTGTATTATCAGCGCATACGAAAATAAATGCTACTGTATGTATAAATAAAAGCTGCATTTGAAATAATAAAAAACAATATGATGTTCAAACTTTTGACTTCTTTCTTTAATAACTACATAACACAGTACTTGTACTTTTACTTTCAGTACTTGAGTAGCAAAATTTTTTTTCCAAAACTACTGGTACTTTTACTTTCAGTACTTGAGTAGCAACATTTTTAAAAAAACTACTTGCAATACTTAAGTACAAAAAATGTTGAATACTTTAGTACTTCTACTCAAGTCACTTTTTGATTGAGCACTTCCACTTCTACTCAAGTCACTTTTTGTTCGAGCACTTGTACTTTTACTCAAGTATGGGTTTCGAGTACTTTATACAACTCTGTAAGTTAGTGACCCTTCCAGATAGTGTCAGTTTAAGCCAGATTGCACGCCACCCTATAACAGTCACACTATAAGTCGCTGATCACTGCCATTACAGTATAGCATCTATAGCTGCATACGTTTCTGTATATATACCAAAGGTTTGTAGACACTATAACTTTCACACTAACCAATTAAAATACCCTTTTGGGTTTTTTTTTTTTTTAACAAAAGACGTAGCAGAATTCCTTTTTAAATTTAGAAAGAAATTGTATTTTTTTTATTTTTTATTTGATCTGTTTTATCAGAAAGTAGAAAACATTGTTTTTTTTTTTCCAAAATGTAAGGTCTGTTTTCGTTTATATAGCAAAAAATATAAAAACCCCAGTGGTGATCAAATACCAACCAAAAAAGCTCTAAATATATGAAAAAATTATATCAATTTCATTTGTGCAGTGTTGCATGACTGCGCAATTGGCAGTTAAAGTAGCACAGTGCTAAATAGAAAAAAAATGCTCTGGTCATGAAGTGGGTAAAACCCTATGAAGGTTAAGTTGTTAAAGTAACCAGCCATGGCACATGAATGGATTTGATTAGTCTGCAACATCATAATGACTGTGCCTAATCACAATAGTTTGTTGATGTGTTATAGGGGTAGGGCTTTAACTTTAAGGCTACGTTCACATGTTAGCGTAGCGGATCGTGGGCAGAATCACCGCGATTCTGCCCCCGATCCTGAAATCATTGCAAATCGCAGGACGCCTGTGCGTTGCCGTTGATTTACAATGGCACCCCAAACGCTGTGTGATGTTGCCGCAATTTCCGCCTGCCGAATCGTGGTAACATCGCGCAAACAAAATTGCGGGTCGCATGATGCCCAAAAAAGGTACAAGAGCTTCTTTGGGGCAGCATGCGACCCGCGATTTTGTTTGCACGATGTTACCGTGATTCGGCAGGCCGAAATCGCGGCAACATCGCACAGCATTTGGCGTGCCCTTGCAAATCAATGGCAACACACAGGCGATCCGCGATTTGCAATGATTTCCGGATCGTGGGCAGAATCGCTGTGATTCTGCCCGCGATCCGCTACGCTAACATGTGAACGTAGCCTCACTGCTGAAGTTTTTGGAAAGGCTAGGTCCAATGATGGCTACACATGAACATCTTTATCTAACAAGCAGCCTCCATTTCTGCTATTGGCCCAATGCCAGAGGCAAATAGGAAAAAGCTAAAACACAAGGATCTGTCCATTTTCATGAGTCCAATGAGACGAAAATTACAGTCACATGGCTAAAATAAAAATCCTTATTCTAGATAAAAAAACCTATACCTATTGCTTATATCAGAGCTCCAACAGAACTTTCATGTAACGTGCATATCAAGTTTGAATGGAAGACATAGATGGAGGGGCAGAATGTGGCCTGGCTGTCTCGTGCTCAAGTTGGAAGATGTCCAGAGAAGTTGTGAACCTTGTGAGCCTTGAGCACCGGTGCTTCTCAAGGCTGCCTAGCGGCAAGTTACTGTGTGGAGAGTATAGAGAAAATTGCTTCCAATAGGTTGTATCCCAATTGTAGGTGGTGGGAGATAGACTACGTTGCGGTCTAGGGCTGCTATCTTTCTGATAACGATGATAAAGATGTTACTAACTAAAACTTGGGCGATTGGAGAGGATCGCCCAATTACCAAAATAAGTCTCACTGATTAGTATTATAGTTGTTTATTGAAGATAAAAGTATAAAAACTATAAAACTCATTAAATAAGACAATTGTAACGTGCATGGCTCCTTTGATTTAGCCCTATCACAAGACGAATTGCGTCAAAACATGAGGAGTGCAGTGGATCCTTTAGTATCCTTCTGTTAAACCATTGTAAATAAAGCCTATTGAGCATTATGACTTCAGTTCTCAGGAAAATTGAAAACTCCCATAAACTATTGCATGCATTTATTTTTTGATTTTTATCATCATGATAGAAAAAAACGTCATCGCGCACAGCTCCGCATACCCAGCGAGAGAGACAGGCTTGGGCATACTACAGAAGGAGTTACTTGTGTAAGTGTAGATGTTGTCGCCACTGTTGTTTTGTATTAATTTCCCAGTGTGCATTTTATTCCATTCCCTGGTAACTCATTACTAGTGGAGCCCTCGGGAGACTGACGCAGTGCTCCTCTGCAAGCTGCACAAACCCCTGTCTCTAAAAACAATTCTACTGTACAGCTGGCTTCCCTGAATGCATTGTCCCCATTAAAACAAGCAAATGCTTGATTATTAAATCCCCTATAGGTCATTAGCAGGATGGGTGGAGGTGGCGGTGGAGGGCACAGCTTTAGGTTAGAAAAACAGAATGTTGCGAATTCTTTAAGAACAAAATCTTGCTAATTGTTGCAAGGAAGCGGCGTCTCGAGTGGCGCTGTGTGAGCTAAGCGACCCGACGTGACCTTTAATAAAGGATGCTTATAAGAACTGCATAATGCAGCAATGTCCTTGAGAATTGAAATGTCACGCTCATAGACGACTGTTGGGAGTTTAATTCACTTTGGCTTTTTATACACCCAAAATGAACTCGCTGTATAAGGGAAATATTCATAGAAAGGATGATGAGATCTAACTGGCAAATATCTATACAGCGAAATAACATTTTGTTTTTATAACCCTTTTCTCAAATCCATGTGGTGGCTAAAACTACAGAAAACTGAAATCCAACTTGTTGGCCTTGTAATGTAATGGTGGCCAAGTGCTGGTTGCGTGTAGGCAGGCGCAGTCTACATGCTCCTGTGCAGGTGGCAATTGTCCGCAGTGGCCTTGCAATTGGAGAGGGAGTCAAGAGGAACATGGTTCCTCTATGTTTTCCTGGGTAAAGCTATTCAATTAGATTCTGCCACCCCATATGACTCTAGCAGCCATCTTGGGTCAGGCAGAGCCTTTTTAAGGCCCTGGCTCCCAAGATCCCAGGCGTAGTGTGCATTTGTGAATAGGTAGCGTAGGGACAGGTACCCTGTCTGTTGGGACAGAAGTAGAGGCAGGTAAAAGGCCTTGCAACTGGAGAGGGAGTCAAGAGGAACATGGTTCCTCTATGCTTTCCTGGGTAAAGCTATTCAATTAGATTCTGCCACCCCATGTGACTCTAGCAGCCATCTTGGGTCAGGCAGAGCCTTTTTAAGGCCCTGGCTCCCAAGATCCCAGGCATAGTGTGCATTTGTGAATAGGTAGCGTAGGGACAGGTACCCTGTCTGTTGGGACAGAAGTAGCGGCAGGTAAAAGGTTCCTGAAGAGGAGGGAAAACGCAAGGTTCACAACTTCTCTGGATATCTTCCAATTTGAGCACGAGACAGCCAGGCCACATTCTGCCCCTCCTAACAAGCGCTGTGAGTTCAGCTGAAACCTGCTCTTTACATGCTGTTGGAATCCTAGAGTGTTCCCGGTTGGGCTGTCTTCCCACTGGGTTTATTGTTAACTGTCTTTGCATTACTTCAATACAAGTTCTTTACGCTGTGTTTGTTATTGCCATCACACCACGCTGCACCCTTACCTACATGCATGTATTCCATTTTTACAGCCAGGTGCTAAGGATGCACCTGTACTCTTTAATCCATTTGTATGCAGGGAAAGTGTGGAATACATGTTTGTAGAAAAAAAAAAAAAAACAACTTTCATACATACTGTATCCTGGCCCAGCTGATATTTTATTGAAAATATGACGGCATAAGCGGAGTTGTGCCCAAGTGCAAATAATTCATACAATATACAGTACTGTCATTGTTCTGGCCTGCTCTGACTTATTCCACCAGGACCATCACACATGGTGCCCTGAGAGGACAGAGACTCCAAACGGTGGTTATTGACTCGCAGTGATTATAAGAAGTGTGCGAGGAGAACCCTTTATTTACATTGTCTTCTTCAACAACCTGAACTGGAAGAGATAATAAAGCTGGATTACTTTGGAAATCATTAGACTGAAGCCTACAGCTTTCTCCACGAGGCCTCTCCAGCTTCGAGTAATAGGCCAACCTTCTGGGTGAAAACAGACTTGGGTAGAGGTCCAGTAGTGCCGCCAACAAGAGGACACCATTGTACTGTGGTCACATCATTGCTTATCATTATTATTATGTCATTGCAGCAAAGTGACAGTCTATGACGACAACTAAACAATCGGTCTTCAAATGTAACCAAATCTGATGACCCTAATATATGAAATAATGTTTAGACTCCATTCACACTAGCACGACTTGTCAGGCGACTTGTGTGCCCTCAAGTCGCCCTAAGTCGCTTGTCATAAAAAATGCAATGTAAATCAATGAGAGCCGTCTTAATATGCACTACTGAAGTCGCTCCAACTTCAGAAAGGGGTCCTGTACTACTTTGAGGCGACTTGTATCCGACTTGTGCAATAGACTTAAATGGGAGTCGCCTCCAAGGCGGATCCTTATCTTTTGTCAAGCGACTGTGATCCGACTTTCCAGGAAGAAGAAGGAAAATTAGCTAGGCATTCCCCACATTGCAGCCATGCCTACAGTTCCTATATACCATTATCTCTGCCTGGTCTGTGTGAGTGGCACTGGTGGACACAGATAAGTGGCACTGGTGGGCAGTGGCACTGGTGGACACTGATACGTGGCACTGATATGTGGCACTGGTGGACACTGATTCGTAGAAAAGACAAAAAAAGAAAAAAGAGGGGCGCACCGACCTAGTGCATTACCATAAAAACTTTTATTAAAATATTAAAAGGTGTACAATATACTCACAAGACTGGTGTGGTACAACACACATCAAGAATAGCATATACAGTCTCCAAGGTAGCCAGGTCCCAATAGTGACAAATGGGCATACAGATAGTCGCATGGGGCTGCTGTGGCTAGGCTGACGCGTTTCAGGGGCGAGCCCCCTTCCTCAGAGCCAGAAAAGATGCTTGCTAGCAGCATCTTTTCTGGCTCTGAGGAAGGGGGCTCGCCCCTGAAACGCGTCAGCCTAGCCACAGCAGCCCCATGCGACTATCTGTATGCCCTTTTGTCACTATTGGGACCTGGCTACCTTGGAGACTGTATATGCTATTCTTGATGTGTGTTGTACCACACCAGTCTTGTGAGTATATTGTACACCTTTTAATATTTTAATAAAAGTTTTTATGGTAATGCACTAGGTCGGTGCGCCCCTCTTTTTTCTTTTTTTGTCTTTTCTACCAGTGGTTCTGGATACCCTTGATCCTGAAGGGGGCAGCAAGACCAAACAGCTCTCTTTACATCTGAGTTTGTAGTGCACCTCTTTCTACTCCATCAGACAGCACTTAAGCGCAGGAGGTTTTGTGTTTACTTGGACACTGATTCGTGGCACTGATACGTGGCACTGGTGGACACTGATTTGTGGCACTGATTTGTGGCACTGATACGTGGCACTGGTGGACACTGATCCGTGGCACTGATACGTGGCACTGGTGGACACTGATTTGTGGCATTGATTTGTGGCACTGATACGTGGCACTGGTGGACACTGATTTGTGGCACTGATACGTGGCACTGATATGTGGCACTGGTGGACACTGATTTGTGGCACTGATATGTGGCACTGATACGTGGCACTGGTTGACACTGATTTGTGGCACTGATATGTGGCACTGATATGTGGCACTGGTGGACACTGATTCGTGGCACTGATATGTGGCACTGGTGGACACTGATTCATGGCACTGATACGTGGCACCGGTGGACACTGATTTGTGGCACTGATTTGTGGCACTGATACGTGGCACTGGTGGACACTGATTTGTGGCACTGGTGGGCAGTGGCACTGGTGGACACATACGTGGCACTGGTGGGCAGTGGCACTGGTGGACACATACATGGCGCTGGTGGGCAGTGGCACTGGTGGACACATACATGGCGCTGGTGGGCAGTGGCACTGGTGGACACATACGTGGCACTGGTGGGCAGTGGCACTGGTGGACACATACATGGCGCTGGTGGGCAGTGGCACTGGTGGACACATACATGGCACTGGTGGGCAGTGGCACTGGTGGACACTGATACGTGGCACTGGTGGGCAGTGGCACTGGTGGACACATACGTGGCACTGGTGGGCAGTGGCACTGGTGGACACTGATACGTGGCACTGGTGGGCAGTGGAACTGGTGGACACATACGTGGCACTGATGGGCAGTGGCACTGGTGGACACTGATACGTGGCACTGGTGGGCAATGAGGAAATGAGTAAAAAAAAACAGAAAAGGGGAATTAGGTCACAACACATCATATTCTGATTGGCCAAATACAAAGTCGTCTATCATATAAGTTGCTTTAAATAATTCACAAGTCGCGCTGAAGTCGCGGTAAAAAGTCGCTCCGACATGGGGCGACTTATGGTCACGGCAGTGTGAATGCGGTCTTACTGTATGTCAGGTGAATGCATACTAAGCAATGTGAGAGTGTAAAACTTCCAAGTATGTTTAACCGCTCCCAGAGGTCACAGTACTCCCCCTGACAATGCCTCCACCTGCTTTTTCTCTCCAGAAAGAAAGAGCCATATTTGATCAGGCATCATCAAGGGACACCATACCTGGACACAGATGGTGGCTCAGAGATGACACAATCATGTAAATCCTGTACTGCCAGGAAAGACTGTGCTGCATGGCAGAGCTATGTAAATCTCAGGACTAGATGGACAGAAATACAACTCCTTTGGCAGGTAAAGCCCCCTTTATGTATTAAATCTGTGTATTTTATTTTTTGCCTGGTGTTCAACTTTAAATCTTCCACATATGTATGACTGTTAGCGCTTTGTGGATTCATAAACAGCAAGTGCTTTTTCCATATCTCTAGGAGTGCAGCCTATCAGTCTATCAGAAAGCAGAATCGAACAAACAGAGACCATCTCTAAAATTAGTTAAGGTAAATTCCTTTTCAAATATAAACTGTTATTTTCCATCGTTTGATATGTTGACAACTTTATGGATTTTTTCACACATGATTGCGCATTGGAAACTGCTGCCTATGTTACAAATTCTTGCAATAAATGAAGACAGAATGGATTTGTAGAAGTAGGGATGCACCGATACAAGTTTTCTAAGATCGAGTACGAGTACCAATACATTTTCTCTCGCCAATACTCGCCAATACCAATTATCAATATCTATTTTTAGTGTAATGTGATAGCTTTTTTAGGGCTCGTTCACACCATACATACATGAAAACTGATGGGAATTCTGCACAGATTTCACTTGCAGAGACATCACTTTTCATATGTGTTTCAGTGTGTTTTTACAGCCTGTTCACATATGTGCGGGCCAGCCGCAGTGGGAATTCAAAAATATTCCTGTGCAATTTTAGCCCAGTTCAGCGATTTCTAATCTCATACACTACAATTTGCATTGGAATCGCACCTGAACCACTGAACAAAATCACACCGGACCGGGCTTTGTAAACCGAGTCTAAAGGTATTGGCTTTAGTATTGGAGCATTTGCACAAGTACAAGTACTCATGAAAAGGCTTAGTATCAGCATCAATACTGGTATCAGTGCAATGCTAGTAGAAACTTTGTAAAATGTAAATGAATCTGTCTAAAACATTATATTATTCTTTCCTTACAGGAATATCATACATTATGTTTCTTGTCAGAGGATTTGCCCTAGAAATGTTAGCACGAAAGGCCAGTACGATGAAAGTCTGGTGAAAGACATCTAGACTGCCATATTTGCTGCCTCTGGTACCAGCGATACCCTCCATAATTCCCTTCAACTACTGGTCTGCCTGGGTACCGACCACAGGATCCTCATCCCAGTTTTGTGTATCACCCAAACAAGAAGTCGCATGCTAACATCAGTGTAGAAAACATTACTAAAGCAAGTAGGCATGTTGTGAGTCCCCACCTGGTAACCGCCCCTCCTGACATGTTTCGCCCTTATGGGCTTAGTCGTAGAGCTAAGCATTATTTTGAATGACACCCCAATACACTAAGGCAGTGGTCTTTAAACTGCAGCCCGCAGGCCAGATGGGGCCCTTTGCTTGCCTGCCCATGGGGCACTGTTTCTCCCACTGATATGGGGTACTATTCCTCCCGCTAACACCAATGATGAAGCACCATTTGTTCCACTGACACCAACATTCAGACACTATTCCTCATGCTGACACCAAAGGTGGGGCACTATTCCTCTCACTGATACCAATTATGGGGCACTGATCCTCCCACTGACACCGATAACGGGCACTATTCCTCCCACTGACACTGACGATGGGGCATTTTTCCTCGCACTGACACCAATGATGGGGCACTATTCATCCCACTGACAACGACGATGGGGAAATATTCCTCCCACTGACACCAATGATCGGGCACTATTCCTCTCACTGTCACCAACAATGGGGCACTATTCTTCCCACTGGCACCAACAATGGGGCACTATTCTTCCCACTGGCACCGACAATGGGGCACTATTCTTCCCACTGGCATCAACAATGGGGCATGATTCCACTCTACTGATCACAGGTGCTATGTAATGTTATTCCTCCCTGACAGTGGGGCATTTTCTACTCCCACTGGCCCTTTCTTTAGAAAGTTTGGAGACCCCCTGCAACACAAATGTACATGGGTTGCAACACACTGCAAGACACAACAACACACTCCATTGCCAATGATGGCATATGTCCATTTTGTGACATTTCAGTACATTGTCAGCCCATTTATTTGAATGGCTTGCCCTAATGCAATACACATTAACACATGAAAATACACGTTGCAGTCTGAATAGGCTCTAAAAGCCTCTTCAGCCAAAACATTTTTTATCTTTATCTGTGTGCTATCAAATGCTATATTAGGGTATAGGGCCTGGGGTCTATGTGCAGTGCACACTTTTGACCCATTCCCAGCATTTGTAAGATTAGATTGGATGTCTGAGATGTGACTGCAGACCTATTGACCTTTGGAGTTATCTGTCCCTCAAATCAGACTGGTATGAGCCATATTAGATCAAAAATATGTCCCATTCTGTCTGGGTCCTACAAAAGGAATCCTTAAACATACGTCCCAGCAGGCAATCCAACTGTTAAACTTCACTTTCCGGTGTCAACTCCTTTTACATCAAGTGCACCTCACACTGAGCTTCACAGAGCACAATGCTCCAAGTTAAATATAGCAAGTGGTAATCGAGGGGGGATCAGCAAGGATATACGTAACACAGATCTGTTGTGGTTAAGGAGCTAAAAGATATTTTAAGAAACTGAACCCAAGAAGTAGAATATACATCCTGATAATACTGTGTGGATCTAGTTACAGTCCAAGCTAAAGATTATTCACTTTGGCCGCACTCGTTTCCCAAAGCCAGATTAACTTTTATTATTAAACAGGCTGGTCCAAAAATAGAGTTGGAAGAAAGAATAAAGCAACACAAGAAACTAATGAAAATTTTGCAACCCCTTCGGCATGTATTATTGTCAGTATAGAACAGCCATGTCCAACCAGGGTTTCATTGAGCCATAAAGTTCCTTCAAAGCTTGCTAAGGGTTCCTTGAGCAGTGGCTAATTAACCACATAATTGATGATACCTTCATCGTTTTTGGGGCTGAAACCTGACGGAATACTCCCAGGATGTTGCCGCTAGGATGTTGCTAAGAGAGGCCTAGTCATTACTAGTCATTTTCTTCCACCATCGCAGGAGCCAACTCTCAAATGCTGAGCTCAGAGCTACTGCATTAAGGGCGAGAGAGTTCATGTAAGAGGATGTAAATCAGAGAAAGAGCTTACTCCTGTATTGATAAAGATGAAGAATAAAGACTAGGCCTCTCTTAGCAACAGCCTAGCAACATCCTGTACCTATAGCAAGGGCATTTTTCAACTTTAGTCAGAGCTGCACAGTTTGTTTTCTATCTACAGACAGCTCTTACCTGCATAGGAAGTTTTTTTGGTAAAGGTGAACTTACTAACTTTAACCGCTTGCCGACCGCCGCACGACTATTTACTGCGGCGGTCAGCCCCTCACAGGCAAAGCGACGTCGCTAGCCTGTGAGGGTCTAGGGAGCGAGCGCGCGCCCCTGGAGGCGCGCTCCCGCTCCCGCGCGGTCACGGACCCCCCCGCGCGTGTGACCGGCGGACCCGATGTCCGCCGGTCACTCAGCGATCGTCGGTGCAGAGGGAGAAAGGCAGGCGGCTGATGTAAACAAAGCCACCTGTCATTCTCCCCTTTGTAGGAATAGTGATCATACGGTTCTACTATGTAGGACCGTTGATCACTGTTCCTACACCTCAAGCCACAGCCAATCACAGTTAGAATAACGCCCCTAGGGACACACATAACCCCTCCCTCTCAAATAAAGTTAACCCCTTCACTGCCAGTGTAATTTTACAGTAACAGTGCATATGTATAGCACTGATTACTGTAGAAATGTCACTGGTAACCCCAAAAGTGTCCGATCTGTCCACCGCAATGTCGCAGTACCGCAAAAAAAACGCAGATCGCCGCCATTACGCGTTAAAAAAAAAAACAACAAAAATGACAAAAATCTTTCCCTTTGTTAGTAAACGCGATAACTTTTGCGCAAACCAATCAAAATACGCTTTTTGCAATTTTCTTTACCAAACATATGTAGCATAAAACAAATTGGCCTAAAATGTTAAAAAATTTTGATTTTTACTTTTTTTTTTTTGGGGAATTTCATATAAAAAAATTGAAAAATATTGTTATTTTTGCAAAATTGACGCTCTTTTTTTGTTTATAGCGCATGATCAAAAAATTGCACAGGCGATCAAATACCACCAAAAGAAAGCTCTGTTTGTGGGAAAAAAAGGACGTAAAATGTGTTTAGGTACAATTTTGCACGACCGCGCAATTGTCCATTAAAGTCACGCAGTCTCGCAAAATAGGCCCTGGTCAGGAAGGGGGTAAAATCTTCCGGGGCTTAACTGGTTAAAACAAAGTTCCAGTCTGGGGAAAAAAAAAATTAAAAGTCAGCAGCTACAAATACTGTAGCTGCTAAATTTTAATATAAGGACACTTACCTGTCCAAGGATCCGCGATTTCGGCACCCCATGCAGATTTGTCCATTGGCTTTGGGTGCAGGTGCCAGCATTTCAAATAAGTTAAGCTGGCAGTAAAGCCTTCAGGCCCCATAGCTGGTTTCCTACTGCACATGCGCGAGTCGCGCTGCGCTTTCTAAATGGTCCCGCCATCTTCTGGGACACACACAGGTCCCAGAAGGCAGTGGGGGGAAGGAGGAGGTCCGGACGTGAGCAGCGATCCTACCAGGAAGTGGGAGCGAGTACCTGTCAAAACCAGGTACCCGCTCCCCCTTAAAGAGGAAGTAAATCCTCCTCTGTAACTTGTACCTATAGGGAAGCCTATGATAAGGCTTCCCTATAGGTACTGTAAATATCTCCTAAACATGTACCGTTTAGGAGATATTTACCTTACATGCAGCCAGTGACGTCACTGGCACATGCGCTCTGAAGGAACGGCTGCTCGTGCCATTCCTTCAGAGCTCCGTGCCGTGACCGTCGGCTCCCGCGCGTGTGTCACCGCGGCTCCGGCCAATCAGATGGCCGGATGCCAGGATCCCGGAAGACGGGCAACTGGACATGTCGCCCGTCATATAGGTAAGCGGGCGGCACGGCGGGGGCTCGTTCTAAGGTAAGTATTTCAAAATGAGCTAGTATGCAATGCATACTAGCTCATTATGTGTTTCTCTTGCAGGTTGCAAAAAGAAAAACATTTTTTTGGGGGGGTTTACAACCTCTTTAAAAAATGCCAAATGTGGCATGGAGGGGGGTGGGTGCGAACAAGCGGAGCATCCCCTTTTTAGTGGAAAATGTCTTTATTTTCTCTATTTTTGTACCCAAGGCCTAGTATCCTGATTAGCTCTACAAAGGCGAATACCTGAGAAACCTCAGCAAACAAAATGGCTGCTGCTTACATAGGCGGACAGCAGAGGTCCGCACTGGTAAAGGGTTACGCGGCTCTCCCTCAGCCTCTGCGATCTGTTCTCTCTACTTTCTCACAGATGAAAATGATGAGACAGGAAGCAAACGGTACACGTGTTCTCAGTCCCTGTCTGGGTCTTGTTTTCTCTCGGCATAAACAGATCGGACCAGGAAATCCTGAGGCGTTCGCTGTGCACCCAGGGAGCAATCATCACTCGGACTTTTTGAAAACCAATTAAAATGATAGATTATAAAGGTACGGTGGCGAGACATGCAGGCCCAGGAATAAATTCATCAGCCTGACAGAATTATGTAACTTGCCTCTTTTTCTGTTCTACCCAGGAATGTTACAGAGAAAAAAGAAAAAACGCTTCAGTTAGGTTACAAGAAAAGTCAATTTTGTGGTAAAATAACTTCTTTACATTTGTCTTAGAAGAATCTTTATTTGTCATTTTTAAAGACCCTTTTTTTTTTTTTTGTTTTTACTAAGTTTTGGATAAAGTGAGGAAGAATTGCCATCCATTTCCTGAACCCCCGTATAAGAAATGAGGGTGTGTCTGTCACCAGGACAGCATCAAATATTTTTTACAAGTTCCAACCTTTTCCCACACTTAAAAAAAATATATCTTTATGTCTGTGACTCAGTTGGAGAAATTTCCTCTTACTTCCTGTTGTGATAGGAAGCGAGGGAAGATCTCCTAACCATGAACCCATATGGCAATAAAAACCTGATAGAGGTTCTAAAAACCCTTCCCCATTCTATCCAAAACAAAATAAAAAGGTTTAGCTTGAGCTGGGCTTTATTATTCTACCTATGGAGCCTCGTTCATACAGGCATGCTATAATGTACACCCATACGAGGGCCATGTTTACCTGCACGGGGAAGCAGTCCCATTGATGTCTGTTGTAATACAGCAACTGTACAGATGCAGCCAGTGCTCCCAATTTGACATCCGTGCGAGTGGGGGTGCACGGCCCTGAACACACACTGTCATACACTATTTAAAGTATAACTACATTCAAAACTTTTTCTAGTTTTGGATAGAGAGAAGAGGGATTAGAACAAATGTCAGGTTTTTTATTTTGTTCTGTGCCCGCATTATCCTCTCTATTTGTCCAGTTTCCTGTTCTCGCTGAGAGTGAAAGTTAAAGTAAATCCCACATTTTGGATTGCTACCAGAACAGGAATAGAGGGGGAATCTTCCAATGGGGACACTAGTTCTGGTGACACCCAAAA
Source organism: Pelophylax lessonae (assembly GCF_965119305.1). Taxonomy (NCBI): domain Eukaryota; kingdom Metazoa; phylum Chordata; class Amphibia; order Anura; family Ranidae; genus Pelophylax; species Pelophylax lessonae. The sequence goes on from NC_138773.1 coordinate 55,674,140, forward strand.
ATGTGCTTAAAGCGGAGTTCCAGCCTCACACACTCACCTGTCCAACGGTCCAGCGATGCGGCCGCCCGAAGCATCGCTCTTCTCCCTCTCTGCTCTGCGGTGACGGCATCACTGGTGTGGGCACCCGGCTGTGACAGTTTGCGGCTTCACAGCCGGGTACGCACTGCGCATGCGCGAGTTGCGCTACGCGTCGTGATTGGCGGCAATCTTCTGGGACCTCTGACATGTCCCAGAAGATTACAGGGAGGGAGGAGAGGAGAACTTACGCTCAGGGCGTAAGTTCCCACTTCCGCTCCGAGCGGAAGTGGGAGCGGGTACCTGTCAAAACTAGGTACCCGCTCCCCGCCCCAAAAAAAATGACATGCCAAATGTGGCATGTCAGGGGGTTAGAACTACCTAAAGCGGAAGTTCCACTTTTGGGTGGAACTCCGCTTTAATTTGGAGGGATTTCCTCTCACTTCCTGTTTTGTCTATGGGAAAGGAAGTAAAGGGAAGTCTTCCCAATGGGAGACAGATGGCAAAAAAAAAAAAAACCCAAAAGAGGTCATAACTCTCCCTTACACTATCCTTTTAGTTCTACTTCAAATTTCCAGCCAGCAGATGAGGCTTGGGCCCCTTTTCATGTGTTTACTAATCATAATTGCCTTGAAGAAATAGTCAACTTTACAGAGCTCTATAGCTCAAGCTCAAACTTACACACTCAAGTAAATGAGTCAGAGTATTAACCCCGCTTCCTGGCCCACTCTGTTCAGTCAAAGCCATATATAGTTTCAATAAAAGAGAGTCTGAAAGCAAATAGCTTTAGTTGTGCTCTCTTTAGAAAACCTATAATGACCAGGCAACAAGCATTTTCAGAAGAAGAGGTCTGGAAAGCAGCTTACACATTTCTCTTATGATAGGCTATCGATTCACTAGCAGCCAGGGGCATCAAAATACATTCTCAGGCTCTGTTCTGGCTCTCCACACAAAATAGATGTCTCCAGAGTTTATACAAGTTAGGTGCATTGCATTGTGGTGCCAAAAAAACAATCCTTTGCCAAGAACACAATCGTATTAATGTGCCAGAGTATGCGCTGATTGGGATACAAAGGGCACAGACTTTATTCCGGGAAACAGGCTCCTCTATGCCAGGCCAGCTATACAGGAATCAGCAAACTGCCAATATCAAACCAGACAAATGAATGAACTATGATTAGTACCGGGAGCAGGTGCCCAACTGCGTTACAAAGCTTATAATACCTTTTACATTTTGTATAAAACATTAAAACAGCTCACTACAGCCCCATTCTAATCTCAAAATACCTTAGTGATCTCAATGGAATATTTGGATGAAACATGTGCTAGACTTTTAAAGTATACAAAGATGAAACAATTTTTGGACGTCCTGAGCAATTTTCCTCCTTCTATACAATTCCGCAATTAGAATGTAGTTGTAGGTAGCTCTACAACATAACTATCCAACTGTTGTGATATTAATAAGTGTTTTTTATAACTATCTGCTCATTTCACTTTTTATGTTTTTATTGTACCCTTAATAAAGGCGACTGTTCTTAATCATCTGTTTGTGAATGAAATGGTCATCTGTTGGACTCTAAAACTAGTGGTCTGGAGCCATCATTACTTTCTTCTTAGCCAAAAAAACTGACCGGTGTTTGAACCTTTCCCTGCTCTATTTAAAATGTACAGATACAAATAACTATACTGATTATATGTGTGCTGAATGGAGCTCTTCCTAAATTCTCATATGTTGTCCATTTCCTGAATAAAACCCATCCCTAAGCATTTGGACCATAGGCTAGTGCTAGAAATCCCAGACAACTGGTTCAGTGCTTGTCCAAAATGGGAAACATTGGGGTATTTCTTTCCTGAGCCTCTGAACTGGAACCACACATTTGAGCTTCCATTATTTGTTTACAAAAAGCCATGTAAAAGGGAGGCCTTTGACCAACCCCTGAGCATTCAGATCATAGAACAGTATCTCTCCTGCGCTCGAGTGGTGTGCAGAAAGGTAAATGATCTAGGTGGTTTTCGGCACAAGTGGAGTGGTCTTGCTGCCCTCCTCAGGACCAAGGGTATCCAAAAAGCACTACAAGAAAACGACAAGAGAAAGGCGCACCAACCTTGTGCATTACCACTAAAAGAGTTTATTAAAATCAAAGAAGGTAGCATACATTATACTCACAAACATAGGATATGTCCAAGCATGTAGGAAATGGGAACTGCTCACTTCCAGGACACTTCTCTACTGCTGGATAGCGTGATGGTGTCCTCACAACCTTGTATGGCTTATGCGTTTCGAGGGAAGACCCTCTTCCTCAGAGTCAAACTTGCCACTCAGATCATTGGCCAGTGTTAAAAAATCAAAGACTACTGGAAAAGGGTAAATGCTTAGCCAAACCTAACAGGAACATTGCAGCATTTCTCTCCAGATCCTCTCAATTGAAACCACATATTTGAGTCTTCTTTTATTTATTCACAAAAGCCCTGAAGAATGGGGTGTCTGTTACTCACACCTAAGCATTCAGATTATAGGCTAGTGATAGAAAACCAAGACTACTGGAAAAGGGTCAGTGCTTAGCCAAACCTGATGGAAACATTGTGTCATTTCTCTCCTGAGACTCTCAGCCAAAACCACAGATCAGAGCTTTCATACATTCATTTGCAAAAGCCCTGAAGAATGAGATGCTTTTAATCCATAAAATGCAATGGCTATGTTTTATGAACTTTTAAGTGCCAATAAACTCAATCTTCTCTTTTAAGTGGCTGAAATTTTCAAGACCTATTTATGGTGCTACTCACCTACTTGCATCACAGTTTCCCGTATAAAGAGACCCATTTTGAGGACATTAGCTAGCACTCAAGATTTAGAGCTAAGCATCGTGGGAGATTTAGCGTAACCATAGTTCTGCCAATTTGACTTGGACTTGCCCTGTCTCATAAGGTTATTGCCCTTCAACATTTGGACATTTTTTTCCTTAGCCCCGCAACACTAACCATAGATCTGACCTTCCATTAACTAAGTCTCTAAAAGCCCAAAAAGAAGGGGATGAATCTATCTATGGTGCACCTCACCTACTTTCACTTTCATGTCTGATGACCTCACCAGGGACAGAGGCTTTAGGAGGGGACTGCAGGCTAGCCTCTTGCCTGCTGACTATGGGCCTGGGCTTTTAAGGGAACACTACTCTTTGTGAGGTGTATGCTGGGGGACCCTTAGAATAGTGTTACTTTGGATTCAAGTCCATGTCTTTCCAAGACACACAGACTCTGGTACTCTAAGTCCGGGGTTCCTGTTAGGGTCTAGCTGCCCATTACCAATAAGGACTGCTCCACACAGTCAGACTCATAACAGATGCTAATTTCATCAGCTCAACCACCTGTCTTCCACACATTAGTAATTGTGCTAATGAACTCACCTATTGCCTGCTAAGGGATGTGTTTATACTTGTAATAATGTGTATTGTACTTTATAAGCTTGATGCCGGTAAGTCTGCCCTGTAGTGAGATCCTGATTAATCAAAGCATTGTCTAGATGTGGATTTCTATTCACTTATTGTATCTGTCTGCTGGCTAATTTGATTAACTCTTGGAGGATCGTCTATGATGGGATTAGCCATGAGTCAGCTCTACCTCGTTATCCAAACCATTGTGTGATGTTTTGGGTATGAATCTGGGTTATTGTTCATGTGGTTGTTGTTTAGCTATGGTAATTCTATTCCTGTGTGCAGTTTGTATTGTTAGGGTTATATGATAAAGAGGAGGATAACCTCCTATGGGATATATATTATTTGTGAGTTTGTTCAATAAACAGTTCCAGATTTTAAAAAAGGCTAAAAAAAAAAAGTTCTGCCTAGTTCTTGGTTTTATTAGGTGGCTATAATATCTGATACCTATGTTCAAGACTGCAGGAAGCAGTATACTGACGGAAGCATTCAAGCGCAGTGTGGGTTGGTTCCCTCACACGTCTCACCTACTTGCACTTTTATGTCTGATGACCTAATTTCGAGGACCTTCTATGAGTTAAGCTGCCACAGATCAACCACTACCAGCAAGGATCAGTGCTACCTCTCCCACCTACCATAGACATTACTGGAAAGAGGACAATAGCTAACATTCAAGCTTTACTGCTAAGCCTCATGGGAGATATAGCTCAGCAAGATCTCCATGCAAGTTTGACTTGGATTTGACCTGACCCTGTGCCATCCTGAGGTTGTTGTCCTGCAACTTTGAAGCATTTCCTTCCTTTGCCTCTCAACTTAAACCACAGATCTGACCTTCAATTCATTAAATATCAAAAAGCCTTGTAGAGGGGGGGACTATAACCCCCCAAAATAAATAGTTTATGTCTTATTAACAATCAAATACTAATAAACACCATCTTGTCTTTTAACTGGCTAAAATACTTTTTATTTATGGCGCTGCTCACCTGCCTTCACTTTTATGTCTGAAGACCTAATTTCGAGGACCCTCCATGAGTCAAGCTGCCACAGAACAACCACCACCAACAAGTTTCATTCCTGCCTTTTCCACCCACCATGGACATTACTGGAAAAGAGGTCATTAGCTAGCATTGAAGATTTACTGCTAAGCATCATGGGAGATATAACTCAGCAAGACCCCCATGCTAGTTTGACTTGGACTTGCCCCGACTCTGCGCTATTCTAAAGTTATTGCCCTGCAATTACCCTTTGCATGTAGTTCAAACTTAGAACGGTTCTGAAACTTCCATTTGGTCATGAGTATTAGCAAAGGCATTTTGAGCGCCTTTTGTATATCTGAAATATAGATTAGTGTAAATATTTAAAGTCCTTTGTAAGTTGTTTGGAGCTGACATAGAGTGACATGTACCAGAAAGGCAGCGTGCTACGAGCAAAACATGCAAAGCTTTCACATAAGCAAATTAAAATACTTTTTCTTTATGGTTCTTAGAATGCCGGGCAATGAAGCAAATCGGGTGAAGTTTATAAAAACTGACAGTAGCAAAAATAACCAGGAAAACCCACAGCAACCAACCATGTGCTAGTTGTGTATTCCACGTGAGAAAAAAAAAAAAAAAAAAACTTGGAAATACAAGTCAAATCTCTTGGTGAGCAAGAGAAGATCTCCAATGGGTACATAGGAAAAAACAATAACGTAGTTTAAATCGAGTGGGAATGGGTTAGAAAGTGTGACAGCGTCCTGGGGCAACCATACTCTTCATTTCTTGTATTGGTGTCACATGGACAGTAAGTTAGAAAAACTCTCCAATGGGATCACAGAGAGAAATAAAATTCCTCTCCTCACTTTGAAGAGATGGCCTTTTTTTCCGCTATGTCTCTGGGACAGGATGTGATGGGAGATCTTTATCATGGAGCCCAGTGTATGATTTCTACACTATCCAAAACTTTGACATTTTGGCTTTAAATACACTTTAACCACTTAAGCCCCGGAAGATTTTACCCCCTTCCTGACCAGGGCCTATTTTGCGAATAGGCACTGTGTGACTTTAACGGACAATTGCGCGGTCGTGCGACGCTGTACCTAAACAAATTTGATGTCCTTTTTTCCCACAAACAGAGCTTTCTTTTACTTATTTCTAATAAGTGGTAAAATGATATTAAAACAAACCTTCACTGATCTCTGTAGCTGCTGGCCCTGTGGAGCAATTCATCCTCAAATCCACAGCAGCAGTGCTTCGTTTTAAAACATTCTTTTAGGCAGCCAAGCAATCCATTGTTAAGAATATATAAATACTTAGACTAGCCAAAAGTTCACTTTAACAAAATAAATCCATTCAGATCAGCTCAGATGTTTGCAGATTCCTAATTGTCAAATCAAAAAAAGGCTTTCACAAAAGCCTTTAAGCAGGACTGCCGACTCTTGCCATGCATTCTGTGTTGTACAACCTTCCTCGTTGTAATCCTCGAAATCTCTGTAAATGTTATGCTTTCTCTATGCTGTAATGGAGAAGACCACGGGTGGGAATAATTCCTCTCTGAATGATAAGAAGAATGCATGATTATGCTACAGGGAGATTCCGGTGGGCAGAGTTGGGAATTACAGAATCACAAGCTCAGGTCTTGTAGGTGTTCTCAAACTACCAATGACCAGAAAAAGTTACACAGAAGGTTAATCTAGTGTGTTAAAGCACTGCCAGGATTAAAAACAACATCCTTTGGCAGTGCCTGAATTGATGATAAGCGTTTGCGTGCCGTCTGGAAAAAAGACATTGGCAACTAAGGGTTATATGTTATTTCTTATTCAATGTTAAAAGTTGCAGCTTTTGGAAAATTTGCAATTCCGTAATCATGGTAAGTAGCCACTTAACATAAATCACAAGTTGGTTTATGTAAAACAGTTTTTTAATACATTCACTGATAAGTAATAAGTTTCATGGAAAGGAAGATATTTGAGATAGCTCTGATATGGGGCTGTAGATTCATTAGGTTTTAGGCAAACCCAAAAATATCAGAAAGCATACATGTAACAATTTTGGATTCTTTTTATCATTAAACACACACACACACACACACACACACAACATGGAATTTAATGTTTTTAGGCAATCTGCTATTCCATTGACTCAATCATTTCTTGATTTTCAGCCACCTTGTAATCAAAGTCGCGGTGGGAATAGATCAAAACCATCTGACCTCTGAATGATCAAAACCACTTGCATTGTTAGTCTCAGTGAATTCTTGACTTCCTGTGAACCAGCAAAAACACCGCACTATCACATTTTATTGCTAACCTTTCAGGAAGTGGAAGAGATGCCACACTAATAGCCAGAAAGTACAAAGTTGTGTGTTTTTTAATAATCAATAAAAAGAAATCCAACATGTTGCTGGGGTTCAGACTAGGGATGCACCGATCCAACTTTTTTGGACCCGATAACGATATCTGGCGTTGTGAAAACGCCGATACCGATACCGGAACCGATCCAGAGTTACACACAAACCAATCGGCTGCAGTACAGAGCAAAGCCGCTGCTTCATGTGTACGGCTCCTCCATTCACAGGCGGAGTGCATCTGATATCACTCCGCCTGTGAGCTGGACCTATACAGGAAGTAGCGGCTCCCATCCCATACTACTACTGCACCTAGTAAGGGATGGCTGAGCCGTTACCAAGCAAAAACCGGATCGGCCAGTGGATCGGTCAATGTTACCGATCCCCCGATCCATCTAAAATGGCCATATCGGCGCCGATATCCGATCCGAATATCGGATCGGTGCATCCCTAGTTCAGACACCCCCACTTTATCAGGGCTTGTGTAGTTGTAGCACCCTGCTAGAATAGGTTGCTAGAGAGGCTCAGGTAAATCTAGCTCTTTAGCTCCTCTGAAATCATTGGAGTAGTGTGTGATTATTTTTGGCTGTTCTGGGTTTCACTGGCTTCAGGCTCAACTACTTCTCTCTGCCTTCTAGTGGATTGTAGAATGTAGTGGGTTGGAAGAGGCAGATCCTTGTCCTGAATATTTATGTAGGCTCAGCCAATCCCTGGTGGGAGAATGCCCAGTAGGTGACTGAGGAGCACAAAAGTAGTTTGGGGCCTGGAGCAGCAGGGTTCTTGTCCAGGAGGAGAAGATCAGTTGCTGCCCTTCTGAGCAGTGTAGTTGAATTTTGCAGGAGTTCACAGAGGTCCCAGTGGGAGCTGGGGGGCTTAATTCCTAAGGAACAGTTGGATTAATCAGGGGGTTCACTCAGTATCTGGCCTGGAGATTCACAAAAGTGTCAAGCTAATATTGAACAGACCTATCCAAGCATCAGGGGACATTGTGAGTAAAGGCCTTGATGTAAGAAACAAGTGACTATTTGCTGCTTTAACCCCTTGAGTGACTGCTCCAGTGCTGCTAAACTAAGACTTGTCCTTATCTGGAGTCCCAGTGTTGCTTGTGTTCCTAATATCTGCCAAGAGAGGGATTAGCCTTAAGAATGTAGACAGGGCAAAAAGTGTCCTCTAGTTACTTTGTGAACTAAGTTTGGAGTGTTTCAAATTCCATCCTGCACCCCAAGTTCAACAAGCATTAAAACAAAAAAAGGGAGATTCCCTGCCTGGTCAATTGTGAGACTGTCTGAGTTGTCACATGCCTGGCTACTTGTACACCTGAACGGCAAGAGATCCTGGGGCAAATCTGTGGGACCCAACAGGGGATTGCGTTATATACTAATAAATCTCAAATTTGGTTGGACTGGCTTGAAATGCAACAAAAATGTTATACTCTATACCATGCATTTGTGAGACCTAGCAGCCCTCGAGAGCTTTCGTTCACCAAAAAAGATTTGCTAATATGTCCGCTGCCTCCAATCCTTACAAATGCTGAACAGGGGAACAAGTTGGCCCCACCTCACACAAGTGTGGGCAGAATAGGATGCGGCAAAAGATGTGAGGATGCAAAGTCACCAGCACTCCAAATAAATATGTTTTTACATATATATTGTAAAAAAAAAAAAAATTCACATCAGTCAAAGGAAAGCCAACAGGGCCCTCACAGGGTTTCTTCCAGTTGTTTCGGGCCTTGCAATGTCGTTTCCTCAAGGTGACATGTGATGTTTCAGGATTTTGCGTGGTCCCTTCCTCAAAACAACATAGTGATGTTTTAGGGTGTCATAGCTTTCCTACCTCAAGGTTACATGGTGATGTTTCAGGGCCTTGCAGGGTCCCTTCCTCAAATCGACATAATGACATTACTGGTCCCTCCTCAAGGCAACATAGTGACATTTCGGGGCCTTGCAGGGTCCCTGCCCCAAGGTGGCATATTGACATTTCTTGGCCCCGCAGGTTCCCTTAACTCAAGGCAACATAGTGATGTTTCGGGGCCTTGCAAGGTCCCTTAATCAAGACAATATAGTGACAATAAGCACACACAGGTCATTATGTTACCTTGAGGAAGGAACCATGCAAGTCATGTTGTCTTTTTTTTGGGGGGGGGGGGGGGTTTAAAGCTCCACTGACCACTGATGATTATGGACTTAGTTAAACGTGTGGTGGGGGGATTCAAGTGCCTCTGACCACCAATGATTGCGGGAAACATAAAAAAAACAAAACAAAAACAACAGTGGTTATTAAATAACACCAAAAGAAAACACTTTCTGTCCCAGTAAAATTATTTGGGTACATCATGGCACCACTAAGTAATTGTCAGTCAAACAATCACACAATCACAACTACGGTCAATGCTCAAGTCTTTAATGTAGTATTAAACCTTCAGATTTTTTTTTTCCTATTTGTTAAAATTCTGACCCCACCACTTGCAGTTTACAACTTTAATGCTGCTGGCTCCTGCTCTTTCAGTGCTGCTTCCGTGAACTTCCAGGTTTCAACTAGTGATATTAAAGTTTAATTTTTTTTGTTATTTTTTTAAAAAACAAGTATGTCATACTTACCTTCTCTGTGCAAAGGTTTTGCACAGAGCAGCTGTGATCCTCTTCTTTTTAGGTCCCCTGCCAGCGCTTCAGGCTCCTCCCCCTTGATCAATACCCCCAATAGCATTCCACTTGCTTTGGGGGCACTGGCTCACTCCCAAACCCATAAGACACATAGAACTGCAGCTCGGCCTCGCCCCCTGCTCTCTCCTCATTGGCTCACTGGCTGTGATTTACAGCAGCCAATGGCTCCCACTGCTCTGTCTCAGCCAATGAGGAGAGAAAGACCTGGTACTTGTGGCTCAGGTGTGTTTTAGAGGCGGGCTGTGGGGGAAGCAGCACACAGAAGTTTTTTTACTTTCATGCATATAAGGCATGTATGTAAAAAACCTTCAGCCTTTAAAAACTTCTTTCACAAGGAAGAGTTAACCGTGGACAGTGCAATTTCTTTAGCCAGACTGTTAGCTTGGAGAAGAGAGATTGTGGAGGAATGTGTGTGTGTGTGGGGGGGGGGGGGGTGCTTTGCCATCCTGGGCTATGTATTTCTGTTGATGCACATAGTGTAAGGATTGGTGATATCAATATTGGTTCTTTGTTGCCAATACCAATACGTATATTTTGACCATTGCATATCGGTATCGGCCGATATTGCCCGATATTTTCGTACATTTAAAAAAATATTTTTTACATTTTTCTTACTTGACAGGTACTCTTGTGGAGGGATCTGGGGGTCTAAAAGACCCCAAACCCCTCCTCTGCCCTTAAAAGCATTCAAAACTCCAAGTTTGGCTGTTTTGAATGCTGTCATTTTTTAAAATCTGGCGCCATTACCCGGAAGTGATGTCATGACATCACTTCCGGGTTTTTACTTGAAGACCCGATCAGAGCCGAATGTGGCTTTGATCGGGTCTCCGACGGCCATGCAGGCTGGTTGTCGGGGGGGGGGGGGGGCAGGGCATCCCCTGCTACTCCATGTAATGACAGCAGAGCGGCTTCTCAGCCGCATCAGTTGTCATTACAAGACAGCCTAACTTCGGTTATGGATGCCGGGTGATTCTTCTAGCTGCAGGCATCAATCCGGTACAAGCACTTTCCGAAATATCGTCAATATCGACCACCTTGATATATATCGGGGAAAGTGCTTTTCGGCCCTCAATATATCGGCTTTTCCCATAATCGGTCTATCCCTAGTAAGGAGATACAACTCTAGTCCCTCATGCAAGGAAGGCCCCATAGGATGCTGCAAGAGAATGGAGCTATTCAGAAACAGGAAACCTGGAGCAGCAGTCATGCCACCAGCCTAAGGCCTAAGATGGAAAATAGGCAAGGATTAAAAGATAAAGAAGCTTCATACTCGGTAAATGATTAAATCAGATGTTCAAAGTGCTGAAGTAGTTAGGGTTTAATATTATATTAGTATAGTAAAGAAATCTTTATACTTGATTCACATTTACCTAGAGACAACATTGATAAGAGATATTTACATAGCACACCCTTGCCATCAAAGTTTAATCAGCCTTCGACAGATACACAGCTACACTACGACCTTGGTAGACCGCCCTGCTGCGCTTTGTGATTTGCCTTCACTCGAGGATTGAAAGCAGCTTGAAGGTGTAGGCCTGGTTTATGAATATTTCATCTGCCTAGGCGGGAGCCTGCCTGCGTGTGTGTGTGAAGGTCCACAATGCAACTGAAAGGAGTTAGCGGTGACACGGTTTATTCCTCTTTGTGGCGCCTTTTGATTTTTTTTTCGCCTGTCATAATAGCTGATAATGCAGGGAATTTTAGAGCTTTGTCAGAATCATCCTTCTCCTACAGCTGAGGTGACTGTTGGTCCTCAGCCCACGCAAAACGCCCACGCACGCAGCGTTCCGAGACTGTCGCCAGCAACGGAGGATCCCTGTCGAAAAAAAAATCTCACGTATGCACCGAGGGGGTTCCTCAAGAAAATAAACATTAGATGACCGGGGGTCGCCAGGTCCTGGGAAGCCTGCGGTGTGCCACACACACATAACGGCATTGGCGGGGAACTTTTTTTTTGACTGTGAGACCTACATAATGTAAAGTGTCTGAGGAAAGAACTTATCTCATGGTCCATGGCATATTCTGTCATATAGGACAACATGTGTTGCTATGGGCAACAGTAATAGCCATTAAGGCAGGATTTACACTTCCGTGTTGTGGTAACACAACGCATGGTAGTACACGTAGCATGCATTAGGATCCTTTCACATGGGCATGTCAGTGCTGAAAATCCAGAGGGGATGAGACATGTTTTCAGATGCCTGTCAGAAGCGAGGCAATGGCTGCCAGATGGCCCCATCCACATTACCGAGTAGAACATGTCCCATTCGGGAGGTCATCCTGCCTTCCAACACGCCAGACAGAAGTGAATGGGGCCACACTGCAACCACGATGCATTTGCATCTAATGGACGCGGTTGTGGAACAGTGAAGAGTTCAGATGGAATATTCCTCTTCAAAAAGGTATGCGGGAGGTGGCATATCACCTTCTGATTGCCTGTTAATCACTGGCCAGCCATTGCTGAAAAAGGCCAGTCATAGATGATTCAAATCCCGGGTGTTTCAAATCCCGAAATCGATCAACTTGGGTGCAAGCAGCCTGCTGGATTTTACATGTGATTATCGCTAGCGGATGCTATAGCCGCTGGCAATAATCATTGTCTTCTCCTGCCGGGGCGGCTTCCCCCATGAAACTCCCTGCCGGGAGAATACAATGGCTGTGTTGATGGATGAATTGAGCAAATTTCTTTCCTGCAACCCGTGGCCTGCCAAAGTGATCCGCTGTGGATTGCGAGTCAGCAGCTATGATAATGTAAGGCTGCTTTCACACCGTTCCGTTGCAAACACACACTAAAAATGCATGTGCATTTTCCAGTTACCTGGCATCAGCCTGAACCTATGAAAAAAAAAAACGCGCGGGTGAGTTTTTGATCCGTTTGCGGGTGAGATTTCAATGCATTTCAATGGGCTGTTTTAAACGTGCACCAAACATGCACCAAAAATATAGCATGCAGGACTTTTAAAAGCGCAGGTCACCCCCTAAGTGACTGGAGTGATTTAATGATCATGCATTTTTCTTGCACTTTTTGTAATGCAAAAATGGAAGAAAAACCTATCAGTGTGAAAGCAGCCTAAAAAGGGGCCTTAAGCTCCATACATTTCTAAGCATTCCGTGAACGAGCGCAAAAGCGTGCATCACGCTCCAGTGCCATTCGTGGCAGCACACGTGCTTAAAATGCACCAAAACAAGAGGTAAAATTACAGAAAGCTCAATGTCCCAAAAAGTGCAGGAGCTTTTTGCCATGTTTGTTTTGTGTGTGTGAGGCAGCCTATTCAAAAAAAAAAATTGCAAAAATAAAATTTGAAAATACTCATGCTCATGTGACGTGGAGATGTGAATGCCACCTTACTGCTTTGTGGTGCCATTCATTTTGAATGAACTTCAATAACCAGAGCTCTAAAAACCAATCTGCAGTGGAACACTTTTCAGAGTACGGCTGAGGTGTTCAGGACCAGAAGGCAATCTTGCCACCTCCTGAATGCCTGATTTTAAAAAAAAAATTAAAATGTCTGCCGAACAGCAGTTTGTAATGGGAATATTGCAGAGCAACCATAAGCTAAATGCCCTATTGACTTTAATGGTCGGGTTTGATAGGCGCTGCCGTCTGTTAACTTGGCATTAAATTTAAAGCAACCAAAACTCGAAGCATTGCAGTTATTGTATTAGAACAGCTTCCTCCGGCTGTTGTTTAGCCTTTCGGTGCGCAGAAGGTAAAATCACGGCTCAGCCACCTGTATATAATGCCCAGCCCTCTTTCCTTATCACTTGTCCCTCAGTTTGGTCTGATCTTTATAGTTGTATATAAAATGCACTATTTATCTTTCAAAAAGTGTTCTCAGTGCTAAAGCTTTCATCCAATTTTTAAATTACGGCGGCGGCGGCGGGTCTATGAAAATATAAATCACGGAGCCGAGATCTCCGTGATTTATATTTTCATACACCCGCCACTTTTACATTTAATAGCCCGAGATCAGGGAAGTGACAGGGGTGGGAGCGGAGATGATTTCATGTTGCAGCGGGGATGTTTTAATGTAACCGCGGCAACAGCTGATGCGGTGTAACGTTACAACACACTACCGTGAAAATTCCCTACCCTCCGGAGCTGTGAGCATGCGCACTGCTAAGCTGCTCAGCTGCTCAATGACGTATCCGGCGCTGTGAGCATGCGCAGTGGTAAGCTGCTCATCTGTTCCATGACGTATGTGACAGGAAGTGGCGAGGGTAGGGAATTTTCACGAGGTATGGTTTTTTAACGTTACACCGGTCTGCTTTTGGCACATAAGATCCTTCTCCCTCCTGCCTGGTTCCCTGTGACCCCCAGCAACGCCACAGATCTGGTTTGGAACACATTCTATTATGTTTTAATCATCACTATATATTTTTTATAAATAAACTTTTCAAGGTTTTCCATCAAGCCTGCCTGAGTTACATTGTAGACTATGTACCGTGGGATAGCGCTGCTGCCCCTCCCCCATGCACAGGTGGTGCTTACAGCCTGTTAGAAGCAGCCTGTCAAATCAATGATAGGCTGAAATACTGAGCGGCTGTACACAGAGACATGCTCAGAGCATACGTTCCTGTGCGCATGCAGCCCTGTATGTGAGAGTCACTTGGATGTGTGCTTGCTGCTATGTATTGTAGCCTATCATTCGTTTTGACAGGCTGCTGGCAGCCGGCTGTACACACCACCTGTCACTCTGAAATTTGCAAGGTTTTTACACTGAACAGGTGAACATGTCCATGTGCAGGAGTCTTGAAAGAGATACAGTGCCTTGCGAAAGTATTCGGCCCCCTTGAACTTTTCGACCTTTTGCCACATTTTTAGGCTTCAAACATAAAGATATAAAACTGTAATTTTTTGTGAAGAATCAACAACAAATGGGACACAATCATGAAGTGGAACGAAATTTATTAGATATTTAAAACTTTGTTAACAAATAAAAAACTGAAAAATTGGGCATGCAAAATTATTCAGCCCCTTTACTTTCAGTGCAGCAAACTCTCTCCAGAAGTTCAGTGAGGATCTCTGAATGATCCAATGTTGACCTAAATGACTAACGATGATAAATAGAATCCACCTGTGTGTAATCAAGTCTCCGTATAAATGCACCTGCACTGTGATAGTCTCAGAGGTCCGTTTAAAGCGCAGAGAGCATCATGAAGAACAAGGAACACACCAGGCAGGTCCGAGATACTGTTGTGGAGAAGTTTAAAGCCGGATTTGGATACAAAAAGATTTCCCAAGCTTTAAACATCCCAAGGAGCACTGTGCAAGTGATAATTTAGAAATGGAAGGAGTATCAGACCACTGCAAATCTACGAAGACCTGGCCGTCCCTCTAAACTTTCAGCTCATACAAGGAGAAGACTGATCAGAGATGCAGCCAAGAGGCCCATGATCACTCTGGATGAACTGCAGAGATCTACAGCTGAGGTGGGAGACTCTGTCCATAGGACAACAATCAGTCGTATACTGCACAAATCTGGTCTTTATGGAAGAGTGGCAAGAAGAAAGCCATTTCTTAAAGATATCCATAAAAAGTGTTGTTTAAAGTTTGCCACAAACCACCTGGGAGACGCACCAAACATGTGGAAGAAGGTGCTCTGGTCAGATGAAACCAAAATCGAACTTTTTGGCAACAATGCAAAACGTTATGTTTGGCGTAAAAGCAACACAGCTCACCACCCTGAACACACCATACCCACTGTCAAACATGGTGGTGGCAGCATCATGGTTTGGGCCTGCTTTTCTTCAGCAGGGACAGGGAAGATGGTTAAAATTGATGGGAAGATGGATGGAGCCAAATACAGGACCATTCTGGAAGAAAACCTGATGGAGTCTGCAAAAGACCTGAGACTGGGACAGAGATTTGTCTTCCAACAAGACAATGATCCAAAACATAAAGCAAAATCTACAATGGAATGGTTCACAAATAAACATATCCAGGTGTTAGAATGGCCAAGTCAAAGTCCAGACCTGAATCCAATCGAGAATCTGTGGAAAGAATTGAAAACTGCAGTTCACAAACGCTCTCCATCCAACCTCACTGAGCTCGAGCTGTTTTGCAAGGAGGAATGGGCAAAAATTTCAGTCTCTCGATGTGCAAAACTGATAGAGACATACCCCAAGCGACTTACAGCTGTAATCACAGCAAAAGATGGCGCTACAAAGTATTAACTTAAGGGGGCTGAATAATTTTACACGCCCAATTTTTCAGTTTTTTATTTGTTAAAAAGGTTTGAAATAGCCAATAAATTTCGTTCCAGTTCATGATTGTGTCCCACTTGTTGTTGATTCTTCACAAAAAACTACAGTTTTATATCTTTATGTTTGAAGCCTGAAATGTGGCAAAAGGTAGAAAAGTTCAAGAGGGCCGAATACTTTCGCAAGGCACTGTATATAGCTTTTTTTTTTTTTTTTTCAGATTTATTCTTACCTAGGTGGATTGGGCATTAATCCGATGCTGCATATTTCCCTGCATCTGTCCCCCTGCCGGCTCTAATGCTGGCCATACACTAGCCAAAAATTAGTTCGAAAATCTGTCATTTGGTCCGTTCGTTCGTTTTTCATCCAGTTAACCACTTGCCGACCGCCCCACACAGATTTACTGCGGCAGGGCGGCTCGGCTACACATTATCACATAGATCTACGTGATCACGTGCACGCGGTCTCGACAGCCCACGCGCGCCACTGGACCCGCGCTCCCGCTGTGATTAGACACAGCGGAAGCCAGACTGTGGGAGGAGCAGGCGCGATCGCTGCCGGCCTCCTGAAATCTTCAGAGAAACTGACAGGATAGCTGCCTGACTATGTAAACAAAGCAGGCTTATCTTCTGTCAGACAGGTACAGTGAGATCGTGTGTCTCAGCTAAGCTGAATCACCGATCTCTAGGTGCCTTTCACAGAGCCACCTCCCCCCCACAGTTAGTAAGCCCAATTTAGGCTCACCCTTGATCACCCCTTTCCTGCCATTGTCATTTATACAGTAACCGTGCATATTATTTAGCACTGATCACTGTATTGGTGTCACTGGTCCCCAAAAAGTGTCACTTAGTGTCAGATTTGTCCACCGCAATGTCGCAGTCCCGCTAAAAATCGCTGATCGCCGCCATTACTAAAAAAAAACATAACAAAAAAATAAAAAGACAAAAATCTATCCCATAGTTTGTAAACGCTATAACTTTTGCGCAAACCAATTAAAATACGCTTTTTGGGATTTTTTTTTACCAAAAATATGTAGCAGAATAAAAATTGGCCTAAACTTATAAAAAAAAAAAATAGATTTTTCAAATGTGTTTATTGGGAATGTTTTAAAGCAGAAGGTAGAAAATATTGGTGTTTTTTTTTTTTTTTTTCAAAATTGTCGCTCTTTTTTTGTTTATAGCGCAAAATTTAAAAACCGCAGAGGTGATCAAATACCACCAAAAGAAAGCTCTATTTGTGGGAAAAAAAGGACATCAACTGTATTTAGGTACAGCATCGCACGGCCGCGCAATTGGTACACATAGAATGTGGTGCAGCTGTGCATAGTAACCAATCAGCTTCTACTTTCAGGTTGTTCAATTAGGCTTTGATAATAAAACCTGGAAGCCGATTGGTTACTATGTAGAGCTGCCCTAGATTGTTTTAGTAAATCCCCCCCAATGCCATCAGCTTTCCAAGCTATCTTCTGTGAACTACACAGCCTTTCCTCTTGATGAAATGGAAATGATGAGAGGAAGGTTGCTGTAGTCCAAATCAGACGCTAGCAGACTAGGGTGAGCACACTTCCTCCATATACAGTACAGGGCTAAGCCACCCTCGGACAAGAAGTGTGTTGCTGGTAGGATCACCAGGTGATTAAAGGAAAAAACCCTAAAAAGAAAAGAAAACTAATGCAGCCACCACATCTAAGGACTAGTAAGATGCGATATATTACATTTTTTTGCATTCTGGGTTCATATATGCTTAAAAAAATACTTTGAAATACAAAAAGGAGAAAACGATAGCGGGCCATGAACAGAACGTCTGCCGGCAGCAGTCTTTTTATCAATTATTTACAATGCGGTATTTAGAAAAAAAAAAACTTTTGTTATACTCTGAAAGGGAGTAGGTAGTATTATGTGAAGAATCCGGGACGCGGTTCGCCAGGGATCAGCAGCCATCCGCTGCGGGAAATTCAGTTGCTAAGAAACCAGCGTCCCCCTCGCACGATGTCCAGGTCCGCTCCGTTCATATGTAAAAAGTTGTCACTGCCACGGACAGGCCTTTTACAGTGCGATTTCTCACCTCTTGTCTCCTCTTACTTCTTCCTTTGGGTAATGAAAAATGAATATAAGAATATGGCAAAAATGGTTCCCTCTGACAGACAATTAAAGTCGCGGTGATTAAGTAGAGGAGCCTGCCAGCGTCAGATAAGAGCTGCAGTTGTGCCCTTTGAAGAAGGTTGCAGCGTCTTCACGTGTCCTACATGCGTGACTTCGTGTTTGCTGAGTGCCCAGAACATCATGAGGCCTCTCAGAACAAAAGTGGAACCCTGCTGTGGGGTGTTTATTAATGAATGGAAAGCTAACTTCAGCCAAAACCTTTCTTTTTTTGGAATTCAGAGGGGAAGGGTAGAACCTCTGTCAAATCTTTATCACTTTATGCAGTACGGAGCTCCACAACTCAAGTAAGCTTTAAAAAGATGGACTTTGACAATTGTGGTTTTGTGTTTGATCCAAAGCCAAGTTTGTTGGAACCCAAGGATTAGCTGTCATTGCTTAAACCAGCCTTTTCCAACCTTTTTCAACACAGCAGAAGCCTTACAATAACTTTCCGGTTTTAGGGAACCCCTCCTAGAAATGACTATATCTACAACCAAATGGGAAGAAGTCTCCTTACAGGTGTGGTCATTGGGAAGAATTACCCCCTTACAGATAGCTTAAAAGGGTTGTAAACCCTTGTTTTAAAAAAAAATAACAATAACAAACATGCCCATACTTACCTGCTCTGTGCAATCGTTTTACACAGAGCAGCCCCGATCCTCTTCTTCTGGGGTGCCCCGCCGGTGCTAAAGGCCCATCCTCCTTATCGGGTGAGCCCACGGAAAGATGCTTTCTTTGGGGGCACCTGTGTAGACTCGCTCCCGAGTACTGCTGCAGCGTCCATTGACACAGACACAGGGACTCAGCCCCGCCGCCTGCTCCCGTGTCACCGGGTTGGATTGACAGGAGCGGGAGCCAATGGCTCCTGCTGCTATCAATCTGTCCAATAAGGAGAGAGACAGCGGCTGGAGCCGCTGTGTTCATGCACTTCGCTGGATCGGTTAGGACTCAGGTAAGAAAAAGAGGGGGTTTAGGGGGAGCTGCAGAGAATGCATTAAGAAGAAAAACCTGGGGCTTGACACCAACTTTAATAGGGTCAATTGTATCAGTGGGAACTTATCTGTGAGGCAGAAATTGCTAATTGCTCAAGGAAACCCTAGCAACCTCTGGAGGAGCCCCAGGGTTCCATTGAACCCTGGTTGAGAAACCCTGGCTTAGACAGTGTGTTGTGTGCAGGGGATTCCCTGCCCTGCACCTGAGGACGTAGATTGACCTAATATGGTTATGTGGCCATAATTGGTCATTGATGTCACAAGCATCCCTGCCCATTTGTATACCTGCAATAATGGGTTGGGAAATCGCCTGCCCGCAGCTCATTGATCCAGCAATGACAGCTAACCAGTTTGGACTGAACCCAGGTTCATCCCTATTTGACAACACTGGAGCTCTGATAAAGGGAGCTTGACTCCCGAAACGCGTTATCTGGAAACGCGTTATCTACGAGGACGTGTTCCATTTCATCTGTGGTGGAATCTTTTAATGCGATTTTATATTCTTCTCGTCTGTGAGTATGCATTTGGCATTTTAATAAAACATTTTATACGGTGACCACGGGTAATGCACTAGGTGTTACGCCTCCTTTTTCTTTCTCTTAATAATATAAGGTGTAGTGCCTCTGCTTGTTTGTAGTTTGAAGCCTTTAGCTCCACATCGTACAGACTGCCAGTGCAACTATTTATTATATATTTTATAGCTATTGTTCCTTTTCAACAAGTCCAGCAACATTGAGAGATAATATAATACACAAGCCCTGATGAAGAAGTGTCAACCCCCTGAAACCTGTTGGCTTTCTTTTTCCAGCTCATTTAATAAAACATCAGTTGGGACTCACTGACCTTTGCTGTTCATTCTGTTTCCTGTATAGCTGGATCTGTCTGAAGACCCCCCATTTTTTGCTAGTTGTGAGCAGCCTAACGGAAGCAAGCTAGCTTGATCAATAGAATGGTTTTTGAAAAAACTGGATATCAATAGTAGAGGATCTGGTTTGTTTGTAATTTGAAGATTTGTCTTGTCCCCATTAGGACTCTTTTACACTAATAAACTCCTCTTGGACCCCCAATAACAAGTTGGATACTTTTTGGCTTGTCCTGTTGACTTTTTTTTAGAATACAGTGGTATCTGGACCTCTTAGCAGTGATGTGGTGCTAAAAATGCAGATCATTCACCTGTTTTTACAGCCTTGGTGGTTATTTGAAAAGCAAGGGGAAATAACTCTATATGGGGTGCAGACTAACTACCTGGCAGCTGAGGATATCTCTTGATTTTGCTTGAACAAAAAAGGAGGACCTCAAAGGGTCATGATGGCCCTCAGTAGGATTCATGAGTTTGATTTTTTATTTAAAAAAAATAATAATAATATGAAGCTGTAACTCAAGAGAGAATTATTATGAGGATTATTAGTTAAAAAAAAACCCAAAACACCGAAACTATTTATGGGGAGCTTTTTTTTTACAGGAACTGGAGAAGAAAGCCTTTTATAAAGTTTCTTGTAGAACACCTTCCTGTCAGAAAAGGTTCTAATGTAAAAAGTATGACTTGGCAGGATCAGATCTCGCCCCCCCCCCCCCCCCACACTGTGTGCAATGTCAGAGATTGCTGCGCATAGCCAACTAATGAAGTAATCCAGATTCTCCTTCGTCTAATGGAATTGCTCTTCACCGATGGAGAATCCTATTAGGATCATATATGGGAAAAACTCCATCAGATTTACTGACAAGGTTTCCTCTACTTCTCTCATTACTATTAAGGTCTTGGCCCGTCGACACATTGACAGAGTCTGCTCACCCTGGCCTGTGTAAAAGTAATATGCCATTCCCCCGTTTCTGTAAAAGAAAGCTTGCAATTCCCCCGTCAGATACAATATTCTGCTAACTCTGCTATCGGCTTTACCAATAGAAGGTATTATGTAACGGTCAATTTGCCATGAGGGCAGCCATTGTGAATAATTGCCTGTTTGATTCAGATATAAAGTCATACCCAGACAAGATGTCTATCATAGAGTTGGAGATTTAAGTAGAAGGTGTCAGCTTAGTCATGTTTATGGGTTTCAGGGATGTATTCCTTTGAATGTTATCCCTTTTCAGACAGGTTAGCATAATATATGTTATCATGCTTGCTCTCTTATATAATTGCCATTGCATTAAAGTCTGAAACCAGGATATTTATATATCTTGTGGCAAAAAAGTATACTGCAAGGACAGTTCTGGAAAAAATTAATGAATAAAAAAAAAAAATATATATATATATATATATATATATATATATATAGTCAAAAGTATTGGGACGACTACCTTTACATGCACATAAACTTTAATGGCATCCCAGTCTTAGTCTGTAGGGTTCAAAATCGATTTGGCCCACCCTTTGCACCTATGACAGCTTCAACTCTTCTGGGAGGGCTGTCCACAGGGTTTAGGAGTGTGTCTATGGAAATGTTTGACCATTCTTCTAGAAAGGCATTTGTGAGGTTAGGCACTGATGTGGACTAGAAGGCCTGGATCGCAGTTTCTGCTCAAAATTCATCCCAAGGGTGTTGAGGTCAAGACTCTGTGCAGGCCAGTCAAGTTCCTCCACCCCAAACGTTCTCATCCATGTCTTTATGGACCTTGCTTTGTGCACTTGGTGCGCAGTCATGTTGGAACAGGAAAGGGCCATCTCCAGACTATTCCCACAAAGTTGGGAGCACGAAATTGTCCAAAATGTCTTGGTATGCTAATGCCTTAAGAGTTCCCTTCACTGCACTGGAACTAAGGGGCCAAGCCCAACCCCTAAAAAACAACCCCACCCCTAATCCCCCCATCCATCAAGTGTTTTGGACCAGTGCAGAAAGCAAGGTCCATAAAACATGGAGGAGATTTCATGTGCATGTAAAGGCGTCCCAATACTTTTGACAATATAATGGCAAAGGTAATGTAATGGCAAGGGGTGCTGGGGTGTGCTGCAAAGTCTATCAATGGTCGCTGCTGGGGGATCTATTCTATCTGGCGGGGATCAATTTTTGCAGGGGGGCCTATTGTTGCTAAAGAGATCTATTGTTGCTTGTGGGGGGCCTATTGTTCCTGGTGGGGTCAGTTGTTGCTGGGAGATATGTACTGCTGAGGGAGGGTTCTATTGACGCTGGCTGAGGGGAGATTTGTTGTTGCTGTCGGAAGTCTATTGTTGCTGGGGGGGGGGGTTGCTGTGGATGGTCCATTGTTAGTGAGATCTATTGCTGATGGCTGAAGGGATCTATTTTACTGCTTTTCTTGTTGTCAATATCAAATTCCATACAAACCCTTAGCACCACAAAATGATACTTGGTTCTGTATTCTCTAAAAGAGCAGTACTGGGAGGTGGGTAGGAGAGTGAACCAAGGAACGGTGCTAAGAGGCGGCTAGGGGTGGGTCAAGGGGTGACTCGGAAAGGGGTTGTTCCTGTACCTATTCTCTGGGGGAAAAGTGCCCTGTGTGTATATACAGTATATATATATATATATATATCTATATATATATTTTTTTTTTTTAATTCCAAAATTGTATCAGTATTTTTTTTTTTGCCACATAATGTACTCAGTGTTCTGGGTTGAATGACGCCTAGCGTCACTCAATCAGGAAGTCTGAGAACATATTGTAAGAGCAGGGCGTCTTGAATCCGCCTCTTGAGGGGGTATCATTACATCACCATGAATTTGCTGTGTAATGGAGCAGAGAGTGGCGCTGGAATATCATTTATACATTGCTTTCTGCATCTTTGAGGACCGCTCACCACCAAATGACAGCCAAAGAGGAAGATGACCTAGAGCAGGGGTCTCCAATCCATGGACCTCCAGGTGTTCAGGAACTACAATTCCCCTCATGCCTAGTCATGTCTGTGAATGTCAGAGTTTTACAATGCCTCATGGGATGTGTAGTTCTGCAACAGCTGGAGGGCCGTAGTTTGGAGATCCCTTACCTAGAGTGTCAAACGATCCACCAGATGGAAAAAGGAATGTTTAAATAAAGTAGCATTCAATTCTGCTAGGGAGAACTTCAAAGGGTGGGGGGGATGAGTCCAGAGTTGGCCAAAGGTGGGCTTCAATGCCCAGCCTCTGCACATATACATTTCACCCACAGCATGCTCCCAGCACACTGACCGAGCTGTCACCAACAGCTCTCAGGCAAGGTATCTTATTGGAAGCCAGCAGGATATGCTCCTAATCATGTGATATTGAAGCCACGCTGCCCCCTGGGCATTACAGCCCACTTAAAGAGCTGCCGACTGTAATAAAAGTATTATAAAAATTTTAAAGTATTTATAAAAAATTTTTTTTTTTTTAAAGTAAAAAAGTAAAACATTGATAAAAAGTAAAATGATACAAGTAAAAATATAATGATATAAATATATAATAAGTACAGTTGTGTTCATAAGTTTACATACCCTGGCAGAATTTAGGATTTCTTGGCCATTTTTCCGAGAATATGAATGATAACACAAAAACTTTTCTTTCACTCATGGTTAGTGTTTGGCTGAAGCCATTTATGCCTCATTTCCACTGAGCGATACGTTTCAGTTCGGTACAGTTCAGTACGGTTCGGTATGGTACACCTTGATCAGGCTTGCATTTCCATCGCCAAAAGTACCTCAGCTCAACAGTACCTCAACAGTGTAGCTCCACCCTGTTGGTACGATACTAATGTGCTTGGTACCCCAAGGAAAGTGGTATGGTACGGTTCGGAATTAGGGTACCATTCACAACGTTGGTACCCCAACGAAAGGGTCCCAAAAAAGTGGTATGGTATGGAATTAGGGTACCATTCACAACTTTTGACAATGGAAACGTCAAAAATTGCGTACCGTTCCGAACCGAACCGTAGCGCTCAGTGGAAACGAGGCATTATTATCAATCAATCATTATCAATGATTTAAAAAGAGTAAAACACAGTTGATTGATAATAAATGGCTTCAGCCAAACACTAACCATGAGTAAAAGAAAAGTTTTTTGGAGCTTTTCCACTGCATGGAACCGAACGGTTCGGCTCGCTTTTGTGCTTATCCACTGCATGGTACCGCATGGTACGGTGTAGGAACGGTTCGGTTCGGTACGGTGGCGCTTTTCCACTACATGGAACCAAACGGTACGGCTCGCTTAAACAGCACCACCTCGGTTGTGGTTCCAAGAGGGCCGTACCGGTACCATATCCCACAATCCTTTGCATGCAGCCTTGACTGTTTGTCACTACTAGCCACTGATTGGTCAGAGAATCGTTATCCCACCCACTTACTTTAGTACTACTTTAGTGGAAAAGCAAACCGTACCGAACCGTTCCAACACCGTACCATGCGGTACCATGCAGTGGAAAACCAAACCGGGCCAAGCAGGGCCGAGTAGAGCCGAGCCGGTACTTGCAGTGGAAAAGTGCCATTTGTGTCATCATTCATATTCTCTGAAAATGGCCAAGAAATAATAAATTTTGCTAGGGTGTGTAAACTTATAAGCACTACTGTATATAATTATAAAGGATAAAAGTAAAAATATAATTTTATAATTATATCATAAATGATGTCATTTTATAAAAAAAATTGCAAAAGCGTAAATCAGGAATCATCCAACTTCAGCAGGAAAAAGTGATGAACGGAGCATGCCAGGTACAAGCTACTTTACTCCATTATAAGGAGCGGCTAGCACAAGGCAGAGAAGATAAATTGTCGGCGTACGCATGGGAAATAACATGGCTGGAGATACAAGGAGGCTTCCATGGTTGGTTTGACACAAATAAATACCACAAGTCTACAATTACCCCATGACCCCCTCTCACGGGGAGAAGAATCGCGGAGAGAGAGAAGACTGAACGCTAGGCCTGAGCACCTCCATTACCGCAAACAAATAGCAAAGGCAACAAATGAAGCTGTGAACCTCTTGGAGGGCAGGCTCACGTCACAACATCTTACTATTCATAGACACAGAACCCTGCTGCTCTAAAACCTCTTCTAAAACAGCAAGTCCTATTACAGTGAACCTGAGTCACTGACGCAGCATGTAGCAAGTGATGTCATTATTCCTATTGAACCATTTTGTGACCTGTTTAGTAAATGTCCCTCGACTACAATGAAAGTGCAGCTTCAGTTATGGGAGAAGTGGGCCAGCGTCAGCTTTCCATCACTGTCTGGGACCCAACCAGGGAGATTTCTCCTATCTCTGTGACACAAGGGGGCGAGGCCCCCGGGACAGGACCCTTCCGACAAATGGCAGGCACTTTATCCAGGAAAATTATTCCATCGCTATTTATATTTTTCTAACATGGCTTTGAGATAACCAGTGAGCATTAAAGTGTAAGCCCAGCCAGTCTGAGTTTTGTGCACACTTTAATTATTATTTTAAAGCTGACATTTATTTCGCCTATATTTTGCCCTCCCTGGTTCCTCCTTTGCCCGCTCCATCAACATTTTTCATGAAAATCTTTCTATTTTCATTACCTACCTTATTTTATAGGCCCAGTGACATCATCACAGGGTCTCTGTGCTTCTCTATGCAATGCAGATAGATCATGGCAGGTGGGAGGGGCCAGCAGTGTTCTTCATATACTGTAGCTTCCTGAAAACATCACAGCACCCTGCCTTACTATGTGTCTCAAGGGCCTCGCAGCCCTGATGTAAGCAGTAGGTTGGCTCTTGGGAGGAGTTCTGAAAATATTAGAATGCCTCTTGGGAGGAGTTCTGAAAATATTAGAATGCCTTGATGGGTGGGCGTCAGTCCGCAGGAGTGGGCAGGGCCGTGTTTAAAACTGATTGGACCCTGTGCAAACATTTACAGGACCCCCTCCCACCTCATACGACCCCCATCATTACACAGGACCCCCATGCTATCCCAATCATTACACAGGACCCCCCCCCCCATACTACCCCCATCATTACACAGGACCCCTCCCCCATACGACCCCCACCATTACACAGGACCCCTCCCCCATACTGCCCCCAATATTACACAGAACCCCCCCCCCATACTACCCCTGTCATTACACAGGATCTCTCCCCCATACTACCCCCATTATTACATAGGATCCCCCTCCCCCATACTACCCCCATTATTACATAGGATCCCCCTCCCCCATACTACCCCCATTATTACATAGGATCCCCCTCCCCCATACTACCACTTTCATTACACAGGACCCCCTTCCCCATACTATCCCTATCCCTATCATTATACAGGACCCCCTCCCCTATACTGCCCCCATTATTACACAGGACCCCTCCCCCATACTACCCCCATCATTACACAGGACCCCTCCCCCATACGACCCCCACCATTACACAGGACCCCTCCCCCATACTGCCCCCAATATTACACAGAACCCCCCCCCCATACTACCCCTGTCATTACACAGGATCTCTCCCCCATACTACCCCCATTATTACATAGGATCCCCCTCCCCCATACTACCCCCATTATTACATAGGATCCCCCTCCCCCATACTACCCCCATTATTACATAGGATCCCCCTCCCCCATACTACCACTTTCATTACACAGGACCCCCTTCCCCATACTATCCCTATCATTATACAGGACCCCCTCCCCTATACTGCCCCCATTATTACACAGGACCCCTCCCCCATACTATCCCCATCATTACACAGGACCCTACCCCTATTATTACACAGAATCCCCTTCCCCCATATTAACCCCATCATTACACAGGACCCCCTTCCCCATATTACCCCCACCATTACACAGGACCCCTCCCCCATACTGCCCCTATCATTATACAGGACCCCCTCTCCTATACTACTCCCATCATACACAGGACCCCCCTCTCTTCCCTCCACAGACCCCTGCATTGCCCCCCAGCATTCTCACCTTGATAGTGTCCAGAAGATGTCAGACCAGCACCAGGTACAACCCAGCAAAGCCTCTGGTGAAAAGGTTCTTCAGCAGGCCAATGGTTTGTGGCTTGACAGACATGGTGAGGGAGAAAGGTCAGTGTCACCATGCCCGGGACTGACAGGTGCTCTCCCCGGACAAGGTTTACCTTACCTAGCTGGCCAATCACTGCACAGGCTGCAGACATAACACTCAACCAATCACCAACCACCAGCATTCAATCCTGCCCTAGTATCCTGAATAATAGCTAAATCCACTTATGAACTATTAGCGGGCAGTGCGGGCTCAAGAGGCAGCTGATTTGGCCCCCACAACAACATTTGGGCCCGGGGCTGCTGCCCCTCATGCCCTGCGTTAAAGTGGGAATGGGTGTTTGTCAGTATACTGTATTTGCATGCAGACCACCCTAGGTAACTTCTACATGTGACAATGAGCCGTCATGATTAAATGAACTGAAATCCAACAAATGAAAGAGGGAGGCCAGGGGCAGTCAAGATTGTGAGGAGGAGCTAGATGATGGATGCCCTACAGCCAGGAAATGAGGTGGGTGCTATCTGATTTGCTGCAGCCTTTAATGAACATTGTGAGAAGCTCACAGTGTGCAGTGAAATCAGAAGACAGGAGAGGAGCCTGTACAAATGTGCAAGACTGAGAGGAAGGCAGGAGTTCACCTTTAATAAAGTTATCCTGTCTTCCAAATGCCCCATCCTTTGTTTGTAAAGTGAAAGCAGAGCTGTAGATTTAATATTCTCTCCTATGGAGTAAACAAATACCGAAGCAGATCGTTGCTAACAGGTCGGAGCACGTCAGCGCCCCCCTATTCCCAAAGAACAACAGTTTGAATTCAAGGAATGCCACCGGGTGTCACCCTTCAGCCCAGCGGAGCACACAGGCAGGTCAGGTGTGGCAGAGTCTCGCTGTCCATACATATGCATAAGCCGGATTTGCATGCATTAGAATGCATTTGCATTTATCCATTACACAGAAATCCTTGTCTTCCTTAACCTTCAACACTGGGTCGGGGGCTTGTTTGGAAACGCAGCCAAACGAATAAAAAAAAAAAAAAAAAAGTAGACTGCTGAATCGCTGCACCACCCGTCGCTGGAGACGCTGACAGGTTAAATGGCAGTCTGCTGCTAACAAGTATATCCTCATTTATTTATGAGGCATCAACTGGTTCACCGAGACTGCGAGGAACAACCATGATGTAGACAAAGCTTGGGACAGACAACACAAGAAGCTGAAACAAAGTCGTAGGATAAGAAATATCTGAGCCATAAAGGGCCGATTCCCACATGTTTAGTGTATGTGCCGGGACCGAAAAAAGCCCATGGTGTATGTGCCCCTGGGGTGGCAGCCCAGGGGTGCCGTAATTCTCACTGGTGAGGTGCAGTTCACCTTGAACCTTTGGCACCTTGGTCACTGCACCACATACACACTTTTTTCACACCTGCCTCATGCGATGGGCCTTTTGCCTGGGACCAGTGGAATTTTTTATTCCTGGCCGGGGGGGCCTGTCAAGGTCTTGCACCTTGACACTACTGCACTTCTCCACTTCCCTTTCCCCACTCTTTTTTTTTTGTGTTGTGTGTTCACGTTTTGTCCTTTTTTATGTGGCGGTATACTTCATCACGACGCGATTAGTAGGGCTTAGGTTCTCGGGCCTGCCCTGAAAGTCTTGGGAGGGGGTGGATATGGCCTTCTGGCTTAGTTCGCCCTCTCTCATGGGGTCTCCCTTCGGGGGAGACCCACCTAGTACTTGGGGTGGGCTGTTTTGGCAGTCCTCCCAGAGAACGGGGTCTGCCTGGTTTCGGCCAGGTGGGACCAAGTGAAAACCTCAGTCCCCGTCAGGAGCCTTGCGCCCCGGGGGATCAGGGTTAGGGCCTTTCCTTTTCCGAGGAGGGCCATGTGTACGCCCTGTGCACTTTTTGTGTTTTTTCACGTTTGCGTGTATGCACTTTTTTATGCATCGGGTGTAGCTTGAGTGTGTTTCACACACCACGGGCTAAAAAAAATAAATAAAAATGTGTAGTGTATGTGTTTCGGCACCAAAATTTCCATTCGGTGCACCTCTAGTCAAAACTAAAGAAAAAAGTGTTGCCTATACATACACTTTGGGTTATATAGCTGTCACGGGAACAGGTGTCCCCATTAAAAGTTTCCCTCTTACTTCCTATTTGAGTTGCAACTATAAAATGTTGGATTTCACATCACTTAATCCAGTGTTTTTCAACCTTTTTTTAGTCAAGGCACCCTTTGAAATTATAGACAATCTCAAGGCACCCCATTCTAAAATGTAAAATACTATTCTAATTGTTCTTCATAATGCGGCAGCATCGAAACACGTGACGTAGGACATCCAACAATAGAGGTGATTTACTCTTCCAAAGGAAATACACTTTTGCATACTGGTACCGACTAGTATTCCAATGTTTCTCTTCTCCCTCAGTTTCTCTCCATCACTCAGCTATCATGACCCCCAGTGTTGATGGAGAGGGGCAGGGGAGGATCAAACAAGGATGCTGTGGAGGCAATCATCACCCTTCCTATCAACACTTTGTGTATCTAAAAGGCTTGATCCACCTACTGGCTTGTATACAATTTTTGGGCAATTTGTAGGCATTTTGCCAAGGCACCCCTGAAGAAACCTCAAGGCACCCCAAGGTGCCTGGGCACCCTGGTTGAAAAAGGCTGACTTAATCTATTTATATTACTGGAATAAATCTGCATAGCACGGACTGTTGACACAGCCCAATGGGGCAGGTGTAAATGAGCCCAAAGGCTAGGGTCACCCTTTGTGGATGCAGAAGTGTGTAAATTGAGCGTGTTCCCACACCCGCAGGCACCTGCAGCCAAAATGCGCTGCTCCTTAGCAGATGTTCTTAAGGCAACCCCTATGCAACTGAAAATGCAGCACATTTTTGGATGCGCAAACTGCATATTGCCGCAGGATCATGCAGGTCCCAGCGGCTGCCCTTCAAGTGCATTTTGGGAAAAAGGGTCAGGGATAATTTCCCAGTGTTTCCCGCAGGTACAGCAACCAATTGAAATCAATGGGCTGCTGTGCCCATGCAAATGCGAGCCACACCACCCGCATTAGTGTGAACCTACAGTAGCTAAATGGATTTGAGAAATTGCAAGTTATTTAAATGTATCTCCAACTGATGCCAAGCAGTTCACAGCAGCCCAAAATAATGGTGTAACTCAACTTTATGGCACCCAAAAATACACAGCACCCCTCTTCCCCACGGCTACCCCCAATCTTGACCAGTTACCAAAATTCTTAGCCAAAAGATTTCAATGTTCCACCTACTGGTCAGAATAGGAATTGCTGCATTTGTTCCTGTCCTCCCCATGCATTGCCAAACTAGTTTAAATGAAGTTTAATTTACATCAGCAAAACATGAAAAAGGAAAAAAATCAGCAAGCATTCCAATGTAATGATCAGGGCTGAGTGACCAGACATTTCTGAGAAAATCATAATAGTGATTTGTGTTATCCTGTCCGGGAATCTATTATTTTATACAGCCATGCCCAATGGAATGCATAAAGAGAGTATTCAAATTGTGTGTTTAAACAAACCATGAGTCAGGTCTTCAATAAGCGGATGGCGCATTCTCAGAATTTCAACTTTCCGAATGCTAAAAGCCCAGGCTTGTAAAGGCGACTCTAAAAAGTCCAAGCCTTCTTTTCCCATTTCCTTTATGAGAAATTTGTATTCATTTTTTATTACATTTTCTTATATATTTCACCATTCCTTGTATTTCTATTGCCGCCCCCAAATCTGATTTTACCAGTAGTCCTGTATGATCAGTGCAGACATTTAACCCCTTAAGACCTTGAGAAAGAAGGACACACTGGTAAAGAGGACAGCGCGTCGTGGCAAAAAGTGGGTGTGGCTACCCTGTGCTCAGTAAAATACATGGCTTATAAAGTGGCATGGCTACAGACTGAGTCTGCTAACTATACAATGCACAAATATGCCACAGCCCCTGAACCCACAAAATACTTCCTAAATTCTGTGCCACAAGTGATAGTCTCAAAGACACACATAAACATCAGGACAAAGGATCATTTAAAGAAAATGAAACTCTTCCCTTATTTATACTTTTCTGCTTACAGAACAGAACAGAGAGTTAGCACTTTGTGTGAGTCTACCTCAAAGCTGAACTCCATGGAAAGAAAAACTCTTGTTTGGTTCTAGGGGAACAAGAAAAGCATCTTTGCTTACCCATCCCTCTGCTCCCCTGAGCTCCCTCTGTGCTGTTTTTTCCAGGCTCTCCTCCCCTATGCCTTGGTGGTCATAGGTCCTCTGTTGTCATCAGGTACAGGATCCATCCCTGCATTAAATCTTTAGACACTGGCGCTGAGGAAAAAGTCCACCACAGGAGCATGGCTGCGGGTGTCAGCTGCTGGGGCAGTGTAGAATTGTTAAGTAAAACCGCTTACCCTGCCCCTAGACATAAACAGGCATTTAAACTTTTTTATTCTCCTTGTAGTTGGGTTTTAAAGAAGAACTTTATTAAAATTGCTGGAGACTACATAGCAACCACCAACACTTGATAAAATAAACACTTGGGTCAGGAGTATGCAATGTACAACACAGCAAATAGAGTGCAGGGATGAGGATTATGTAAAATATAACATTGCGTATAGGGTCAGGACTATGTAACGTACAGAGTGTGGCGTTCAGCAGTATGTAACGTAAAGCACAGCACTGACAGGGACAGGAGTATGTAACATCCAACATGGTGTAATGTTCAGGGGTTAGGAGTATGCAATGTACAGCAAAGTATACAGAGTGTAGTAGTCAGCAGTATATAACGTAAAGCACAGCACATACAGTGCAAGGGACAGGAGTATGTAACATCCAACATGGTGTAAAGTTCAGGGGTCAGGAGTATGCAATGTACAGCAAAGTGTACAGAGTGTAGTGGTCAGCAGTATGTAACATACAGCATGGTGTAATGTTCAGGGGGCAGGAGTAAGTAATGTACAGCAACCTGTACAGAGTGTAGCGGTCTGCAGTATGTAACATACAGCACAGCACAGACAGTGCAAGGGACAAGAGTATGTAACATCCAACATGGTGTAATGTTCAGGGGTTAGGAGTATGCAATGTACAGCAAAGTGTACAGAGTTTAGAGGTCTGCAGTATGTAACATACAGCACAGCACAGACAGTGCAAGGGACAGGTGTATGTAACATCCAACATAGTGTAATGTTCAGGGGTCAGGAGTATGTAATGTACAGCAAACTGTACAGAGTGTAGCGGTCAGCAGTATGTAACGTAAAGCACAGCACAGACAGTGCAAGGGACAGGAGTATGTAACATACAACATGGTGTAAAGTTCAGGGGTCAGGACAATGCAATGTACAAAAAAGGGTACACAGAGTGTAGCAGTCAGCAGTATGTAAGTAAAAAAGCACAGCATAGAGTGCATGGGTCAGGAGTATGTAACATTTTTTGAGCCTTCATCAACTCAAAAAAGCACAGTGTTCTGCACTACACAAATAGCCACCTAAACCAGCTCCATTCACTAAAGTATAATCTGACATTAATACTCCTCTGTCTTTGGTGATTTGATACATGACGAAGTGATGTGGGTTGTGTGTACGTGTCCAATGACGCTTTAAGGCCTCGGTGCCAAGACGACTCTCTTCCCTACATGAAAAGAACAGGAACTAAATGGAGGCTGTCTGGCGGGTCTGGAAAGGCAACGAAAACCAGACGCCAAGATGGGATCTTTGATGTGAAAGGCAACTAAATAAATAAATAAACAAAAAAACAAACAGAAAAAGATCTTAATATTCCTCGAAATGCACAAAGTGTACATCTCTGGCCTGCCATCTGATCTGAAGAACGATCTGTGCGCTGACTGATACGCCACACATTGACAGCGTCCGCCGTTTCCACATCGTTATTCAGATCTCAGAGACCCATGGGTTTGATTATTCTCTCTGACTTTCATTATATCGAGCAGACTGCACACTCGCTTTGACTTTATGTGCATTTTTTCACCTCATTTTTCTTGTTATGATTTTTTTTCCGCTCTTATCTTCATTTGAATGTCTTTGCAGGAAAGAGGATGTTATATTCATGTTTTGGTCTGCTCTTGTCCCAGTTCTTCCTCAGTTTATGCTCAATACTTCTGAAGTCTCCTGTCATGTGTTAAAATGGGACCTTTTTTTCGTTTTGGATACAACCACTATCAAGTTATTTGTTTATTTATTTTTTATTGCTGTTTGTATCCTGGTGGAACAATGTCCCCTCACTTTCTGTTCTGCAAAAAAGTGGTCACCTGGACAGCAAGTGAGGAGGAAATCTCCCTACTGGGTACACAAACAGCAATAAAAGCCTGATTGAAAAACAATCCCTGACACACCCTATCTAAAAATAAATAAAATAAAAAAGGTTTGGGCTGGATATGTAGAGGGAGATGTAGGCTCACACCACCACAGGACAGTTGGACTCTTTCTTATCAGCGTCCTCCTAGCTCTCTCCAGTGAGCTTCCTCCTGACCTAACTTAATCCCTGGACACGTGTCTGCGAATAGGCCCTCCAGCTAAGCCTAGCCTGGACCTTGGTGTTTTTTCTCCAAGCCTTCTTAAGGATCCTGCACCAAGGGAAAGAGCCCAGTATTGGATCCAGGGACACAGCCATCTGCTTCTCAGGCCTCAGATTATTTATGGGCTCTCCCACCACCTTCTAAGCACATCTCCCCAGAGATTGGCTGGAGTTCCACAAATATTCAGGCTGCTTGTTCTGCTCTTCCTCACACTATACTTCTAGAATCCCCTAGAAGACAGGAGGAAGTAGCAGAGCAGAAGCCTGCAAAACACTGAGCAGCCTTAAGCAATCAACCCCTGCTCTGCTGAGTACAGAGGAGCTAAACTAAATTTACCTAGAAGCCTACTCTATGCTAGAAGGGTGCTATGTATTAAAGGAGCAAAAGAAGTGTTGGAACAGGAGTGGGCAAGACTAGGTTTTCCAGTGCTAAATAGCTATGAGCTTGGGTTGAGTCTGAACCCAAGTTTTTTTCCAAACCTGGAAGTTAGCTGTCATTGCTAGGCCAATGAACTGTGGGAGACTCCCAACTGTGCAGCTGACCTACACAAAGGGTTGCGGATGCTTGAGACATCTTTAACGTAATAGCACATGGCCATATTAGGTCAATGATGTCATGTCCCTGTCCCTTTGTATACATGCAGCAACAGGCGAGGAATCCCTCACCCACAGCCCATTGGCCCAGCAATGACAGCTAACTTTGGTGTTTGGACCAAACCCAGGTTTATCCCTAGTGCTGAAGGGGATTATTGAAAAGAGGGTTTAAGGCAGACTTTACCTTTTAGACTGAAGAGTTGAGGTCATACTTTAAACCAGTGATGGTCAACTCCTGATATTGTGAGACCTCAAGAGTGATCCTTGACGTGACCAAATGTTTTCACAAAATATGTAATGAATAGGATTCTATGAAAAGCTATCAAAGACAGGAGATGTACACCAGGAGATAGTGAGAGACTAAAGACATGCTATAGGAGTTCTTGGAGACTGGGAACATGTTTCAGGAGACAGGTGACAAGATCCATTGTAGCACAGGTATGATACCCTCCTAAGAAAGGTTTAGAATGACATGTAAATTGAGTTTGGCCCCTCTGTAGCCAGTGGAGCAGTTGCCGATTGCTTTAGCCTATTTACGGGGACCCAGCCAATCCCTAGTGAGGCGTGCCCAGTAGGTGGTTGAAGATACCATAAATAGCAGGAGGCCTGGAGCAGGAGTTGAGTTGGTCCTGGGTCCAGTCTCGCAGGAGGAGCCCCCTACCCAGGAGGAGCCCCCTACCTAGGGGCCTTTGACCCTAAGGGCTGTCTGCTGGAATGCTGTTTTAAGGTCATCGAAGTCTGAGCTGTAGCATAGCTGGGAGTCTAGTTCAAGTCTGGTCTGGGATTTTGCTCTGAAAAGCTCTCAAAAGCTTGCTGAAGAGTACCTGGTAGAAGTTGGAAGAGAGTGTCTAGCTGTCCTGTGGTATTGTGAATTTTGTTTCACCCGGTTGCAACCGATTATCCTGCAACCAAGCTAAGAAAAACACAAGCTACTGCCTGCATAGTCTTTTGAAGGATGCACAATAAGTACCAAAGGGCCTCATGCAGCCCCCTGGGCCACAAGTTGGGCATCAGGGTTTCACGCCATAAAATATAGTATCAATATTTGGTTATGTGGGCGCGACCAGAGTGATCAATAGTTACCACTACGATCCCTTAATAATGGGAATTGAACAAATGAAGTAAGTGGGATGGGATTTTTAAGGTGCAAATAATATGTTAAACAAAGTGCTGTTAAAATTGAATACATTTTATTTACAAAATGTAATTTAAAACATTGGTATATTGGTTCAACCGTATACTGGTATATGCATAATATTAATATTGAGTTTAGTCCTTTGATTTTTTTGTGATTCTATTATGTAATTTTTTTATTTATTTATTTTTTTTAGTAATGCTATAACGCTGTTCCTAAAGAAGCCAAGATGACGAAACATGTAGAACTACAAGCGTGATGGAATATTTCTTCATCAGCTGTTTACCAGTATACGGTTGAACCAATATAACAAAGTTTTTAATTTTGTAAAAAAAATGTATTCAATTTTGACAGTGGTTTGTTTAACATATTATTTGCACCGTAAAAATCCCATCCCGCTTACTTCATTTGTTCAAGCACCATAAATTATAGTAAACTGATTTTGGAAAATGGGGCAACAGAGAACGGAAAATAAGGTGGAAGAGGAATTTTTCTTCCATGAACATCATCTATAATGGCGTCAACTCTCAGAAGAGGAAGAGTCAAGCTCCTTTAAGCCAAGCCCGCACTTTCTACGCTCTATTGCATTGTAGGAGCAGCAGAGCTCATGTAGTGGGCTGCATCACTATCCGTCATTTATTTCTCAATGTCTGTCCCTATAAAGATCTCAGATAAGTCTATCAATGTTTCCCCGGTAGCAGGAGCTGCAGTAATCAGATGAGTCAGTTAATAAGAGAGCTGGAGATGTTGGCACAGCACTGCAGTCTGCAGTCTCTCTCCCACCGTCTCCATCTAATGTATTGTGGAGAGGAGCAGGCATGTGTGTCGAATCTTTTGTTCACCCTCAAAGCGAATATCATCAACCTTCCACACACTGTTGGCCAAACACGATTTCACATCTGTAAATTGGGAACGAAAGCACCTTCCCGGAACATAGAATTTATTTAAAGGGGAACTCCACTTTTAGACAATTACAGCTGTCCTGCTAATAGTTCCTACAATTTTAATATATATATATATATATATATATATATATATATATATATATACACATATATATAGGAATATCCAATGGGGAATATCCTGAGGAAGACTTGTGCCTCGTCGAAACGTTGATTAAACCGTCCTTTCAAGACCCGTGAGTGCCGCTCTCTTCTTTGGTTTATATATACTGTATATATATATATATATATATATATATATATATATACACACGGTATATCAAAAAAAATATTATAATTATTATTATTGTTATTAATATTATTAAAGTGGAGCTTACCTTTTCTTATAGATTGTATCAGCCTAAATCCTTCTCGGCCTTGTTAGATCTGATATTAAAGGATATTAAACCTTTTATAAAATTATAAGTCTGCATGAGTAAATTCCTGACATGTATCACAATATAGCTACAATATATATATATATATATATATATATATATATATATATATATATATATGTATATGTATATGTATATATATATGTATATGTATATATATATATATATATATATATATATTTTTTTTTTTTTTTTTCAGCGAATCTGTGCCTTTTCTCATTAAAATGCTCAGCTAATGTTTTCAGTCTGCTGCAGGCAGGAGGAAGCATTTCCTCTGTCTCCTCTCCCCCCAGTGAACCTTTGAACCTTTGTAGCAAGTAAATTGAACCTTTGTAGAAAGGTAAGGGGATGCCACTGGGGCTTCCACTTTGTGTCAGACACCAGGATTTACCGCTATATGTCATCTCTTAGCCAGTTTCTCAGTCCAGGAAATAAATACAGAACCTGAAGGATGTCTGAAAAAATATGATGCTGTCCTTCTGGAGAGAAAAGCTGTTGGATATATTGCCAAGGAGAGCACTGTAAGAGCTATTTAGTACATAAAAGTGTCACACAAAGTAACTGACAGGCATGCACTTAAAAAGAAAATATATTTCTCAATGCTACACCAACATTCAAGATCTTTAAGCTGGATACACACTATCCAACTTTTGTGGATGGATTTTCTTTAGATTTACCTTTTCTATGTAGTGCAATGTCCTGCCAGATTGCATACAAATTGAAAGTGTTTAGGTTTGACCTCATATTATATGGTTTTGGTAAGTCTAAAGGAAAAAGTCTTCAGAAAATCTTATAGTGTGTATGGCCCTTTAGTCCGCCGCTGGAATATTTGGGAATTCTCTCCAAGTGATGCATATAAACCACAGGGGGGGTCACTTACTTGGCCATTGACTGAACATGTTGCATTTTTCTAAATGAGTGCAAGGCACCCCCTGATTGGGCGAGGTGGAGGGTGTGAAATATGCCCTATCTCTCTGCCCTGTCCAATTAGAAGACACCTTGAATTCATTGAGAAAAATGCATCAAACTCTGTGAATGGTGCCCATGCCTAGCGAGGGACCCCTTGGTTGTGGTTATTATGCAGAATGGCAGCTGACCGGCACAGGATCCGGGTAACAGTAGCCGCAACTACTACAGTGATTCTCCACTTCCATGGGGATCCCCCAGGTATGAAAAATGTCAATTCACACTGGTCTCTGCTGAACCAATAACTGTGCAATAACATCCATACCTGGAGTTCAGCTTTACAATAATTGTTAAAGGTACCTGCGGAGCAAGGAGTCAGCTACACCTTAAAACATGGTATTTGGTCAAATTTGTTGGATTGACTGGTCAAATCTGAAACAAAATCTGTGGGTGGCCAGTGTGACATTTTAAAAAGGAAATGGATGTTATTAAAATTTCACGGATCATTTTCGTGGCTGATTCATGAAATCCAGAGGCAGAAATAAAAGTGGCTGAATTTCTTATAGCCAAACTTTTTGTTCTTAACCAGTTCTGGACGGGAAGGATTTGCCCCCTTAATGACCAGGCCATTGTTTGCGATTCGACAGTGTTACTTTAACAGAAAATTGCAAGGTCGTGCGACGCTATACCGAAGTAAAATTTATGTCCTTTTTTTTCCACAAATAGAGCTTTCTTTTGGTGGTATTTGATCACCTGTGCGGTTTTTATTTTTTGCGCTATAAACAAAAAAAGAACAACATTTCTGAAAAAAAAAATAAAAAATTCACATTCTGCTATATAACATTCCCCCAAAAAATGTTTAATAAAAATCTAATTTTTTCTTTATTTTAGGCCAGTTTGTATTCTGCTACATATTTTTGTTAAAAAAAAAAAAAAATTGCAATAAGCGTATTTTGATTGGTTTGCGCAAAAGTTATCACGTCTACAAACTAGGGGAAAGATTTATGTCATTTTTTTTTTTACTAGTAATGGTGACGATCTGCGATTTTTAGCGGGACTGCGACATTGTGGTGGACAGATCGGACCCCTAACTGACATTTTTGACACTTTTGGGAGGGTCAGTGACATTACTACAGTAATCAGTGCTATAAATATGCACTGTTACTGTAATAATGACACTGTCAGGGAAGGGGTTAACCTAGGGGTAATCAAAGGGTTAAGTGTGAGCCTAGGGGAGTGTTTACTAACTGTGGGGGGAGGGACTTGTGAAATGATCATAGAGACCTGTGTTCCTATATAGAAGGATCACTAGTGCTCTGTGATCATTCCACAGAGAAGAACGGTCAGCTGTGTTTACAACAGCTGACCGTTCTTCTCTCTCAGCGGAGAGCGATCGCGGGTGCCCGGCGGCAATCGCAGCCGCTGGCCCCCTGCATCGGCATCCCCAGCACCACGCGCGCGACTGACGTAGGGCTAGGTCTGTTTGTGCAGGAGAGGCTGCCTGCCACAGTAAATCTGCGGTGGGCAGTCTTAATGTGGTTAAAGCGTATTTAAACACAAAAACTAAAATGTAACATATTGCAGCTTACCAGATATAGTGGCTGTATTAGTTTTCTTTTTTCAGGCTTTATTTTCTTTATTTTGACCTGTCGATCCTACAAATTACACATTTCCTGTCCCCTGGGAGCCTATGCTCATAATTCCACTGAAAGGTAATGGTTGTCACCCAGGTTACTCTACTAATTTGGACTACAAATTCCTATATTCATCTTGAACATGGAGGAGGGACATTCAAAGTTTTAAAAAGAAGGTTTGGTAGGCAGATGAAAATGTTTTTTGTTTTAGTTTTTTAATTTAATTTTAATTTGTTTTAAATTTTATTTTTTTATTATTTTTTAATAGCATTTTTCTATTTAATTATTTTTTTTGTTTTTTTATTTTTTATTAATATTATGATTATTATTATTATCTATTATAAAAAAAAGAACAAAACAAAAAATGTGTGAGTTGCCTTCAGTTCAGCACACAAGAAGTAACAAGGAAAAGAATTTCTCGCAAGATCAACAAGTTATTTCTGTACTGGCTGAATATGTTTTTAGGTAAATGTAGGAAAGAGGTGTAGGTGGCGCTGCCTAAAAAATGTGTGTAATCCTCATAAGAAAAAAATATGTCAATAAAATATCAAAGGATGCTGTCTCTATAAACAATTCATATGATAAAGCATAAGTGATATATTACAAACATAAACCAATGGTGGCCAAATATAAAAAAAAAAAAAAAAACACACTATATCATATAAATGTAATCATATAAAAAGTGCTCTCAGTGCAAAATGTGCAAAAAAAAAAGACAATAAACAAAATGTCACATAAATATATAATAAATGTCAAAATTCAAAACAGATAGCTGGACAATTGTATATCTCCTTCTCCACCTCAGTATGTCAGGTCACTGGGAACTCCCATCACAGAGTACATTAAATATACTTAAATATTCATGTGAAATTTTGTTTATTACATTTTTTTGTATATAAAGTGTGTTTGTTTGGTTTTTTTATTTGGCCACCATTGGTTTATGTTTGTAATATATCACTTATGCTATGAATTGTTTAAAGGGACAGCACTCTTTCATTTTTCATTGACATATCTTTTTCTTATGAGGATTACACATATTTTAGGCAGCGCCACGTACACCTCTTTCCTTCATTTACCTAATCCCATACCCCACGTGTTGGGATATGTAAGGGGGGGTTCAGCCTTTTTTGTACATACCCTAGCGCAGAACCATTACCAACTATGAATATGTTTTTAGCCTGGAAAAATAAAACTATAGCAGGAACTGGTTGGGTGCAATATATCCAAACCCTAATAATGCATTTCTCTTTTTGCTCCCTTTTGGTCTGTTAAACATAACAATTAAAGCATTTTATTACAAAGTATATGTATAAAAAGTGCAAAAAATACCTGTTGATCCTGCCAGAAATATTGTGAACTGATAACTTCATTTTCACTCTGCCTGTGCTGAACCTATCAGTTATAAAGTTCTAAAAACTACAGGACCTAACTTATGTACAATATGTGGGGAGGCACCATGGGGTGTGGTGGCAGTAAACACTCATAGCGCAGTTGCGGAAACAGAACTCATATTAATGAAGTAAGGCACCTGACCTGGAACACATTTACAGAGTGTAACAGCGATGTGTAGCAGAGCAGGTCTTGGATGTGACTGAGGGGTGGAATGCAGCCCAAATGGGGAGGTTTCCAGGAAGTATGGTGTTTCCCTATCCTTTCCCTACTTGTCTGGAACCTCTCCCTGCCGCAAAATCACTATCCCTGACAGACGGATGACCTGTCCTTACACTACCCACACGTGAAATGCTTGCAAAGCCCAAAAAACAGAGTCTTAAATAGATTCTGCCTGACCCAAGATGGCTGCCATAATCACATAGGGTGGACGCAGCCAACCAGATAACTTTCCCAGTGACTCAGGAAACTATATTGGAACCATGTTCCTCTTGACTTCCTTTCTCTCTGCAATGCAGCTGCAGTTGAGTACCACCTGAAGTGGAGAAAGTAGAAAGCACTTGCCTACAAATAGCACAACGGGAGTTCCCAGTAGTCCTGGTGAGTTTCTGTTGGCTGTACCCTACAGTGCAGTTATTGAATGTTGTCACCCTATGACAGGAAGTGTGGTCAATAGTTGAAAATAAAGGAAAAGTAGCTTAAAAAATGAATGCAGCCACATCATCTAAGGACTGGTCATCTGCAAATGTATTACATTTTTAATTTAGGGTTTAGATATGCTTTAAATTTTTGTTCCTGGGTGTAGATATCCTGTCAAGGTGAATAAGTAAATATTGTCTAACTATAAGAATCGTTTATTCAACCACCTTGAATCTTGGTGTACTTTGTATATTTCTTTCAGACCTCTGCAGTAATTTAGTGTGAAATCCTCTGTGCAGGAACTTTCTATAATAAAGGCTGGTCACTGCTGCTCTCTAAGAGAAAACAACAAGAGAAGGGCGCACCGACCTTGTGCATTACCACTTAAAAGTTTATTAAAATCAAAGAAGGGTAGCGTACAATATACTCACAAACGTAGCATATGAACAAGCATATAGGAAATGGGCACCGCGATTTTGGCTCTGAGGAAGAGGGTCCTCCCTCGAAACGCGTAAGCCACATCAGATTTTGAGGACGCCATCACGCTATCCAGCAGTAGAGAAGTGTCCTGGAAGCGAGCGGTGCCCATTTCCTATATGCTTGTTCATATGCTACGTTTGTGAGTATATTGTACGCTACCCTTCTTTGATTTTAATAAACTTTTAAGTGGTAATGCACAAGGTCGGTGCGCCCTTCTCTTGTTGTTTTCTTGTAGTGCCTTTTGGATACCCTTGGTCCTGAGGGGGGCAGCAAGACCACTTCATTTGTGTCATAAAACCACCTAGAAGATTCACCTTCCTGCATACCACTTGAGAGCAGGAGAGATATTGTTGTTTTTTGGAAATCACTGCTGCTCTCTCCCTTATGCAGGGTGATTGGTCTTGTCGCTGCCCCTTCCTGTAGTCATCTATAGAAGGTGGGGCCTACTGGATCCCTCCCACAGCTCTGCTGTACAGCTCCAGAGATGATGCCACTGCTACTTTTACAAGGTAATCTTTGGGTTTGCAGAGCCATTTGGTGAACACAAAGTGGATTTTCTATTATTTCTAGCTATTGAGGAATATATTTTAATGTATGATTTTGTGTCTGGAGTTCAGCTCGGCTTCCGTTCTCATCAAGAAGGTTGACAAACATGTTTTGCTCTCAGCCAAAGAAGCAAAGATATTCTCTTCCCATTAGAGTTCCTGACTCTGCCCTCCCCTACCCTGGAGTTCCACTATATC
Source organism: Pelophylax lessonae (assembly GCF_965119305.1). NCBI lineage: Eukaryota > Metazoa > Chordata > Amphibia > Anura > Ranidae > Pelophylax > Pelophylax lessonae. Next base: position 55,716,178 of record NC_138773.1, read on the forward strand.
ACACTCCGTATCCATTCATCAAAACCAATGCTGAGTCAAGGTTTTATTGACAGGTTCCTAGGACCCGTCTGCTGATAATAAGTGGGACATGTTGTAATCTGCCAAGCCGCTGTTAACGAGGCTCGTTGGGACTTAGATGGTAGCCAAACGTCACACATCAAAGAGCTGTGATCAGGGTCATCTGATGACTAAACTCTTCAGGGATTTCATTAAGGCCAGCAGTGAAGTGGTCCTGGGAAATCTGGGTGTCTCATGACCAGACCTAACCTTTCCACTGCCACGGAAATTATCCGCAGTAGAAAAATGCTGCTTGTGTTAGATGATCCTTACTATTAAGTGTCAACCTTCTGCAAATGAGGCCTACTTGACATCCGCACACAGAAGAAGTGCATGAAAATTTTTTCGTTTTGTACTTGAACAATATCATACAAACAGCGAGTTGCTATGACAGCCTGTCGATATGAGTTACTTGAAGTTATATTGTCTGGAGAACTTCCCATTTTTATCATTGTGGCCTTCAGAAGTAGTTAGCTAAGGAAAATGAAGGACGTGAAAGATGCATCTTTTTCTTGCAATCGCCTCTTCTTCACCGTTCTTATACCAGTCACCTGGCCGACTGCTGTCCAACAGTAAAATGAGTATTTATTCAGAGCTTCTGATTGGCTAGTTTTATCTGAATATCAGACCTCAAAGCTCCTTGAGCAGAGACCATTGTCTCAATTCTCAATGAGAACACACCAGGATAAGTTTTAGTTTAAAAAAAGTGACGGCTATGTTCAGCCAATGAGTCCAATGAGATTTGGAAATTCCAGTTATGTGGTTAAAATAAAGATCCTTATCCTTATGTTAAAGGTTAAAGTTCACCATTTCTAGAAAAGGACCTATGCAGTCAAGGAACACCAGTATCTGTTCAAAAACTGTGCAGCTATGTAAAATGTTTATTAATTGTGTTGTCATACATGTAGGCCATTTGGGCCTTTCTCGGAGGCCTAATTAAAAATTTCCCAAGTAGCGATCCCCGCGTCCTGCATTGTTGCTAGGACATGAAAACTACTGGGATACTCACCCCCACCATAAAAGCAGTGAAAACCAATGGTTTTTCACATTCTAGTAACACGACAGAATGTGCTGACTGAAAACTGGGAGTTTTTCACCCAGGCTTCCTGGAGGGTCAAAATGGCCTATAGGTAGAACAATAAAAATAATATATACATTTTACAAAGCAGTACAGCTTTTTTAAATACCAGCTGGGTCCCCTTGACTGCATAGACTATTTTCTAGAAATGGTGAACTTAGCCTTTAAAGCTTGTGGATTGAGCCCCATGTGATGAATTCTTTGACATGACTAGCACCAAAAGAGTGAGGAATCATGTACTTAATGAAAAAAAGGTTTTCATTTTGCTCTTCTACTTTCACACCTGAAAGTTAAGATTCTAATAAGACTATAGTAGCATATATACTGTATATATACAGTATTTATTAGTTCAGGATCTGACTCTTGAGGAATCAATTTATGGACCAGCTCTCTGGCACCAAGTCTAATATGCTTGACGGCTTTTTTCAGAGAATATTTTAGGAGGCAGGCCACCAGGTCTTTTGTCAACCCTACCAAATTACTTGGGCTTGAAACTGGCATACATAATGTGATAACAGATGTGCCTAGCCAATTTGTACACACATTTAAGGGTGAATTTAGACAGGAGCCAATTAACCTACCTAGGTCTTTGAAGTGTGGGAGAAAACCAGAGTGCCTGAAGGAAACCCATATGAACACGGGGAGAACATGACAACCCCATGCAGATAGTGACCTGGGCAATATTTGAGAACAGGACTCCTGGGCATAATAGGCATAATAGCTAACCCCTGTGCTGCCCACAGGAGGCATAGGCCACCTATAACTTTAATGCTTTACTGAACTTGTATGGGGAGGCTGAATACCAATGTAAAGAAAATCTGTCACTTTGCCAATTTTCGACAGACTGACAGGCTCTCTTGTAAGAGGAAGCCATCACCAGCTGAAGCCTGTAAGAACTCTCAGCCCCATCTCACCTTCTATGTGTTCTCATGCCAGTTCTTTACACCATTGGAGCCCTTGGTAAATACCCAATGCTAGCTGGTTTGCAGGAGCATGTGTCCCAAGATGCAGTGCTCAGGTCTAAGTGGCCAATCCCCACGCCTAAACACTGTCTTGTGAGAGATTAACCCGGAATAAGCCCCAACTGCATCTAACATGAAGATAGTACTTAAGATTAGAGTTGAGCGGACACCTGGATGTCCGTGTTCGGCCGAACTTGAAAGAAAAGTCCAGGTCCGTGACCCGGACTTTTTCCGAACTTTACCCGGACACCGAACCCCATTGAAATCAATGGGGACCCGAACTTTCAGGCACTAAAATGGCTCTAAAAAACCAATGGAAAGGGCTAGAGTGCTGCAAATGGCAGCAAAATGTAGTTAAGAGCATGGCAAGTGCTCTTAAAAAAAATTCCCCTTTAAATTTGTAATTTTTAAATAGCAGATTAGAACAGCTCTCTGTAGTAAAATATAGCTGAACGCTGCACACAACAGACTGATAAAAATCTTTTTTTTTCTCCCTCCTCCTCAGTGGGGTCAAGTGAGGGCAAAAAGATTGTTCACTGCACCACCCCCCACACAGCAAAATCGATGTAGATAGCTAACAGACGATTGTTCTGTCCTGTGCCTCTTAATCTCTCCCTGCCTACTCTCTCCAGCCTGTCCCTAAAATGCTCAAATATATTTCCCTGCCTACACTCTGACCTGTCCCTGCATTCTTTTCGGGCACAATGTTTTTTTTCCCTGTCTGTCCCTAATCAGCAGCAGCCAGCACCGTTGTGTGTGCTCTCTCCCTACACTAGAGCAGACTGACGCACAGCGTGCTGTGTCTCTAGCTTATAAAGACCTGGGTCACATGCTTCAACTGGCCAATCACAGCCATGCCATTAGTAGGCATGGCTGTGATGGCTTCTATGGCACACCAGTTAAACGCTTGTTGATTTGCTGTTGAAAGCCCGCCATTAAAACCGCGCCATTACATACAGGAAATAAAATTACCGAACACGGATTTTAAAGCCGAACATACAGTAAAGTTTTCGGGTCCGTGTCCGGGTAACAAAAATCCAATTATCCGGTACGGACCCGAATAATACAGTCCGTGTTCACTCAACACTACTTAAGATACTTAAGAAGATAGTAATGACTACAGTGAGGACGATAACATCCATAAAAAGTGGGCCTAAGTCTTTGCAATATCATACCATCTCCTCATGAAGTCTAAATGTAAGATAGTTAACAATGGAATTCTCTAATTGTAATGTCTGCCAAAAACAAGAAAAAAAAAGTACATGAAGGAAGTCTCATCCAGTATCTCAATTGCACCCAAACTACGTTAATCTTTAAATCCTATTTGGGAGTTGCGCGGCTCCGTGGGCTTTCAGACCCCCTTGTCATTCCCAGTTTTTCAGCTTCTATACCGTCTACCTCTCCATCTCCTTCACGTCTCCCGCTTGTATGGCGAGGTGAACATGATTTAATCATAACTGACAACGCAGCTTGATAACATCTCGGCACTCTGACAATATTTCAAGGGGAAAAAAACCAAGTCATTTATTGGTAATTGATGTCTTTGGGTTTTGGGAATGGACAGAAAATCAAGGACCAAATTAGAATGTAAAGTTCTGGGGGATATAAGAGTTAAAATGCGGTTCTGCTTCATAGACTCACAGAGATGATAAATCTCAGCTCTTCATAAAAGAGATTATATATTAGGGCTTGGACACAGGCCACTAAACTGCCAAAATGTACAAACAACACAGTTATGTAGGAACAAATGTCTGGGCTGTTTTTAGCACAAAGTACTTATGGGTTGCAGGGTAAGGGTAGGCACTAAAGCACAGTATTTCCAATATAGGTTTATGTTTTCTTCTGATTTTGCCTTGGCTTATTGCAACGGGAAATATCTGTGTAAATTCAGGAATAAGGAGGAACGGGGGTGGAATCACAAGACTCCTTTTGCTAGTGTTCTTCTACAGGATGCAGAACGGTAGCTGAAAATTATAGTGAAACTCTCCATATAAAGCAGACAGCTTCCTGTGCCAATACTTTACAAATTTTACGTGACTGCTTAGACAAGAAGGCAGAGCACTTAAATAAAAAACATGTCAGGAATTAAGGGTATCTGAACAAAAATATAATATATTGCAGATTTCCAGTCTTTACATGCATTCGTTATCTTTTCTTTAGGCATTTTAATTAACCTTTACCTGGTGATCCTGCCAGTAACATACTTCCTTGAGCGACAAAGCTCACTCACTGTACTGTATTTATAGAGGAGCATCATTGCCACCCTAGCACACTACTAAGGAACACTTCCCCTTATCTACATGTAGCACCCTCCTAGGTAGGTGCTAGGTAAAACATATATGTGACCCTGTTCTGCTTATCAGGAGGGTCTGATCTGTAAGTTAGCCTGTCACATGTTTCCAGGTGTGTTCTGTTGAGTCTGGGGAGTCTCCCCACTATATCCAATGAGGGACCTTGTTGGACAGTGGAGGAAACCTAGCCAATAGCACACCAGGGTTTATGACTGTCCCAGTGGGTGAGCATTGCTGCAATGCATCCTGGGATTAGGAATAAATCTGGAGGGAGCATGTGACAGGGCGGGAAGCCAGGTCCCAGGAGGAGGGTGATGGCTGTCTCTCCTCCTGTTGCTGAGTAAGGTGGTCCAGTCAGTCGGCCTAGGGACCAGGGGATGAGCTGTGCTGTAGAGGATCCCGTGTGTGCAGACCAAGTGGAGCTGTGGGGCAGGATTCTTCTGGAAAACAGTATCGTGTGTACCTATGCATCTGCCCAGGGGTGTGCCTAAGAGAGGGGACCGCTCCAAAAAGGTCAAGGGAATCCAAGAGCCAGCTAACCCAGAGCATTACTGTAAAAGGGGGTGCCAAGTTGTAAAGCCCTGAAGATTAGTGGGTAAAGGGGGCACCAGGAAGGGCCCTGAAGTCGCAGTACAGTCTATTTTTGAGGACAGTTGCCTCAGGAAAGAAGTGCCTTAGGAAGCTAAAGGACTCTTTCACAGTCAAAAGGCAAAGTGAATTAAGCGGCCTAGCCGTGACTAGCTCAACTCAGCGTTACTCAGCATTTAACCAGCGTTAATCAGCATTTATCAGATTGTCCCTGCTTATTGTGCACAGTTTAGTTCCGTTGGAGTATCCCACTCATCCCTTCTCCTATCCAAGTTCCTAATAAAACATAAAAACCAAAGAAACTGGACTGGTCCTTGTCTGAGGTAAAAACACTTGGAAACATGTCTGAATGTTCTACTGTTGCTAATGGTAACCCAGGGGAACCTGTCATCAGCAGCTCCCTTGGGAGTAGTGCTACATACATAACATGGGGAAAGGCTTCCTGCAGCATAACCTGTAACACTGACTTTAGAAAGTAGTCTGATCCATATAAGTTAAAAAGACTATCATTAAAATAATGAAATTACAGGTTTTTATATACACCAGCACATAGTTTAGTAGTCCATGTTATCCTGTCAGCAGGGCTTTTTTTCTCAGAAAATAGGTGCAGGAACTCCCTCTTTTGGACTTACCCCTTGTCTCCGCCCCTACCCACCTCCCAGTACCATCCCTTTTAGAAAATACAGAACAAAGTAACATTTGTGGTACTAAGTAATTTGTATGGAATTTGTTAATGATAACAAAAAAGCAGTAAAATAGATCCCATGCAGCCAACAACAATAGAACCCCCAGCAACAATAGATCCAGCCCGAAACAATGGGCCCTTAGCAGCAACAACAGATCTCTCAGCAGCCAGCATCAATAGACTGCTGCTTAAACAGTAGATCCCTCCCAGCAACAACTGACCCCTCACCAACATAAGACCCACCCCAGCAACAATAGACCCCCTGGCAAAACGAGATCTCTTCCAGAGACAATAGAACCCCCAGCAGCCACACTAGATCTCCCCAACAGCAATAAATCCTCCTGCAGGAATAGATCCCCTCCAGCAACAATAGGTTTCTCAGCAGCTGCATCAATAGACAATGTACCACAACCCAGCACTTCTTGCCATTACATACATTCAGTGCTGGAGGTGCCGGAACTGCGTTCCCCCACGTTCCCGCTGAAAAAAAGCCCTGCCTGTCAGTAAGAATCTGTACCTTCTTGCATATTATCTCAGAAATGTAACCACTTGCCGACCACCTAACTGTAAATATACGTCATGTTTTTTACGGTAAATACCGGGGTATGGCAGCAGCTAGCTGCCATAACCCTGGTATTTTTTTTTTAGGTGACCGGCTTTCCAATAAAAGTGATCCCAGCGGCAGATTCGCCATGGGATTACTTTTATAGCTAGTGGGAGAGGTGTCCCCGCCGCTTCCCGACTGTTTCCGGGTTTACCAGAGCCGTCGGTAAACTCGAAAGTGATCCGGTCCAGCCAATGGCTGGGCAGAAAGTCAAGGGAGGGCTATATGCCCTTGGAGGACCAGAGTTACCTCTGACGGCAATTCTGATTCTAAGCCATCAACATTTTTTTAAAACGTAAAATAAACAAGAAAAAAAAAAAAAAGTAAAGCACCCCATCCCTGCTTGCAGGCGTGCAGAATCGAACGCATACGTAAGTCGCACCTGCATATGTAAGCAGTGTTTAAACCACACATGTGAGGTATTGCCATGAACATTAGAGCGAGAGCAATAATTCTACTGCTAGACCTCCTCTGTAACTCTAAACAAGTAACCTGTAAAAATGTTTTTAAAGTGTCACCTATTGAGATTTTTAAGTACCGTAGTTTGTTACTATTCCATGATTGTACACAATTATAAAGCATGACATGTTAGGTATTTGCTCAGTGTAACATCATCTTTCATTATATACAAAAATGTTGAGATAAATTTACTTGTTTTTTTTTTATTCATTAAAGTGTATTTTTTCCCCAAAAAATTGCATTTAAATGCAAATACCGTGTGACCTAAAATATTGCAACGACAATAAAAACGCCATTTTATTCTTTAGGGTGTCTGTTAAAAAAAATATTTAATGTTTGGGGGTTCCCAAAGAGACCCGAGCACTATACATTTATCACAATCATCTCTCTTAATAGGAAGATGCATTTTTTCTATATCCATCAGAACCAAGTCTCACTTCTATTGGTCCACTGCTATCACACACACATCAGATAAATAAAAAAACTATCATGGATCTTGCTGGATAAAACTCCTTGTGAACGGGTGCGGTTCTACTCCTTTTGTTTTTGTGGAGCGGTGATTGTTGAGTTCCACAGATGATCATTGTGGGTTCAAACATGGACAAATGTCTAAGCACCCCCCCCCCCCCCCAACCCTTCATTCTCCATGAAAAATCAGCACATCTTGTTGCCCAGGGATATCTAGTACATTGCCATCTCTGCACTAAATTGAGCCGTAATTGCTAGGAACATTAACTTTCCTACACCTACCCTGTAATGCGGTGTGGCTCATGTGTCTGAAATAGACCTGGATGCTATTGCACACATATATGACAGATGAAAGCTATAGGAGTATGGGTATGGTGACTGTGTAACAGATGTGTTTGGTACACCCGATTGAGATTACGCTAGTTGCGTCAACGTTCCTCTGGACTTGTCTCGGTTGACGTACGAACTGAGAGTATAAGTTGCTTTTCTTTAATAAGGAACTGAGCCAAAGTTCAATAGATTTAATTAAAGTCCATCCGTTTGAACCAGATAACTTAAAAAAGAAGCATTTAATCCCAATAATTAAGTTTTAGGAACTGACTAGGCGGGTGCTGATAAGCCCCTTGATGATAAGCATCTAGTTTAATTTGTCCCAAAGCTCGAATTCCAACTGAGCGGACCTGTGTTCACAGATTATTTCACTGTTATGGGAAGGAAGACGATATAGGGAATAGGACAAGGGAGATTTTCACTCTCTCAGTAGATGAAACAGCAACTATTATCTCAAATCTCCTGGTGCCATAGGCGCGAGGGAGGCAGGGAGCCATTACTGAACTTTTCTCCTGTGATACTGTAAGTAGTTTGCAAGTTGATGTAGCATTGGTAAGACTCAAAATTCAGATTTTAGAAAACCAAGTCCAAAAGAACCTCAAGAACATCTATTTAAGAAATAGCATATTCCTTTCTTTGATTAACATTTACCCTTTTTGGATTCTGCTCCCCCTTACTGGGCGTGGTCTCTAATCACATTTAACATGCCAAAGCTGACATTGGTGGCGCTGCGTGGCTACCACCGACTTGCAAGGGTTCCTAAAGAGGAGAGGGCACAGACAGCAAGATTATGGGTTTCTATTTGGGTTATCAGCTCATTTGCATATATCTAGTCCTTTATCAGAGATTCAAAACTGTTACTATGTTACACTTACCATCTGATCAGTTCTGCCGTTAGAAAATACTGGTAAACCATTAATCTCTTAGCTCCCATGGAGGGGCTGCTGGATTTGTTTGCATCCTTCTGCCCTGCCCAGTAATGACCCGCCCTGTACTTGGGTCCAACAGTCACCAACACACACCAGTTGAATGGGCTTTATTAACCAGCAAAAGCCCAGAAACGGAAGGTGTTGAGCAAAGGTGGAAAACACAAGGTCAGAAAAACATAAAATAATGGCACGGTCAACATCAGATTACAACACAATAGATAGATATAGGAGAACAGCCAATCTATCAGTTTAAGGCTCTACTTAAGCTGTTGACCAGGAGAAAATCTAGCTACAGTGCTGACGGTGTTGGGGCCCTTTAACTCTCAGTGGAGTGCTGACTCTGCAAAAAAAAAAAAGGGATCTTGCAATCCACAGGGTAAAGAAAGCATACAATGCCCTCTTGGCAGAAGGTTTTTCCTAGCAGTACAAGCACAGAAAATGGCAAGCCATAATGAACAATGGTGGCCAATATACATCTCACCATACAGGACTTCTAATAATGTCCCTCTGAGGATGAATTCTGATGAGAGGCGCTGATCATTTTTAAAGAGAATATACAACCGTTTTAATGATTTCTAAATATACAAGTTAAATGTGTTGACATTAAATTGAATTCAAAAACATGGCAGCCAATGGAGTTTTTTGGTAGCCAAAAAGTTCTTTCAATGTCTGCTGGCAAATTTTTGATGTTTGGCTACGGCCTGCACAATACAGTGTGTAGTTCCTACCCATTTTCGACATACATAGTTACATACATAGTTGGTAAAGTTGAATAAAGAACAATAACAAATACTGACAGTGCTACCACCCTTTAATCCAATTTCGAATGAGGTTAAATACCTTATCGGTGCTCAGCTCAAAACCTCTACAAGCCACAGATATAATACAAAAGTGCAGGCAAATCCAAAGGATAAATCCAATTCTTCATTAAAAACAACGTTGGGGTAAAAATCCAGAAACGAGACAGTTGACGCGTTTCAGTCTATGACTAAGGCCCGCATAGGCTAAACTCGTCAACTGCCTTGTCCTGTATTTGTACCCCAACATCACTTTCAATGAAGAAGATTGGATAATCTTTCAAATTGCCAGCTCTTTTGACTGTTGTAAGGTTGAATGAAGACACTGGTCCATCCAGTTCAATCTGAGCGTGTATGTGTGTTTATGTCACTACCATTTTCAATATCTCTGTACATTGTGTTTGCTAAGAAAAACATCTAAAACATTTTTTAATTAATCCAAACTTCCTGCTGACACCACCAACTGTGGAAGGGAGTTCCACATCCTTACCAATCTAACAGTAAGGAAACCCTTACACATTTGAAGATTCAAGCTGCCTCTCATCCAAATTGTGTGTCTACTTTAGAGACCTTATGGCAAATCGTTTCCTCCCAATGCTAGAGTCACAATTTAAAGATTTGTATATTGGGATCATAGCCCCTTTTTAGCATCTTTTCTCCAGTGAGAATAAGTTTAATATTTGTAGTTGCTCCTCATAACTGAGGTCCTCCAGCCCCCTTATTAGCTTTGTTGCCCTTCTCTGGACTCTCCCCAGTTCCAAGTTAAATATTTGTAGTTGTTCTTCATAACTGAGGCTCTTTAGCCTCCTTAGTAGCTTTGTTGCCCTTCTTTGGACTCTCCCCAGTTCCAAGTTTAATATTTTAGTTGTTCCTCATAACTGAGACTCTTTAGCCTCCTTAGTAGCTTTGTTGCCCTCCTCTGGACTCTCCCCAGTTCCAAGTTTAATATTTGTAGTTGTTCCTCATAACTGAGGCTCTTTAGCCTCCTTAGTAGCTTTGTTGCCCTTCTCTGGACTCTCCCCAGTTCCAAGTTTAATATTTGTAGTTGTTCCTCATAACTGAGACTCTTTAGCCTCCTTAGTAGCTTTGTTGCCCTCCTCTGGACTCTCCCCAGTTCCAAGTTAAATATTTGTAGTTGTTCCTCATAACTGAGGATCTTCAGCCTCCTTAGAAGCTTTGTTGCCCTCCTCTGGACTCTCCCCAGTTCCAAGTTTAATATTTGTAGTTGTTCCTCATAACTGAGGTCCTTCAGCCTCCTTTTTAGCTTTGTTGCCTTTCTCTGGACTCTCCCCAGTTCCATATCCATCCTGAGGACTGGTGACCAGAACTGGACAGCATGCACAAGATGTGGCCCGTAAGATGCAGAGGATGGAGTCGGATACAGAGATAACTTAACTCCAACGCGCATGCACAGATGTTACATCATCAACAGCCGATCAATTAGTGAAGTAGGAAGAAGCTGGACTTGAAACAAGATGGCAATGGAATGAAGACAGGGAGCTTTGTACCTTGCATCTTTGGAAGAGAGAACACCCAGAGAGCATTTCCCTCTCTGTCTTCTGTGGTCTGACCCCCTCTGTCCCAAGGATTAGAGCTAGAGCCCTCCAATCAGCAGAGAGCATGAGCTTTGGGGGGGTATATCGAACTATAGCAGAGAGAGCTACTGCTTATACACAGAGAGTAGAGATCTGGCTTGACGGCTCCATGGCAGGAGATAGACTTTTAACTATTGCTATGGGCTGTTTTACAACCTAAATGATTGGTTAGACTCTGCTCACTTACCCATATAATTCATAAGGAAGCTACTGGCATACTTTTCCTAGGGTTCTGTTGGTCTACAACACATTTTGTTTACATTATGCTAATCACGTTCACGTATATGATGAAAAAAGAAAGTTGAAAAGACTATGCATTCCCTTTAAGACACTAATTGGCACAGATGCAATGCGTTGTAATGGGCCAGTTACATAATCCCGTAATGCTTCCTATCTGTAGGCAGTGCTGAGCAGGCTAATTGTGCTGTGAATTGTATTGTGTTAAGAATGTCCCTGATTAATGCTGTCACAGCTTCTCTGTGTCTCCGATACCCGCAGAGAACAAGCTGCAGGAAGGCAGAAACATATTCGGGGTCCTCTCTAGGGGATAGAGATGTGATGCAATCAAAGAAAGTTGTAAAAAAAAAAAAAAAAAAAAAAACGACACCGGCTTGTCCAAACTCCCAGAAGACCCTGCGGCACACAATTACAGGTACAGCGCACAGCAGTGGGGAAAGTTTACATGTAAAGAATGCAAATCTAATAAATATTTCAGCACTACATGTACTTTTGATTCACGGGACAATTACCGCTCTTTGCTCTATAAAACAAGCGGATTTACCGATTTATGATTTTTTTTTTTTAATTCAAGAGTAGCTGCGTCAAACAGAAAATCGAGGTTTTGCTTTAAAATGAGGAACTGTTAAAATCACTAAATACAACCCATTAACGTAAATGTAAACCCAATCACTAAAATCTCAGATACAATTTAAAGTGGATCTAAAGGCTCAAGGTTTGCATTCCATGCATGAAGGTAAAAAACCTTCTCTGTGCAGCATCCCAGCCCCCCCCCCCCCTCTAATACTTACATACTTACCTGAGCCCCATTGTGACCCAGCTCTCCAGGGACTCTCCCTCCTCAATGGCTGAGACATGGGCTCCCACTGCTTTTAATCACAGCCAGCGAGCCAATGAGAAGAGAGAGGGGGCAGCCAATGAGAAGAGAGAGGGGCAGCCCAAGCCACAGCTCTGTGTGTGAATGGATACACAGAGCAGCAGCTCAGGAACGAGCCTGCTTGGGTGCCCCAATAGCAAGCTGTTTGTTCTGGGGACACTTGGCAGGAGGGAGGAGCAAGGAAAGCCAGCGGGGGACCCCAGAAGAGGAGGATCAGGGTTGCTATGTGCAAATCCACTGCACAGAGCAGGTAAGTATAGGCATGTTTGTTTTTTTGTTTGTTTTTTAAAAGCTTGCCTTTATTATTACTTTACTCTTATTTCAAAACTAATTTTCAATTTTTATTTTTATTTAATTATTAAGTAGAGAAAACAAAACCCGTTCTTTGGCATATTTAAAGCTGAACCGCAGCCATGGTTTGTATTGTATAATTACATTGGTCCAATGTAAGTATGTATATTCCATACCTCTGGGATCGCAGTTACAGTGGAAAATCACTGCAGTATTTGTAGCTACTACAGTGATCGCTGCTCTCTTCCAGGTCCCATGCCGTGCAATTGCCTTTCTGCATAATACCCACAGGGGGTTTCTTGCATGGTACGGTGGCCATTCAGAGAAAGCCTTGCATTTTTTCCTGATTGGACGAGGTGGTGAGGCAAGGCGGAGACTCTCATCCTCATCTAGTCAGAGAATGCTTTGCATTCATTGAGAATACCGTAAGGCACCATGCCATGGACTTCCCGGGTCCCATGCTGAGTGGCTGCATTGTAACCGCAGGGGGTCGCTAGCTCGGCACAGTAGCCATTCATTGAGCACCTTGCATTTTTCTCAATGGATGCAAAGCAATCTATGATTAACCAAAGTGTGGGATCACCACTCTGTGTCTCCACCATGTCTAATCAGATGGAAATTTAGGGCATGTTGCAGAGTGCGATCACTGGGTGCAGTGGAGTCTATTCAGATCAGACATTGTGGAGTAACAGGAACTGGCTTCTTTTATTGGAACATAACACAGAAAGCAAAGATGTCACCTCATTGTAATAAGAACAACAGACAGGAAGAGATAACCAACAAGTTCAGTACAGTGTACAGAAAATTACAACACATCATAGATAATGCATAGCATATCACTGAGCATTAGCGACATCTAGTGTCCTATTTGTGAACTGCAGTTAATCTGCTAAGCTGAAAGCTGTTGTATCTCCAACAGGGCATTCTCTTAATGGCGACCGTGCCGAGCAAGCAACCTGTGGTTATTATGCAGCAGGGTAGCCACCGAGCATTGGACACAGAAGATCCCAGTGATCACTGTAGTAGCGGTGACTACTACAGTGATTCCTCACTTTCACAGTAATCTCACATGTATGGCACCAATGAAACTGTGCTGGATCAATGTAACTATGCAATACAAACCATAAATGGACGTCAGCTTTAACAGACCAAAATGTACCAAATAGAAAATGTTGCCAGTGTTTACACACACTTTAACTGCAATAAAAAATATATAAGTCTCCTGCCCTACCAGGCAGGGCTGTGCTGTGTGGCAGAGCTGTGTAAATCTTAGGACCGGATGGGCAGAAATACAAATCCATTGGCAGGTATAAATGCCCCCGATACATGTATTTAGCTAAATGCCTGTTAGGCTTTAGGTATATCTCCAATGACAATGTAATAAGGTAGCTTTAACAAGGAGCTTTGGTTCATTAGAATAAATGACTACAATAGGAGACCGACTTCGAAGACTTTGCCTGTAGTTTCCCATAAAAACATTATCACACGTTTCAAAGCTGCCAGCTGATTCAGAGCAGTAACAAGTCTCAAAAAGAATAGAAAAAAAATCCCTCAAATTCGGATCTAGAGAAAACTAAACTTGCAAATAGCATTTCTTCTCTCCATGAGCCCTGAGCTCCCTTGATATAGTGACCTCTCGGCGCACATTGTAGATAATAGCCTGCAGTACTGATCTGGCCATGGTGCTGAAACCGACAAGAAAGCTGGATGAGCTCTTATCAAGAAGCGCGGCAGCTGTCTTTTACAGAAATTTGGGTTTCCACTTATTCTTTTTTTTTGGAATGATTTAAAGGCCTTGTAAGCCAATAATAAGTCAAGTTTCCTAATGTGAAACTGGAATGAATAAAAGTTTTAAATATGTGAACGTTATATGTAATGCTGCTTCTTAACCTGCCCCATCAAAGCTCTCCTTTGTTTTACAAAATATTTAACTGGAACTGCACTGTTACTAATAGGCAAATTTTGACTTTTTGCCAAAAGTCAACAACTGAGGCCTAATTTCTATCTCTAACTACTCTCCCTAGGCAGCGAGTTGTAGCTTATGACTATTACGGGAAGAGTTAAGGTGTCTTTGATGGATGGGCTGTTATCGAAAGCCTTGCTTCACTTTCTTGGAATAACAGGCAAGATGGTGATACCCAATGAGGAATAACTGGGTTCCTGGAGGAACACCGTTCCTGTTCGTTGATCAGACATCACTCAATTGTTTAAAAGGTTGAGCATTTAAATTGACAACCAAAATGTAATATATTGCAGCTTTTCAGTCCTTGAATATGTTGGCTACATTAGTTTCCCTTTTTTCCAGGCTTATTTTATTTTTTTCCCTTTATTTTCACCTGGTGCTCCTATCAGTAAGACACTTCCTTTCCTAGGCTGATAACGGTCACTCACTGGACTGTATCAATGGAGGAGCTGCATTGGCACCACTGGACAGGAAGTGTGTTAGGACTACAGAGCAAATCCCCCCTCCTCATTTTCATAACATTTAGAGGAGGAGTTCTCAATCCCCCTTCAGCAGTGCTTAAAATAAAAGCACAATGTTTACTATAGGACTCTATCTAAAAATCCTGGGTGGAGTAATTTTATCTTTAGCAAACATTTAACATTACAATCAATGTTTTTTTCCCTGATTCAGTACCTTAACCAGAAGTTTTGAGATAGAGCCTTATGGTAAGCACGGGATTTCTGAGAAAGAGTTCTATGGTAAGTGCATGACTTTTGAGATAGAGTCTTATAGTAAGCACGGCATTTCTGAGATAGAGCCCTATGATAGTATTGGGATTTTTGAGATAGAGTCCTAAGGTAAGCATGGGGGTTTTGAGGTAGAGTCCTATCTTTAACCCAAGATTTTTGAGAGAATCCTATGGAAAGCGCATGATTTTCGAGATATAGTCCTATCATTAGTACAGGACTTTTGAGAGAGAGTCAGGGTTTTGGAGATAGAGCCCTATGGTAAGCACTAGATTTTTGTGATATAACCCTATTGTTAGCATGGGATTTTTGAGATAGAGTCCTATGATAAGCATGGGATTTTTGGGATAGAGTCCTATTGTAAGCACAGGGTTTTGGAGATAGAGCCCTATGATAAGCACAGGAATTTTGGGATAGAACCCTATTGTTAGCTTGGAATTTTTGAGATAGAGTCCTATGATGAGCATGAGATTTTTGGGATAGAGAGACCTATGGTAAGCACATGATTTTTTAGATAGAGCCCTATTGTTAGCATGGGATTTTTGAGATAAAGTCCTATGGTAAGCACAGGGTTTTGGAGATAGAACCCTATTGTTAGCTTGGGATTTTTGAGATAGAGTCCTATGATAAGCATGGGATTTTGGGGATAGAGACCTATGGTAAGCACACAAGTTTTTAGATAGAGCCCTATTGTTAGCATGGGATTTTTGAGATAGAGTCCTATGATAAGCATGGGATTTTGGGGATAGAGACCTATGGTAAGCACATGATTTTTTAGATAGAGCCCTATCGTTAGCATGGGATTTTTGAGATAAAGTCCTATGGTAAGCACAAGGTTTTGGAGATAGAACCCTATTGTTAGCTTGGGAGTTTTGAGATAGAGTCCTATGATAAGCATGGGATTTTGGGGATAGAGACCTATGGTAAGCACATGATTTTTTAGATAGAGCCCTATTGTTAGCATGGGATTTTTGAGATAGGGTCCTATGGTAGGCACAGGATTTTTCAGATGGAGTTCTTTGGTAAGCCTATCTTTTTCATCGTAGGACCTGATAAAAGCCTCCACAAAAAATTGACTACTTTTTATTTTCTTGTTTTCACATTGTGGTCTACAACAAATGATCATGGATTCTTAAGGTGCTGGTCCTTTTTCGTCTACTTAATTTGGATTTCTCAATTTGGCAGTTCATCACCCTTGTGGAGGGCCCTTGCTTTATGGCAGAGCTGCCAAGATCTAGTCATAGAGTCCAACCAGCACCTCCTGGTTGACAGAATAAGTATCTGAGTCCAATGTTGGGATTAGGGTTACTGGATAGATGGTTATCAATGTAGCAACGTCCATCTCTGCTTGGTAGTTCCCCACAAAAGAAGAAGCCACTTCTAAGACCTTTGCAATGAAACCTAGCTTGCAGGTTCTCACTCCTCCATGGTTCGTTTCTCCTTTACAATATTAAGCAAAGTCCAGGAGCAGCCAGACTGATTCGTCCAGCACCCAGGGCAAGAATGCAGATCTGCACCCCACTACCACCAACTACCGCTAGTGCATGCCAAAGAATGAGTGCGGTGCCCCGAGTCTATTCTCTACTCCCTTGCTCTGTTGCATCCAGGGCAGCTGCCCCTCCTACCCACCCCTTTTCCCTGCCCTAGGAGCAGCACACCACTTTCAAAGGTTAAAATCAGCTTTATTGTTCAGCACATGCACAAACACAGATGCTCATCCTAGGATCCCTTCCTCTAATGTGTTTATTCATAAAAAAAGTGGTGTGCAGCTCCAGGACTTTGTTTGATAGTTCAGTTAAAATATGTTGACATGTTTCGGGGTAAATGCATATCACTTTTTCAGGGTTTGAACAAACATGTGACAGTGGAATCTCACAAAACTGCCAGCAAGGTAAGCTAACACTTCTAGCTTCATTCCAGCCTGGACTTAGACTATTTTTTAGTGAATTCCATCCTGAACCATTGAAATCATCCTGAATTGTATGCTCAAGCCCTAAAGAAGGGAGAGGAATTTCACCCGAAACGTGTTGGTATTATCTGATGTTCTTAAGAATATTTTAAACATATTATCAAGCCAGATGAACTTGCCAGCACACATTCAGGAATTAAATGTAGGAAGCTTGCTTCGTCTGTTAGAGAGATTTCAGTCCAAGGACCAGAACTAGGTCCACAAACACCATGGGTTTGCCTCCCTATAGGACAGTGGTTCTCAAATCCGGTCCTTGGGACCCACCAGCAGGCCAGGTTTGCAAGATAACTTAAAGTGGAGTTCCACCCTAAAATTACACTTCTGTCCATCTTCTTGGTCCGGGTCACCTTAAAAAGAAATGGATAATCGCATTTTTTTTATATTTTTACTTACCTTGGATTAGAAGAAAATATACTCACCTTACTTCCTCTTCCTCCCCTCGGCGGCCACGGCCAGTCGTCACTTCCTGGCTTGCAATGATTCCTGGGAGCTGAACGTCATCGCTCCCAGGAATCAATGCGCCTGCACCGGCCCCGACTTCAGTTCCGGTGCGCGCGCGTCATTCCCTTCTAAACAGCTTCTGGGCATGCCCAGAAGCTGTGGAGGGATGACGCGCGCGCACCAGAAGTGACGGTGGGGCCGGTGCAGTGCATCGTGGGACCGAAGAGGACGGAAGAGGACGCAGAAGAGGATCGCGCTGGCTTCAAGCTGCCCACACCTGAGATGGCAGCGCTGGACAATACATTTTCAAGGTAAGTATTCCTTCTTGCAGGTAAGTGCAACCCAGGACAGTACAGAGGCTATCCATTGTGGAATGCACTAGCCCTGACTGTCCCGGGGGTATTTTTTATGTCATTTTTTTTTTTTTTTAAGTGGAACTCCGCTTTAAGTGCATCACAGGTGATCTCATTTGCTGCTCAGTGATTGCAGTATTCTAGTCTGCATCCCCCAAAGGTAATACTTAAAATCTGGCCTGTTAGTGGGTCCCAATTACCGGAGTTGAGAACCACTGCTATAGGAGAACAAGCTTTTTCACATATACTGTACATTAGTACTCATTTCTATCACCATCTTCCATCACTATCACACATTTCCCAGGGTTTAGAGTTAGGTATATCACTATTTACAACATTAGGACTAAAGATATGATTGTGGTGAAGGCAGAACCTCACACTCATTGGTAAAGGTTTCAGAAAATATATCACAACCAGTTCAACAGAGCCTCACGCTCATTTGGTAAGATTTCAGTAAGCTTATCAAAATTATCCCAATACATACAGAACATGAGTAGGTAAGGATCTACCTAAATGTTTTCTAAAATCTTTGCAAGGTATATTTTCTCTTTCTAGGGAACTATAATAAGAAATTACAGCAAACTTCTCTGAGATCCAATCAGTCTGACATTAATGCAGCAGTCTGAGAGACGTTTTCGGGTAGGTTTCCAAGCTAAATGGTGGTAATGAAATAGATCTGCATATTCAATGCACAACCCAGCTCAGAAAATTAGGCTGAATGTACGGTTGAATCAGAAGGTTTTATAGCAGCTTTTATAGTCTAAAAGGTTTCAATGGCTTATTTAATCATGATAAAAGCTATAGGGGGCATATTCCACTGGATTAGTGATAAATACTGCTTTTATGTCCAATCTGACTGCACAAATATTAAGATCAGAAGAAAATAGGCTTGTGCGTACAACATGGAAACTTTCCGAATGTGACTAAGTGGACAATGTGTTAAGAAAGAATACTTTGCCTTGGAGGACATTCCATTCTCAAAAGTCAGAAAGGTAAAAAAAGAAGTCTAGAAGTTTAATGTGGCTGAAGAAATTACAGCCAAAGCTAAGTTTATTGAGGCACATGTACATCAGTGAAATGATATATTCCATGACTACCTGTACATAGTTCTGAATTCTAACCTTGACTTTCCATCAGTGAGTCAATGTTTGATCCCCTTCCTCTGTTGTATAACCAGAGCAGGGAAAGCCGGGGTGGGGGGGGGGGTTCTCTGTGCACAGACACTAGAGGCCAGTGGCAGACGTTACGATGGTAAAAAGCCAAGCTGCCCATAATGTGCTCTTCATTCCTGTGCTGGGTGTGGGTACACAGAGAGGGTTCCAGTGCCTGGCTCCCGCTGCCACTCTGCATGCATCAAGCCAAATGACTAATTTCTGTCCCAGATGCTGGAACACAGAGGAAACTAGCGCCAGGGACCCAACTGCCGTTCTGCGCGTTGAGCTCTGGGTAATTAGGGGGTGCTCAGGCACATCCTGCACACCCGGTGCGCATGCTTATGGATATGGCAGTGTCCAGGGAATTACATTAAATTAATCTTGGAAAGTGTAGTAGGAGGCAATTGGAGTATAGAGTTAAAGTAGATGTACATCCTAAGATTTCGTTTGCTAAAGCACTGTGTACCATAACAAATCCTCCTTAAAAAAAAAAAAGAAATTCTATATTATATATGTATATTATTATAAATTATATATGTATATATATATATATATATATGTATATATAATGATTGTTTTTTTTTTTTAAGGAGGATTTGTTAAAGTGATTTAGCAAATGAAATGTAAAAAATAATTTATATATATATACATATATATATATATATATATATATATATATATATATATATATATATATAGATGTGTATATATATATATATATATATATATATATATATATATATATATATTGTATTTTTTTTTTGCTCCATTTTATTCTTTGTTGCATCTCATTGCTGCTGCTTTTTTGCAAATGTTTATCACCTACAGTATATATATATATATATTTATTTTATTTTTTATTTTTTTTGCAGGGATGGGGGCATCCTGAAACTAGCCCTAGGGGAAGGGGGGGGGGGCGCAATTTGGCATCTTTGCCCTGGGCGCTGGATGGCCTTGTCCCAGCACTGATTAGAATTTCCGAAAATCAGACGAGTTTCATTTCGTTATTTGGAACATTTAATAAACTTCCTTTATACTGTAATTCAGAGATTCGGACATATCCGAATCTCCGAATAACAAAAAATTTGCCTGAATATTTATTCAGAACGAAACAAACCACACATGTCTAATTTCCTCCAGGTCTGTGCAGTAATTCAGTGTAAGACTTTTTCTTTGTGCAGGAACTTCCTGCAATAAAGACCGCTCACTGCTGCTCTTTCTCTTTGTGCAGGGTGACAGGTCCTGTCTCCGCCCCCTCCTGTAGTCGTCTGTAGTGGGTTGGGCCTGCCGAGTCCCTCCCACAGCTCTACTCTTTGCACATACTATGTACAGTACAGTGATGATGTCATTGCTACTTTTACATTTTGATATCTGGCTTTGCAAAGTCGATTTGTGGCTAGTTAAGAATATATTTAATGGAGAGTATTTGTGCCTCGGGTTCATCTTTACCATGATAAATATATGAGATTTTAGTGGCTACATTAAGTTTTATATTGAGTTTAAACATAGAGTTTACATTGACTTTAAAAGCTGAATCTGCCATTAATAAATACATCCCCCCCCCCCCACACACACACACCGCCACCCTATAGGATTAATGGCAGATGTTTTACATGTCAGGTCCTCTTTGCCAGCGAGAGGTCACCGCACCTGGGACCTTGGACAGCAGATGACAATTAGCTGGCTCTATTGTGCTCTGTTCTTTGAAAGCCTGGACAAGCAGGACAAAGCTTCGTCTCATTTCAGATGTATTCAGAGCCCTGGATAACACAGTAATTGCACATTCCAACATCTGCCAGTGCCAGGCGAAGCACTATGGATTCATCCACATGAACAATAATATATCATAAAATATGTGCATTTATCCATCTCGGTGCAAAATCAAGAGGAACATTGTAGGCATTCCAGCTGAGCTCTTTTCTTATATGACATTGCAGTACTGTGCAATATTTCCAAATGTGCTATCAGGAGTTTCCTACTTCTCCTGAGAGCTCTGATCATCCCCCTCCAGACTTACAGTTAAACTCCAGGGTAAGAAAATATTGTCCAAATACATTCATCATGTGTATTCTTCCCTGAATCTTGGTGTGCTTTATGTGTAGACATGTGCAGTTCCTTTTGTTCCTAAATTGAAATTCGGACACATTTTTCCTTATAGAGAAATTCGAATGTATCCGATGAATCCGATGTATCCGAATTTCTGAATTACAATAGTAAGAAATTTAAACAAATCTGATACAACAAAACAAAATTTCAGATAAAATCAAAATAGAAATAGTTTTCTAATCAAATTTGAATAGTTTTCAAATTCTAATCATTTTATAACTCGAATAGTTTTCTAATTAAATTCGAATTTCCAAAGAGAATTAAACAGAATAGAAAATTACAAGAATTGAATAGAAATAAATAGAATAGAATAGAAAAGAACAGAATAGAAAATGAAAGAAGAGGAAAAAAATAGAATAGAAAATAAAGGGATAGAATATAAATAAAATAATAGAATAGAAAATAATAAAGTAAAAGAGAACAAAATAGAATAGAAAATAAAAGAACAGAATTCAATAGTACATAAAATAAAGGAATAGAATAAAAAATAGAATAAAATAGAATATAACCATCTTCTGAAATTTGAATTTTAAATAGAACAAATTTGAATTCAAATAAAATAGAAAAGAACAGAATAGAGAAAGTAGAGTAGAATAAAAAATAATAGAATAGATAAAAGGAATAGAATAGAATAAAATAGAATAAATATAACCCTTTTTTCTGAAATTTTAATTTTGAATAGAATTCATTCAAATTCGAAAAGAAGAACAGGATTAAATAGAACAGAAAATAAAGGAATAGAATAGAAAAAAATATAGAAGAAAATAGAATATAATAACCATCTTCTGAAATTCTAATTTAAATAGAACAAATTGGAATTCAAATACAAAAGAAAAGAACAGAATAGAGAAAGAAGAGTAGAATAAAAAAGAATAGAATAAAAAAAAGGAATAGAATAGAATAAAATAGAATGAATATAACCTTGTTTTGCGAAATTCAAATTTTGAATAGAATTAATACAAATTCAAAAAGAATTGAAAGAATAGAATAGAAAGAATATAATTATATAACTTTTTTTTAAAAAATTCAAATTTCAACAGAATAAATGTTAATTTGAATAGAATAGAAAATAATAGAATATAATAGAAAAGAATGGAACAAAAGAATAGAATAAAATAGAAAAAAAAAACAAAAAGAATAGAACAGGAAAAAAATTATTGAATGAAATGTAAAGAATATAACCATCTTCCAAAATTCAAATACAATAAATTTGATTTTGAATAGAACTCAATTTAAAATGGAATTCAATTAAAATTTGACTGCAATTCGATCGTTTTAAATTTTCTGAATCGATAAGAATTCGAATAAACAAAACCAATTCTGAAAACAAATTAAATAAATTGAACAAATTAAACTAAACGATTTATGGAAACACCAAATCGAAACAAAAAACCCATTTTTTCATTCCGCACATGTCTATTGGTGTGTTTCCTCGAGCTCCAGTGTGAGACTTTCCATTCTGTAATAAAGACCAGTCACTGCTGCTCTCTCAACTGGGTGCAGGGTGACTGGTCTTGTCTCCGCCCCTTCCTGTAGTTTTCTGCAGTCAGCCTGTAGTGGGTGGGGCCTGCTGGGTCCCTCCCACAGCTTTGCTCTCTGCACAGGCCATATACAGCACAGTGATGATGTCACTGCTACCTTAGAAGTAAATATCTGGGGTTGTAAAGGCAATGGGTAAACACAAAGTGCATTTATATCCCCTGCAGTTCATGGGAAAGTGTTGATTTCCTTAGCAAAACCTGTTTAGAAATGTCCTTATTGCACAGATAGATGGGCTGTGTTCCGGAATGCTGCATCGTATATGGAATACATGTGTTTGGGCAAATGTAGTACTGAGCATTGTTTCCTCTTCGAAACTCAGGTCATCCGATAACAATCAGACCCTACCCCACTAGTAAGGGTTTAATGCCCATTTTTGTGCTTGAGGAATACAAACCTTACCCCCCTTTGACAGTTGTCCCCCTCCTCGCTTCATCCCCGGAACGGAATGTGGAAGAACCCTTGATGTGGACGAACTCTTAACGCCCTTATGCACAATGTAGGCACTGGCTGTCTTGCAGTCCCACTGGCTTGAAAACCTATTTGAGTGACTGAGCAAACAATTATTCAAATCAGAACAATCAGAAGATCTCATCTGCAGATCAGATCAGTGACACAAGGGGGGTCTATGTATAAAGAATTTGCCATGCGGATGTCTTAAGCATTTGCACAGGCACCTTGAAAAATCGCTTCATTGTTTGTAATATGATTATCTCATTTGATTGTCAGCTCCATCTAGTGGCCATAATGTTTTTTTTTATTTTATTTTTTTTTTATGGAGGTATTTTAGGAAAATACTGTGTTATGGCCACTAGATGGAACTAACGATCTAAAGAGATAATTATATTACAAAGAATATGGTGATCATTTCTGACCAAATGCTTAAGACAGCTGCACTGTGAATTTTGTGAACACTGACCCCAAATGAATTTACCTTAAAGGAAGGTTTTTTTCAAATGTTCCCAAATATTTATCAACTTTAATAGTGTGCCTCACTAAACTGTAATGTCTCTGCTAGCCAGCATCTATCAAGTCTCATGATAGAGACATCTCCTTTGACTATCTTTGTTAAAGTGGTTGTAAACCTCTGAAATCACACATGAGCAAAGCACATCCTCCTATAGTGTGTATTTGCCTTAATCCAAAGCACCTAGTGTGGTTCCTATCTGATCTTTCCTCCTTCTGCTAGCTGCAATTCTGAAAGTCTAACTCACATGTGTCAAACACAAGGCCCGTAGACCGAATCCGACCCCTGAGGCCATTTTATGTGGCCCTTGCACCTCTCTTGAAGCTGCGAGAATCCCCTTGTTTCTGCCTTCACCTTGTCTCAGCAGTCAGCAGCGGAAAGGAGGACAGAACTCCTCCTCAAGGTCCTGCGCTTCTCCGTGCAGGTGCGGAGAAGCTTTTCCCTGCCCTCCTCCCCATATCAGCAGTTGGCAGCAGAGGAAAGAACCCCTCCTACAGATCCTCCACCTCTCTGTGCAGCTGCAGCAACCTCTTGTCTCCATCTTCCCTGGTTTCAGCATTCAGTCCTCCTCCAGACCCTGCACTTTCTGCTTTGCAGCTAGCTTCTTCCTGACATCAGCCTAAGATAAGGGGAGTGCATTGTGATGTAAGGGAGATTGGGGGACTCTTGAGGTCTAATGGTGGGCGAGCTCTTGACATCTGATGTAAGGGGGGAGGTGCTCTGGATATTTAGACTTACAGATACAACGGCCCTTTGAGGGCAATCATAATGCGGATGCGGCCCGCAATGAAATTGGGTTTGACACACCTGGTCTAACGCAACACCAAGCAACCCTGGAAAGGAACCATCAACCCCCCACCCCCACCACCCTCCAGCACACAGCAGGTGATTGACAGTCTCAGCTGTGCATTTTTCCCTATGAGACTATGTAGAGGAATGTCCTTTCCCTCCACTCAGGTCTCAGATTACACTCGGCTCTCCTCTCATACAGTGCAGTGCGAGACATCAGATCACCCCTTGACTTCTGGAGCTGAGAAAAGGCCTTTGATCTGTGTGTCATCAGTCAGAGAAAGTGGCATGTCTGCTTCCCACACTGGTTTATAAGCTCTATACTGATCCAGTCCCACCCAAAGGGTGTTTGTAATATCAACCCAAACACAAGAGTATAAATATCTATAATTGTTTATTAAAATGCTTTGTATGTGGTAGAACACAGTCTATGAGAGTCAGTCGTAGCCATGCTGTGTGTGTTCATATGTGATTGGAGTGCCCCTTTAAATCTAAGTAGTAAATAAGCTTTTCTTGATCACCCATAACAGCTGCACCTAATGTTTATTTGAATCCTGTTTGTCTAACATGCCCTATACCAAATCAATTTACTTTATGACATTTAATTTGTTTCCTGAGCCAGCGAACAGCAGACGTGGGTAACAATGAGGCAGAGCGCCGGGTCAGCAAGCCGTAATGCGCGCACATCTCGACCATAACCGTAATGGGATTCTTTCAATTTGGATTTAATTTACATACAACAAGAAAACGTCATTGCGCAAATCGGCCTATTAAATCTGTATTGGAGATGTAATAACATGTGTGTTCCCGTAATGATGGAATTAATGTCTTTTGGCATTTCGAGCGCTTATTTAAAGCCACGTGTAATTTTCAAGTCCATTTCTTGGGTCTGTAATTTTATATTACACTTTCCTCCTCTTGCCATTCGCATTACATTCCTCTGAGGCCCAGTAAATTCTACTGGGTTTATTTAGCAAAGGTAGCTGTATAAAATGAGGAATGATAATTACAGTAAGCCTCACACCTCCAACGATGGACTTGAAGGGTATTATTTTTTTTTTGTCTCGTATTTAGGGATCGGTTAAGTCTGTTGAGACATCAAGTGAAGGAAAATTCCCCCAATGAGACACAGACAGTATAAGACTCAGTCCACACTAGCACGACTTGTCAGACGGCTTGGTCAGCCTGACAAGTCGCGCTCCCTCGCGGTCCATTGACCGCTACAGGGCCCGTTCTAATAGGAGCGACACAAGTTGCTCCGACTTAGAAAAAGGGTCCTGTACTACTTCGGGGCGACCTCCGAGCGACTTACATAGACTTCCATTATGTGAAGTCCATGCAAGTTGCTCCGAAGTCGTGGTGCATGGCAATGCACAAGTCGCCCCCGAAGTAGTACAGAGTTGTGTCGCCTTATTGTGAACCAACTAAGGGCTCATTCACATGTGCTGCATGGATTCCTGCTTCTCCGAGACGGGATCCACTCTTGGATCATTTTTCAGAGTTGTTGACAGGAGGTAAGGAGGCATTTTATTGCCTCCTCACTGCCTGATTTAACCCCTAGGACCCTGCACTAGCCTGTCACAACCATGTGCATTAAACTGGTTGCGATCAGGGGGAATAACTCCTGTGCTTCCCGGCCGCGGCATGTGCAGACCTCCGACCTCTGCCTCTGCAGCTCAAGGGTGAGCAATTGGGGTGGAGGCGATAAGACCACGGCTCAACCATAAGGTTTATTACCCCCAACCACTAGTGTGAATGAGCCTTTAAAAAGGGGTTTTAAGCATTCACTGCTCTATTCAGAATAAAACATTTTTTTGGCTTTGGATATACTTTAGATTTTGAGGCAATCGATTTCATGGTTGAAACCTTCCTTCTCTGAAGACCTCACTTGGGTCAGTTTTCTACAACTACATGCAGACAAAGGAGGAAATAGAAACACCACTCCATAAAGTCCAGAATGAGGTTTTATTTTAATTGGAGAGTAAAAGCCAACACGTTTCGTCTTCATAAGAGCAGGGTAATGGAACCTGGGATGGACTGAAGTAGAAAAAGATGGATATTTTAGATTGTGTGAAGCTTAATTTTGCTCTTTTTTTCCTAAACTGGAGCAAAAAAAAAAAAAAAAAAGGCTTAATGAAACTAAAATTTCCATCTTTTGATACTTCAGTCCAGCTGAGATTCTGTTCCTCTGCTCTTATTTAGCTCTGAAGAACAGGGAACTCTTGTGTAGCACCCTCTAGTATATGTGCTAAATGTAGATAGGTTTGTTGTTAGTGTAGGAAACATTTTGTTTTAGCTCAGGACTAAGCCTGAGCTGTGAATCTGGGTTAGGGTTCAGTGACTCAGGGCTGGATGACTCATCCTGGCAGCCTCTCTGTTGCCTCCCCCTGTTTTCTAGGACATTGGAGAATGTTCTAGACATAGTGGGTGGTGTTTAGGAGGAGCTGCTTGGCATATTTATGAGGTCCCTAGGCAATTCCCAGTGAAGGGCTGGCAGGGGGCAGGCCACATTATAAATAGACATTAGTCATTCCAGCAGGGACAGTCGGTGGAAGATGGAGATGGAGTTCTAAGTAGGCTGTCGGTGGCTCTTTGAGGGTGCACCTTAGTCTGAGGGGGGGGGGGGGTGATTTCGTACCTGCTGGAAAGATCATGCCGTTAACACATAAAGGAAGCCCTTCCTGGAGGCAGGGCAGGGAGGACATCAGGAGAAGGTCAGCACATCTGGGAGATCTCCTGAGGGTCAGCAAGGTGCGTTGGTGAGTGTCAGTCTGGAGGAATATGCTGGAGAAGTTAAAACTGGAGGGCTATGAAAGGGGCAGCTGCAGCCAGGTGGGTTGGCAGTGCCCGAAGATTTCGCCACAGGAGTAATGCAGATGCAGGCTGGACACTGAAATTCTGCTACACAACCATGAGGCCTCGGGTTCCTGCCTGTAATGGGCCAGTGCTTTTACTCTGACTGAGTGACTGCCAGATCTTAATTCAGTGATCCAGCTGGGTTCTGCAAGCAAAGGTTTGCTGGAGGAAGAAGTGGAGTGTATATAGAGACTGTATATAGATAGAATGTCCCTGAAGTTTTGCTGAAGTTAAGTGGACATCCCATAACCTCCTATCCCTATCCAAGTTATTAACCATGAATAAACCCCCCAAAAAAAACAAAGCCACAGACTGTTCCCTGTCTCAAGAGTGATTGTGAAAATTCAGTGTGCCTGGCTGCGAAGGGGGGGATTTCAGTCACTTGCGGATCCATATGGGGTGCGCTACACTTGTAACCCCGGAAACGTGTTGGTTTCTCCTGGTGAACTACAATAAAACCTTTTTCTGACATCCTGGCACCTTTAGGCCTCATGCACACTGGGCATTTTTACAGCTGCTGTCCAGTGTGCATGAGGCCTTATTGTCTACCTGGTCTGCATGTTTCTCTCAGGACTATACTGAACTTAAAAAAAAAAAAAAAGCAGCAAACTCCCATAGAAAATCCATGATTACCTAGAATATATTGATCAATTCAGTGTTCCTCACTAGATAAGTGTGTTTGGTTTCAAATTCGTTTTTTCGGATGAAAATTTAATTTTCGGAGATTCAGGTGGAAAACCAAATTTTCGAATCACAATAGTAACGAAATTCAACGAATCCAAAAGAAATTATAGTGAAACAAAATAACAGATTTGAATTTGGAAAATTTGAAAATGAATTCAAATTGGAAAAATTGGAAAAAGTATTCAGATTGGAAATGGAAGCATATTGCATGAAATACAGTAAGGTATAAAAGTCAAATAAGAAGATGAGAAGAACAGAAAAGAATAGAAAAAACTGAATAGATTACAAAAGAATAGCATAGAACAGACCAAATATAACTGTCTTCCGAAAATCGAATCGATTCGACAATAACGAATATGATGAAGCTAAATGAATAACTTAACGAACTGATCCAAAATGAAACAAAACTAATTTCTCCATCATGCACATGTCTACTCCTCACCATCACAACAATATTGAAGTATCAAAAGATGGATATTTTAGAGTAAACCTTTTTTTGCTCAACTAGAGTGAGAATAAGCTTCACACAAGCTAAGATATCCATCCTTTGATACTTCAATCCAGCCTACATTTCAGTCCTCTGCTCCTAATCAGCCCTGAAGACGGGAGGACGCTTGTAACCACTGAGGTGGCTTCTTCGCTTAAAACGAAACTTTATAAGTGTAGTGGAACTTCCATTCTCAACCTGGTCTGCATGTTTATCTAAGGCAAGGATCCCCAAACTACGGCCCTCCAGCTGTTGCAGAACTACACATCCCATGAGGCATTGTAAAACTCTGACATTCACAGACATGACTAAGCATGATGGGAATTGTAGGTCCTGAACAACTGGAGGGCCGTAGTTTGAAGACCCTGATCTAAGGTCTATCTACGAATGTCTGAGGCTTTATTCAAATGGGCAGTAGACCTTTCCACCCCTCTGAAAAGTGCGTTTGATTACAAGCCTTTGGGAAGCAATATGTTGTCTCCAAACTGCCTGTTTTAATGCCAAAAAAGGCCATGCATTGCATTTTTTTTTGTTTTTTTGTTCTTCACATGCATTGCATGTGGTTGCGGCGCAGTCCCATTCACTTGTACTGATGTCAGGCAGTGGTACTGCCGAAAGAAGCATGGGGTTAACTTTTTTCCATCGCCATGAAGCAAAGCATCAAGGCATGTGTACACCCTGAGTAGCTGCAGGTCCTTCCATTGGGCAGTTGGGGGCAGTAAAGCGGCAGCTCAACTGCTTGTTTTTACCAAACCCTGGCCACCCGTGTGAACGTGCCTTTAGATAAATAGAGCTGCCAGCTAACTCCCATATAAAAACCATCATTATATAGAACATATTGATCAACTGAGAACTCTTCACCATCACAACAATACTGAGGTTTTAGAGCTTTCTGTGTCCCCATTGAAAAGAGTCACCCACCCTATTTGTCTTGATGACTAAAGTAATGGAAAATGGGAACATTTTTACAGTTGTCTTTGAAACAGGACAAGGAACATTTTTCAATTGGTACAAAAATTATTATTTTACAGGATTTATATAGCGCCAACAGTTTGCACAGCGCTTTACACTATAAAGGGAGACAGTACAGTAACTATAAAATTCAATTGAGGGTTAGGAGGGCCCTGCTCCTGAAAGCTTACAATCTAATAGAGAGGAGCAAGTGGAACAAAAAGTAATGCCTGTGAGGGATGAGCTGATGGGGGAAATAAAAGGTTCAGGTATTAGTCGAAGGCAGGATAGGCTTACCCGAAGAGATGAGTTTTGCCAAAAAGTGGACGGAGTAGGAGATGGCTGGACAGATTGGGGTAGAAAGTTCCAGAGGATGGGGGAGGCTCTGGAGAAGTGCTCGTGACGAGACAAGGGAGCTAGAGAGCAGGAGGTCTTGGGAGGAGCAGAGAGGACAGTTTGGGTGATATATTAAGATAATATTTGTGATGTAGCTGGGGCAATTGTCAATGGCTTTGTATGTTGTTATTGTTCGTATTTTGAATTTCATTCCTTGGGCAACTGTTACTTCCACTTGGAGAGAAGTAAGGGAAAATCTCTGATATGGGTGTTTAACCCTTTCTCTACTCTATCCAAAACTAAAAAAAAGGAAGCTAACCATTGGTTGGGGCGCCATATGCAATTTATGACCAGCCTAATACAGAAATAGTATAGCAGGCAAGCTGAAGTTTTCCAAACCCCAAAGATCCAAATCTCTTCTTTTATTTGGAGTGGGGAAGGGTTAGAACCTCTGTTGTATTTAAATTGCTGCTTCCCAAATAGGGAGATTTCCCCCCACTTGCTGATTCAGTGACGCTGTCACCATATAGGACAAAGGGGAATCTTCCAAGTGAGGACCACAATGAAAACCTATGAAAGGTCTATCCCAGTTGGAGGCCACCAAGACAAGAAGTTATAGGTAATATCCCCAAATTAGAGACAAGCAATGAAAAACCTACTAGAAGTTCTAATTCTTTCCCATTCTATCCAAGTGGAGTGCACCCCCTAAATAGGTGATGGTAGCTCGAGTCCTATTTCCATCTTAGAGCACACAAACAGGCATACAGCATTTTTGTCATTCTTCCTCTGGTTCAAAAATCAGTATTTTTGTATTTTATTGGGAACTGATGGACTTGGATAGGGAACATGGGATACCCCGAAACTGTACAACTTGAGGTCCACCTTAATTCTGGCTGCCCAACTCCTGGAGGTTCTGCACACCCTCTGGTTGTGCTGCACAACTGCTGGCTGTATTGTACAACTTCTAGCTGCACTTTCCCAAAGTAATGTCCCACAGGATCTCTAAGCTGTCTATGACCTCTACTCCTCCCAGAGACTCCAAGCACCGCACTGTCACACTTGCAGCACTAGAGTCTTGTACTCACTTAGCTACAGGATCATTGGTTGCCTCCTGTCCTATCCACCAGGCTCTTCCTAATGAGTGAGATTCACATTGTCTTTGGACAACTTGGGCTCCCTCCCACAGCTTTCTCCTGTCTCTGTCCCATGAGCTCTCTTCTGACCCTGCTGGATCCTTGGGCTGGATTTTGGGATTAGGCCCCATCCCCTCCCAGCTAAGTCTAGCTGTGACCTTGGTCTCTTCAGGCTGGCTTCCTCTCAGGCTTCTGCAGGCATAGTCCCTCAACAGGGGTCTCCTCCTGCAGACCTGGACCCAGGAACTACTGCCCCTGCTGCTCAGGCCTCTGACTATTTATGGGCTATTTCCTACCTTCTGGGTACACCTCCCAAGGGATTGGCTGTTTTAGAAATCCTACGTTCTATGTTCTGGAAATCTCTAGATTACAGGGGGAAGTAACAGAGCAACAGCCTGTGAAACACTGAGCAGCCCTAAGCAATCCACCCCTGCTCCCCTGATTACAGGGTAGCTAAATAAACTGGTCTAGCAGCCTACTCTAAACTAGGAGGGTGCTACATCAGCAACAAAAAAAAAAAATTCTATCTTGAGTCCCACTTTAAGAACGCTTCACTGTTGGGTGATTCAGATGTACAAGACACATAGAAGGCCAGTGGGTGAATGAGGTTGCCGTTATCCACCAATAACTATCATTGTGTTGGTGACATTTTCCAACATGGTGCTTCAATAATTTTTTCTTCATACTACCAACTGTGTCTCAAACAACCCAACTCATTGTCAGCACACGCCATCCCATTTGTGTTTATTTGCGGCGTCCTTCATACATCAATATGCATTTTCCCTCGGCTTTATCTGAGACGCGTTGATCTTCTCTCGCCGCTGATGCTGAACTTTAGAAACCCTTGATTGGAGGCTCTGTACACTGCGGGGGAAGTATTGATCCATCCCAAATAATCCTGACAGTAACCAGCTGAACATCGATAATTACACTAGTCCCTGGTTACCGCCGCGCATAATCCTTGCAATATAGATGCGCGGGCTATGGATTAATCCCATCTAACCCTGCGCTATTTGTTTCTGCTGGGGCATAAATCACATTGCGGGGGATGAGCAGGACTGGATACGGATAGATAACCGTCCTCCCCACACCAAACTGCTAGAGTTTTAGTGCTACCAGCTGATGTCAACATAGCTCTTCTGACAAAACCTGCTTGGTTAGGGATTAGCCACTGTGAACGGAACAGACACACTGATTCCACATAGAAAAACATTCTGGAACATCAGAAATGCATAGCTGTCAATGTCTGAATGAGATACTGCAGCGCGTTTTTAGGAAGCAAACATTTTGATTCAGTATTGTATAATTTAGCTTCATTTTCACGAGAGGGGGAGGGGGGGGGGTATTCACATTTTCACTGGTATGCTGTTCCGTGTTTTGATTTTTGCATGTCATATAGATCTGTAATTGCTCCCTATTCTGTTCATCTGTATCGGTCAGTATCTGCCAATGTGAATACCATCCCTGCTTAAAGGGTAACTCCACTTTCGTGGATAAAAAAATAGCAAGTAAAGAAAAAACAATAAAGCGTATACAACGGCGACACAAATCATATTGTAATTGAATGTTATTAAAAATGACCTTTCCTTTTCAATCTGCAGCTGTTGTTCTAGAAATGCAATGCAATATGGCTACTTGGAGCTGTTCTGTACACAGAATGTATACTGACCACACCCCCAGAAAAATTTCCTGCTTGTGTGATTGGCTCACCGATTTTCCCAGAAGTCTGCACTAAGATACAAGTCAGATTTCTGGCATCTCCTGCAACAAAAATCTCATTCACTGGGGCTCACAACACATCCCTTCAATAAGTGAATGGTTTAAAAAGATCAACACGATAGCAGAAATGGAGGAACTCATACAGTACATATTGTCAAAGATACACCAGCGAAATTCTACCAGACCTGGGCATGTTGGTTGCACTTCCGAACCACAAACCAATACACAGAACTCAAAGATGGGACTATCTTCCAACAACCATAACGCATTACACAATTAGTCCACATATAAATGCTTGTTAAAGCGGAGTTCCGGGCACAGATCTCATTTTTTGATGAACATACCCCCGGGACAGTCAGGGCTAGCACATTCCACAATGGCTAGCCTCTGATCTGTCCCGGTTCGCACTTACCTGCAAGAAGAAATACTTACTTTGAAAATTTCTTCCACAGCGTTTCCATCTCTCTTGTGGGCAGCTGAAGCCGGCGCGGTCCTCTTCGGTGTCTTCCGCGTCTTCTTCTCCCTGAATGCGCCGTACCGGCCCCTCTCGTCACTTCCGGTGCGGCGCCGCATTCCTAAACAGCTTCTGGGCATGCCCAGAAGCTGTTTAGCAGGGGAATGCGGCGTCGCCCGGAAGTGACGTGCGGGGCCGGTGCCGTCGCATTGATTCCTGGGAGCGATGACGTTCAGCTC
The DNA here is from genome assembly GCF_965119305.1 of Pelophylax lessonae. Taxonomy (NCBI): domain Eukaryota; kingdom Metazoa; phylum Chordata; class Amphibia; order Anura; family Ranidae; genus Pelophylax; species Pelophylax lessonae. The sequence goes on from NC_138773.1 coordinate 55,749,294, forward strand.
CCAGGAATCATCGCGAGGCAGGAAGTGACGGGGTGAGCCTCGGCGCTGGAGGAGGAAGTACCCTGAGGTGAGTATTTACGATCTTCGATTACAAGGTGAGTGTACAAAAAAAAAAAAATAACTATCCAATTCCTTTTCAGGTTATGTGTAGCTAGCGGAGGGGCACAAAAAAAAAATACAGATTTTGTGCCCGGAACTCCGCTTTAATACATATTGTCCTTCGTGGACTCCAAACTATCTTTTTACATGAGGTGAGACCCCCCCCCCCCCCCATACCAGGGCTGTGAGGGGATGTCTCTCCTCAAACAATTTGGCTATTCAGCTATAAACCTTTTAGATCCAAATTGTTTTCTGAAGAGTCATGCCGTACCCTTAACCAATAAACGATTGTCTAAATCGATTCTGTATATCTTCATGCTTTTCCTACATCTCCCCCCTCCACCCTCAAAAATAGTGCAGATTGTCAGATAATGCCTCTGACGATCTGCGCATGCGCAGTACATAATGTCGCTCCAGCTGATCTGCCGATCAGCTGGGGTGACGTTAACTCTGCGCATGAGCAGATCATCAGAGGCAACAATCAGCAAAGACAGAACATCGGCTATGCCACTGGGGCATGCCACACTGTCCTACCCCCTCCCAGCTGCCAGGCATGACCCCAATACGGGCTCATCCCCCTCCACACAGCCTGGCCATTTCACACCTTTTAAACACCCCCAATGTGGGGTCTGGCTCCCTGCACAGGGCCACATCCACCCCCCTCCCCATCCCCGCCTGGTTCTCTATGTGTCTTGTCCCAGACAGAGCACAGGAAGGCGGCCACAGGGCACCCCGACCATCAGGAGACTACAAATCGCAGCATGAGGGGGCTGTGAGTGCTGGGACCTGTAGTCCTGCAACACCTCGTGAGTCAGCTGGGAAAGACAATGTGAACTCTGTGCATGTGATCTGTAGTATACAGAGAGGGGCAGTGCTCCGTGCACAGGAGGCGACCATGTAGCTGTGACAGGTCCGGTAGATTGAGGATTCTGCCTCCGCACTTTGCTGATTGTCGGATAATGCCTCCAATGGTCGGCTGGCGTGACGTCACTACTACGCATGCGCAGATCCTCAGAGGCATTGTCTGACAATCTGCACTATTCAACAGAACACCGGCACTGCATCTAAAGATTGGTAAGCAAAATATATCATATTTGGTTTGGGGTTAAATATCACTTTAAAGGGGGAGTGGCTGGGGGGCGCCAGGGCCGCTGATAGGGGGGGGACCACCAGTCCTCTTGTAGGGGGCCCAAGATCACAGGGGGGCTCACACAAGGAGGGGGATTAGTGATGAACGACATTTACAGACATCTTCCTCCAGCAGCTAAAAGCTGATCTCTCCACCTCTCTGTGCTGCCAGCTTTTATCTGCTCAGAAAGAGACAGTTGTCCCTCACTAATCCCCCTCCCTGTGCGCCCCCCCTCCCAGCACTGGCTCTAATGTTAGCTCTGCTCCTGAGTTTATCTCTGTAACTTTGTTTCTCTCCCTGCAGTTCTTCCTATACTCCTTGTCCCAGCCTGTATATTTTTTTCATCTCTCTCCCCCATTGCTCTGTCTTCCTGACAGTCACAGCTGATCAGCTGCATTCCCATGGGGTGAAGAATTTACTGTTACACCGGTTCCATAGCTGCCTGTTATCTTGTCCCAGTGCAGTTTAGAGGTTAGTGTGCTTTATGTAGCTGGTAATCTGTACAGGGGCCCCGCGATTGCTATCGGCAGCCCTGGGGGGCACAGTATAAATGTGGCTGAACAGTGCGTTTTTACTGCCCCCAACTGCTAGTGGGAATGCCTTATGGAGCTGTCATGAAACAATCCCCCCCCCCAATCCCAATACCCCAATGGCAATGCCTTATGGAGCTGTCATTAAACATCCCCCCCCCCCTTTAATTCATTACCCCAATGGCAATGCCTTATGGAACTGTCATGAAACAATCCCCCCAATCCCAATACCCCAATGGCAATGCCTTATGGAGCTGTCATGAAACATTCCCCCCTCCCCCCCCCTTTAATTCCAATACCCCAATGGGAATGCCTTATGGAGCTGTCATGAAACAACCCCCCCCCAATCCCAATACCTCAATGGGAATGTCTAATGGAGCTGTCATGAAACAACCCCCCCCCCCCCAATCCCAATACCTCAATGGGAATGCCTCATGGAGCTGTAATGAAACAACCCCCCCCCCCAATACCCCAATGGGAATGCCTTATGGAGCTATCATAAAACATCCCCCCCCCCATTCCCAATACCCCAATGGGAATGCCTAATGGAGCTGTCATGAAACATTCCCCCCCCCCTTTAATTCCAATTCCCCAATGGGAATGCCTTATGGAGCTGTCATGAAACAACCCCCCCCCCCCCAATCCCAATACCTCAATGGGAATGTCTAATGGAGCTGCCATGAAACACCCCCCCCCATCCCAATACCCCAATGGGAATGCCTTATGGAGCTGTCATGAAACAACCCCCCCCAATCCCAATACCCCAATGGGAATGCCTTATGGAGCTGTCATGAAACAACCCCCCCCCCCCAATCCCAATACCCCAATGGCAATGCCTTATGGAGCTGTCATGAAACAACCCCCCCCCCCATCCCAATACCCCAATGGGAATGCCTTATGGAGCTGTCATGAAACAACCCCCCCCCCCCCCAATCCCAATACCCCAATGGGATTGCCTTATGGAGATGTCATGAGACAACCCAACCCCCAAATCCCAATACCCCAATGGGAATGCCTTATGGAGCTGTCATGAAACAACCCCCCCCCCCAATCCCAATACCCCAATGGGAATGCCTTATGGAGCTGTCATGAGACAATCCCCCCCCCCCAATCCCAATACCCCAATGGGAATGTCTTATGGAGCTATCATGAAACATCTCCCCCCCATTCCCAGTACCCCAATGGGAATGCCTTATGGAGCTGTCATGAACCCCCCCATCCCAATACCCCAATGGGAATGCCTAATGGAGCTGTCATGAAACATTCCCCCCCCCCTCTTTAATTCCAATTCCCCAATGGGAATGCCTTATGGAGCTGTCATGAAACAACCCCCCCCCATCCCAATACCCCAATGGGAATGCCTAATGGAGCTGCCATGAAACAACCCCCCCCCCCAATCCCAATACCCCAATGGGAATGCCTTATGGAGCTGTCATGAAACAACCCCCCAATCCCAATACCCCAATGGGAATGCCTTATGGAGCTGTCATGAAACAACCCCCCCCCCCCAATCCCAATACCCCAATGGGAATGCCTTATGGAGCTGTCATGAAACAACCCCCACCCCCCAAATCCCAATACCCCAATGGGAATGCCTTATGGAGCTATCATGAGACAATCCCCCCCCCCCCCAAATCCCAATACCCCAATGGGAATGCCTTATGTAGCTGTCATCAGTGTTGGGGTAGTTACTCAAAAAATGTAACTAGTTACTAGTTACTAGTTACTTCTGTAAATTGTAATGAGATTACTTTACTAGTTACTGCATTTGAAAAGTAACTTCACTACTTATTACTTTACACTCCTCTTTCTCAATTGACCGTGTAGAAGAAGATACATGACACTCTTTCTGCATAGAGTTTATTGTATAAACACAGGCTTTGGGAAACATGAGAACAAAACCTGAAAAAAACAGAATAAAACATAAAGTGCAACAAAAAGTCATAAACTTCATCCCTCTCTATTCTTCGAAATAACGATTGTATCGCACGGCTTGGGTAACGCAGGAAAGTGCGTTCCTACAGCCTAGTAAAGTAGTGTAGTTACTTCCTACAGCCTAGTAAAGTAGTGTAGTTACTTCCTATAGCCTAGTAAAGTAGTGTAGTTACCAATATTAGTATTGTAACTAGTTACTTTACTTAGTTACCAAAAAAAGTAATGTAGTTACTGTAATTAGTTACTTTGTAACTAGTTACCCCCAACACTGGCTGTCATGAAACAACCCCCCCCCCCCCTTAATCCCAATAATCCAATGGGAATGCCTTATGGAGCTGTCATAAAACAATCCCACCCCCCCACCCCCCCAATCCCAATACCCCAATGGGAATGCCTTATGGAGCTGTCATGAGACAATCCCCCCCAAATCCCAATACCCCAATGGGAATGCCTTATGGAGCTGTCATGAAACAACCCCCCCCCCAATCCCAATACCCCAATGGGAATGCCTTATGGAGCTGTCATGAAACAACCCCCACCCCCCAAATCCCAATACCCCAATGGGAATGCCTTATGGAGCTGTCATGAAACAACCCCCCCCCCCCAATCCCAATACCCCAATGGGAATGCCTTATGGAGCTGTCATGAGACAATCCCCCCCAAATCCCAATACCCCAATGGGAATGCCTTATGGAGCTGTCATGAAACAACCCCCCCCAATCCCAATACCCCAATGGGAATGCCTTATGGAGCTGTCATGAAACAACCCCCACCCCCCAAATCCCAATACCCCAATGGGAATGCCTTATGGAGCTGTCATGAGACAATCCCCCCCAAATCCCAATACCCCAATGGGAATGCCTTATGTAGCTGTCATGAAACAACCCCCCCCCCTTAATCCCAATACTCCAATGGGAATGCCTTATGGAGCTGTCATGAAACAATCCCACCCCCCCACAACCCCAATCCCAATACCCCAATGGGAATGCCTTATGGAGCTGTCATGAAACAACCCCCCCCCCCAATCCCAATACCCCAAATCATAAAGAAAGTAATAGTAATTAAAGACGAATATGTTCCTGGTAGAAAATGTTGTTAAAGTGACCTTGCATTTCAAAGTAAAGGAAAAATAATTTTTTTTGAAATTAAAAATAAATAAAATGGAAGGAGCGCTTTGAAAAAAGCAAAAAAAAAAGCAACGAATGTTCTGGAAAAGGGTGATTATTGCTTTTCATTTGGAACATATTGGAGAGCACTTAAGACGAATTTGAAATTCACTCCTTGTTCCTTAGAGAGAATCTGGGAATGTTTTCCTTTTAATTATTAATTTTTTGTGGTCGTTTTCTTATCTTGTTTTTTCTTTTTTTTTCCTTCTCCTCTCTCTCAACACCATCTGGTCAATCCCGAGCCAACTTCCCGATTCAGCCATCCATCACTGAGAGGTGAACGCATCCTATCTTATCGCAGGGACAAGATACAGCGTGACCGCGCGTTTAACCGCTTGGGTTCTGCGAAAGAGTTGGCACCCCCCCCCTCATCGTTCTGAGCGGTGCCTGGGTACGGTTAATCTCCCAGCTGTCCCGCCGTGCCGCTCTCGAGCGCAGATGGCTTGTTTACTACACCGCTCCATCATCCGGCGTGGAGATCTGTGAAGTTCTGCTCTGGATTTTTTTTTTTCAATAATCGTAATCATAAATTATTAACGGAGCGTTTTACAGGCGTCCGCTAGGAAGTGGCGAGGGGGTGTTTCCGACAGTACTTTCTTAATGGGGTCATGGCAATTTGTTTTTAATGAACTGGAGAAATCATCGACTAAGTCTTTACAAATATGCGCAGTCCACGGTGGGGAAATATCATAAAGAGCGAGGTGCAAGGATGTAAAAAAAAAAAAAGGATTTATGTTGTGTCAGCGTGTCAGGAGCTGAGTATTAAATATTCAGGTTTATTTAAAGTGGTTGTACACCCTTTTATATGGTATACCCAATGAAGTGACTGGCCTTGGGCAGGACCGTCTTTAACACAGGGCAAAAGGGGCAGCTGCCCTGGGCCCAATCATTATTGTGAGGCCCAAAGCAGCTGCCTTTTGAGCCCCCACTGCTTGCAAACAGTTGATAAGTGAATTTACCTGTTTATCTGCAGTCTTCTCTCCTCTACAGCCATTCAAAAAGCATAATTTATACAGCATCCCTGAGCTTTCAGTAAGCAGAGGGCGGGGAGGTGAAGTTACACTCTGCAGAGCTCATTGAGAGCTGATTGGTTGGAAAGAACACACCCCCCTTTACACAGCACACAGGAACAGAGCTGAGGCTGTCAATCACAGGCTGTGTGTTGAAGCTCCCTCCCCTGTCATCTTTTTTCCCTTGGTGTCAGGAAACTTCAGAAGAGACACATGGTGAAAAAATAAGGGCCAGTTTACACCATAGAAACGCAGTCAAGGTGCATTCTGGATGCTTTTCTGTATGCGCGTTTTTGATACGTTCCAATGCATTTCTGGTGCGGTTTTTTATGCAGTCCAGTGCATTTTTCCCCTCTTTTTTCTTAAGCTAAAGGGCCAGTTCACACCATAGGAATGCAGTCTGGATGCGTTCCGGATGCTTTTCTGTATGCGCATATAAAAGAGGGCTTCAGATGCCCACAGCAGAGCTGGACCCTGCCTTCTTCCGAGATCAGATTAGGTTTGAACGATTTAAAGATTAACTAAAAGGACAACATTAATATCAATATTTAAATGTTAAATTTAAATTGGAGACAATTATGGCGGAGTATTTAAAAAACAAAAAGACCTGGGGGACTAGAACTCCGCTTTAAAAGGGTAAGTTTACCTTTACCACAAAACTGTATATGCAGATACGGGGCATCTGCCGAAAAAAACAAACTGTGCAGCTCTGACCAAGCCCTCATTCACATTGGAGGGATTTTTTGTCATGCGATTTGACAAGTCGCAGCCTATTACCAGCAATGGCACCATTCCAATCGCTGCGACGCCGACTTTGGGGCGCCTCATCGATTTGCAAGTGTAGTTCCTGCACTACTTTTGCAGATTTCAAGTGTGACTTCTATAAACATCTGTGCACGAAGCCGCATAGATGTCTTTCAAGTAGCACCTGAAATCACGCTTACCTGCTAGTTTGATATTGTGCTACTTCAAGTGAAGTAGCACGATTTTAACCACTTGCCGTCTGCTCACGTTGAGCCTACTGCGGCAAAGTGGTTCATTATCGTCTGGCGACGTAGACCTACGTCGCCAGACACTCCCCTTTCTCGGCGGCGCGCGCGAGCCGCCGGAGGCTCGCTCCCGCTGTGTTCAGTCACAGCGGTAGTCGGGCCAGGGGAGGAGCGGCGGCGATCGCCGCCGCTCTTCCCCGATCGTCGGGGAATCGAGTGTGGAGATCCGCCTGCTTGTGTAAACACAAGCGGGCGGATCTCCTAAGTGACAGGCAGGGTCAGATTGCAGGGTTCAGCATAGTTGAACCCTCGATCTGTCCTTGTGTCACTCAGTCACCTCCCCCCACACATGTCAGTAAGCACCAGGCATACATTAACCCCTCCCTCTCCAATAAAATTAACCCCTTCCCTGCCAGTGTCATTTTACAGTAACAGTGCATATGTATAGCACTGATTACTGCAGTAATGTCACTGGTACCCCCAAAAGTGTCAAAAATGTCAGTCAGGGGTCCGATCTGTCCGCCGCAATGTCGCAGTCCCGCAAAAAAAATCGCAGATCGCCGCCATTACGCGTTAAAAAAAAAAACAACAAAAATGACAGAAATCTTTCCCTTAGTTAGTAAACGCAATAACTTTTGCGCAAACCAATCAAAATACGCTTATTGTGATTTTTTTTTTACCAAACATAGGTAGCAGAAAACAAATTGGCCAAAAATTTTAAAAAATTTAGATTTTTACATTTTTTTGGGGGGAATTTCATATAAAAAAATGTTAAAAATATTGTTATTTTTTCAAAATAAACGCTCTTTTTTTGTTTATAGCGCAAAAAGTAAAAATTGCACAGGTGATCAAATACCACCAAAAGAAAGCTCTGTTTGTGGGAAAAAAGGGCGTAAATTTCGTTTGGGTACGGCATCGCACGACCGCGCAATTGTCAGTTAAAGTCGCACAGTCCCGAATCGCAAAAAGTGGCCCAGACGTAAGACAGCAAAATCCTCTAGTGGTAAAGTGGTTAAAGTAGCATCAATGTGAACCAGGGCTCAAGTTGAATAATTGCCCCTTGCTATAGGTGTAGGCCATTTACGTACCTCATGAATCCTGACTGGAATACTCCCAGGACATTGATAGAATGTTGCTAAGTGAGGCCTAGTCATCACTGCTCACCTCCACCATCACAGGAGGGAGCTCTTAAACACTGAGCTCGGAGTTACTGCGTTAGGAGAATGAAAGAGCATGTAAGGGGGTTTGAATCAAAAAAAGAGCTCACTTCTGTGATGGTGGAGGTGAGCAGTAATGACTAGGCCGCACTTAGCAATGTCATAGAAATATCCTGGGAGTATTCCAGTCAGGCTTCAGGAGGTATGCAAATGGCCTACACTATGATAAGGGCATTGTTCAATTTTAGTCAGAGCCAGTTTGTTTTTTATCTACAAATACCGAAGAAGTCACCAGTAGGTGACAAAAACTGAGGCTTTTGTCTCTCTCTGCACACTCCTGCATTGGGCCCTTGCAAGGCCGTGAGGGAAGCTATGACATGCCCAGGCCCCTGTTGAACCCAATGTTGCCCGGACCGAGTACCTGAGTTCTGTACCGTACCGTACAGTGCTGTACCACCTTGTACCGTCCCATCTGTGGTCCTGCTTGAAATACAGAAAGATTATTTACTGTCAGAAATGTCACATGACCTGCAGGAGCCATTGTGTTCTGTGGTATCTGGGCCATAAGAAAGGGGGCTCAGGGGAAACTTGGTGGTGAATCTGTTAAAGCCGTTTCAGACTCGGAGCAGCTCAACTTCAGAGGCTGGTGCTGGTTATTTTCCTGAGTTATTAATACAATTGCTCTGGGCTGTGTATCATTTGTGATGAGATGCAGGTTGTCAGGAACACATCTTGAGATACAGAGATCAGAGGAAAGATCTTTCCTGAGATCCTGCTTTGTGTTTCCGGCCTATGCTGCAAAAGGGCGCCAGCTTATCTTGCGCAGAATTTGGTCACCAGTTTGAGGACCTATGACCTGCCCTCCTCACTGCAGACAACAACAACCACAACAACCTTGTGAACTAAAACCCTGACTATAAAGACCTTCCATTGTAACAAATAAATTCCCTTTCTCTGTATCATCCTCCTTACAACCCTTTTACTTTAACAGAAAGAAGAGAAACACTTAATGAAACCTGCCATTCCTGACCTCCTTGTGAAAATTCTAGTTGTCTGGCTGTCATGTTTATCTTCCTGCCTTAGGTCCTTTGTACATGAGGCCATCTAATAGCATTTCATCCCTTTTTGCATTTTACTGTAGGAGGGACCCAGGAGGTACAGGTCATTCTTTAAGAAGTGCAGTAATGTGTTGACATTGGTTAAACCAACCATTCTCAGCAATAGTTCCATGGAACCATAGGATTCCTCCAGAGGTTGCTAGGGTTTCCTTGAGCTGTGGTTGATTGACCTTCCATTTGATGGAGCCTGCATAGTTCCAGGGTCAATGTCGCTTTGCAGAGCCAACTGTTTGTAACCAATTATATTTTAAACAGTCTGTATCATTTTCCACTGACCACCAATGTAAATGGCATTCTTCCCACAGACCACCAATGTAAGGAGCATTCTTCCTACTGACCTCCAATGCAAGGGATATTCTTCCCACTGACCACCAATGTCAGGGGCATTTTTTCCACTGGCCCCTAATGAATGAGGGCTTCTTCCCACTGACCCCCAATGTAAGAGGCATTCTTCCCACTGACCACTAATGTATGGGGCATTCTTCCCACTGACCTCCAATGTAAAGTGTATTCTGCCCACTGACCACCAATGTAAGAAGCATTCTTCCCACGGACCTCCAATCTAAGGAACATTCTTTCCACTGGCCACCAATGTAAGGCACATTCTTCCCATTGACTACTAATGTAAGAGGAATGCTTCCCAATGATCACCAATGTAAGGAACATTCTTTCCATTGGCCACCAATGTAGGGGGCATTCTTTCCACTGATGACTATGGTAAGAGACATTCTTCACACTGACCACAGAGGCATTATTCCCACTGATGACTAGGATAAGAGGCATTCTTCACGCTGATCACTAATGTAAGGAACATTCCTGTAACTGATGACTATGGTAAGGGTCATTCCTATCAATGACCACTAATGTTAGGGCTTTCTTCCAACTGATGACAATGGTAAGGGCAATTCTTCCCACTGACCACTATGAAAGGGACATTTCTCCCACTGATGACTATCATAAGTAGTATTCTTCCCTTACTATGGTAAATAGCCATTCTTTACACTGTCCACTAATGTAAGGTGCATTTGCCCCACTGACCACCAATGTAAGAGGCATTCTTCCCACTGATCACCAATGTAAGGGGCATTCTGCCCACTGATGACTATGATAAGGGTCAATCTTCACACCTACCACCTATGTAAGGGGCCTTCCTCCCATTGACCACCAATGTATGGGCCATTTTACCACTGATCACTAATAAACATGTTTTAGTAAGGGTTTTCTAAAACCTCAAAACTATTTTAGGAGTTTCTCTGGGGTAAAAAGGTTGAGAAAGGCTGGTTTAGACTTAACTAAAATGAACTCAGAAACACTTGACCTTTTACGCGTTTCATGCTACAAGCAAATGACTAATACTAGGCTTATAAGAGCTCCGGTGCTTTACCTGCTAGTTAATAATAAAGAAGACACAGTGATGTCTTCTTCTCTGCTACTTGTTATTCCTGGATGAGAAGGAGCATGATCTGTACTTCGCCGGAGTTTGGACCAACACAGAGCAATGCTATATGTTTGCTGCATCACCTTTCAAACTGAATAGCAGAGGGAGCATGGTCTTTGACAAAGCAAAGGACTATAGAGTGTTCCTGGAACTTTTACAAGGAGAAATATGGAAAACAGGGCTAAAAGTGAAGTTTTACTGAGCCTTCTGTGTACTGATGCCTGGCTCTGGCACGCTATAGTCAAGTAGTCCCTGCTGAGGTTACCACAGTGTGTCCTGCAGAAGAATCAGAATGACAAATGAGGTCTTTCTGGAGTTCACCTGTCTAGACCACAGGAAAGCTACGATGGATCCAAAAGATTAATAGATGATGAAGAACCTAAGACTCGCGGCAGGAACATACTGAGAATATTATGCTGCACAGGAGCCCAGCCTTGGCTAAAACCTAATTATATTCTTTAGGGATATTCTATCTTCCTTTTATTCTGTTATAGGAAGTATAACAGGAATATATAGGAATATCCTTCAGTTTTTATATTGATACATTTGTATATATAGCAAAATATGTACACTTGATAAGCACATTTTTCTGCCTAAATGCATCGAGGCAAATCATGCAATTTGAATATAGAACTTTTTCAGCCTTTTCCCTTTCTCTTGCTGTCCTTAGAGAGCTGCACTGTGATCATCAAAGGCTGTTCAAATTTACTGGTTAAAAATTGAATTCAGATAAAGTGAGTTATATTTGGCGTGCTGGTAGTTGATACACTAAATGTACTTTTCACAGATACCAGTTTAGTTACAGTATATTAAATAACACAAATGTAGTCCTTTACAGGTCATTCACAATTAGAAAAGATTCATTTTCAAGAGCTTTATAAGATCTTAAGGTGGCCATATGTCAGCAGGATTTTGTTTGAAAAAAAATATTTTTGGACCATTTGTTCAATTTTCTGATAGTTAAAAGAGAAGTATGGCCAAAGCTTATTTGGCCATACTTCTGTGTGTATCAGAAGTGAACCTAGTTCTCTTTCTCCTGTGACTCAGATCCAGGTGACAGCGGTTTAAAGCGGAGTTCCAGCCACAAAATCGACATAATCGATTTTGTGGCCATCCGCTTGCTTTTCTTCACCTGAAAAGGAATTGGATAGTTAGGATTTTTTTATTTTTTTACTTACCTTGTTATTGTAGAAAGAAATACTCGCCTATCTTCCACTTCCTCCCTCGGCGGCCGCGGCCCGCGCTGTCACTTCCGGTTTGCAATGATTCCTGGGAGCTGAACGTCATCGCTCCCAGGAATCAATGCAACGGCACCGGCCCCGCTCGTCACTTCCGGAAGTGACGAGAGGGGCCGGTGCAGGCGCATTCTGGGAGAAGAAGACACAGAAGAGGACGCAGAAGAGGATCGCGCTGGCTTCAGCTGCCCACAACAGAGATGGCAATGCTGAAGAAGAAATTTTAAAAGTGAGTATGTCTTCTTGCAGGTAAGTGCGAACCAGGACAGATCAGAGGCTAGCCATTGTAGAATGTACTAGCCCTGACTGTCCCGGGGGTATGTTCATTGACATTTTTTTTTTTTTTTTTTTTTTGTGGCTGGAACTCTGCTTTAAAGCCAGCTGTTGGCTGACATCATAGAGCTAGCCCAGGCTCTATAAGGATCCTGATAATAATGTTGCGATCCACCCAGATACCAGACCAGCAGCTTAGCTCAGCCTCTCAGCACGCCACTGAGAGCCTGAGCCAACCGCTCTCTCCCCTTGCACAGTTTGGCGCTCCAGTAAGTGCTGGAGGGGCAGACCAGAGAGCCTTTGATTGACAGTCACCACTCTCTGCTCAGTGAAGACCAACAACAGAGCGATCAGTGGTCATGTGACCACACTGTTCTCGATCTTAGAGCCAGCAGGGGACAGCTGCAGCATTAAATTGATGCTTCAACCACATATGTGAGTATAAATGTTTTTTTAATCCTGCACGTCTCTTTTAATTGGGTCAAATAGACAATTGTTTTTGACCATAGCAATGAGGAAAATCAATAAAGAAGAATAGTAACCAAGGATATGTGTGTGAGCCATTCAGGCTGTGTGGGATAGAAGTCGTATGCTCACCCATGTGAGTGCTGGCCGGGAAGGGAGTTCCTCTATGCTCTAGGCAATGGCAGAAAGTGACTGGGTGTCCTGGGAGCCAAGTCAAGAAGTCAAGACCGCCTGTGTGATAGTAAATGCAAGTCTCAGCCTGGACCCCCACCAGACCATACCCACAACGCATTTTACTCTGCCCACCGGAGCTTACTTCTGAGAATGGAGTCTCCGGGTGGAAGGGGGCAGTTCAATGCATTAAGTAATTGTGAATGGCTGGTCACAGAGGTTGTATGTTGAGGGAAATACATACACAGAGCAACCATAGGAGATCTGGTTGCATAGAAGTCTTAAATGGCCACCGGGATACCATTTACAAGCAGGGGCTCTGTACAACTTTAATGGATGGTGCAATGTAAGATGACCTTTGGTCTGCTTTTTTACTATATTTGTATACAATAAAATTTGATGTATTTTATTTATTTTGTTCAATATACCTTTGGTAGTGCCTATAAAATCCCATCCAAGTTTTGGTCTTTTTTGTTATACATTATTTATATACTTACCTTTACACTTATTCCAGGACAATGAGAAAGACAAAGTCAAAGGATAATCATGACAGCCGGGCAACTAACATTCTCAAAAGAAGAGTTTGGCAGTCTACATAGTCGTTTCACAACATGTATACTTCAAAGTTTCTGAAGGACTAACTTTCTATGTTACCCAATGCAACCAGTCAGAATCTTCCTTTTTATCCCTACCCTGCAAGGGGAAAAGAAAAGTGTGACTCTGGATTTGCAGGAAACCAGACAGGAGCTTCAACATACATCTACACGCTTAATTTATTTGTTAAAACATAGCTTTGCAGTTAATTTATTTGTTAAAATAGAGCAGAACAAGTAAGATCTCTGTGATAACACCTCCATCTGTGGGCCGCCACGTGACCAGTACTCACAGTAATGTGAAACGGTCTCTGTGGACCATCGTTTCAGCTGTTTGTAGGTTTAGCTCTCAATAAAAATGTAACACATTAAATTACTCATCCCAGCTGTTCAGAAGACATCGTTGCCGTTCCATGGGGAAGCCAACGCAGGCCTGGGCAAAGCTTGCGTCTGATCCCTACTGAGCTCTATCTTCCCTTCCTCAGCCAAGAATGGGAAATTTATATTAACTGCTGGCTGTCAGAAATCTGGTCAAGTAGAGTTGTCAGCAGACAAAAATGGCTCCCGTGTGGTATCTTTATAAACAGGTAGGGAGTCTGATATCTGAAAATACGCCATCCAAAATTTTTAGATGACATACAACCAAGTACTGTATTCAAGGGTCACTCTGTGGAGTTCCTTTATGGGACACAACCTACACTACCCTGAGCTTCTGCCTTCCATCTCAATGTAGCTGCAATGAATCAGGGCTATCCTATGCATACAATTGTCATGTTGTCGTTAAAGGGCTGGTCCAGCCAAAAATAATATTTCAGCTATAGCTGGAATCTGGTAGGCTTAGTCATCCACTCGTTTCCACTCTTGGGCAGTCCAGCGACAAGTTCTCTCTGCCATAATAAATGGCCTTGTTCTTGGTCATTGTGAATGTTTAGTAGTTCTTACCCAACTTTGGGTGTTCCTACAACTGCACCCTGTAAATAAACTAAAAATGCAATAAGGTGAATAGAAGGCCCTTGTTCCTGCTTTGGCAAGGGTTTAAATCTGGGAAATCAAGGGTAGGTAGCTCATGTCTGATGTCATATATCTAAAGCTAAAACGTTTTTTTTTTAAGTTTTGGATAGAATAGTATATGCTTGGGATTATTTTGTTATCTGTGTCTGATTAGGGAAATTTCCCTTTCACTTCATTCTCTTTAGACATAATTGGAAGGGAGGTTAAATCCCTCCAATATAGGGGAAATCCCTTCTTGGACAGATGTCACAAGGGTCCCTATTGGTAGATTTCACCTCTATTCAAATTCTGGTGACAACCTAAAAGCTTCACCATAAACAGAAATAGGTTCATGATTATACTTGGTCCCCCATCTGCACATTATTGTTTCACTTCCCACTGCTCCATTCAACTACTGACCAAAAAAACCAAAACTTAGCGCTCATGCAACATGGATAAAAAGAACCATACACTATAAATCTGTCCATATTTATGCACCCAGGATTCACAGGTGTTGCATACACCCACCTGTGCAAATCAATTACAGGATGCGTCTATTTCCAGATTAATGTTACAATTAGCAGTACCCAGACCCGGACTGGGACAAAAAATAGGGCCGCGCATTTTGGACTGAGCAGCCCGTGAGGGGGGGCGTGACTGGGGCGTGGCGGGGCGTGGCGTTCGTCGGGAGGGTTGATGACAGGATTTAATGTTCCAGGATGTGTGGATTCGATTACGGTACCTTTTTTAGTTTAATCTGACAGACTGGGTCCAATTTAGATCAGAGCTGCCGTATGATGCTGTTTTTTTTGTCTTACTTTAAATCCTGTTTTGATGGTTGAGTCCTAAAAATAGTATGAAGCAGCACAAGATGAGGGTTACTCTAATCAAGGGGTAGACAACCTTTTTGGGCACAGTGTGCCGAAAAATGTTTTCAAAGAAATTGGGAGTGCCAGATACATAAAAAAACAATTGTCAACTTCATATAAAGTAACTGCTGTAAACCACTTGAATAATAGTAAGAAATCAAGTGAGCTTTGCACCTTCACAAATCAGATCACCCCAATTCCTAGACCTTCACACCTCAGATCACCCCAATTCCTGCACCTTCACACCTCAGATCACCCTAATTCCTGCACCATAACACCTCAGATCACCCCAATTCCTGCAACTTCACACCTCAGATCACCCCAATTCCTGCACTATCACACCTCAGATCACCCCAATTCCTGCACTATCACACCTCAGATCACCCCAATTCCTGCACCTTCACATCTCAGATCACCCCAATTCCTGCACCTTCACATCTCAGATCACCCTAATTCCTGCACCTTCACACCTCAGATCACCCCAATTCCTGCACCTTCACATCTCAGATCACCCCAATTCCTGCACCTTTACACCTCAGATCACCCCAATTCCTGCACCTTCACACCTCAGATCACCCTAATTCCTGCACCATAACACCTCAGATCACCCTAATTCCTGCACCTTTACACCTCAGATCACCCCAATTCCTGCACCTTCACACCTCAGATCAGTCCCAATTCCTGCACTATCACACATCAGATTAGTCCCAATTCCTGCACTATCACAGTACCCATCCAGACTACATTTAGCATAAATAGGCTCATGAGACCCTGATGACCCCTGTGCAGCTGCAGTCTGCACAAATGTTATGTCCATCCCAATACAGGGTGCACTAGTCCAAAAGGCACTGTCAAAATACATTGCAATGCTTGCTTATTTTTCTCTTGTTTTCGAACGTCGATGTAATTCTATGCGTTTCAGCAGGTTGCAACATGGTGATGCAGGTTGTAATGCATTTTTGTGTGCTGCATGTTTAAAAAATTAAACATGTCTAAATTTTCCACAGCGCTCATTAATACACTGCTGTGGTGTGAACTGAGCACATAGACGGCACTAGCATTTCTTGTGACCTTGCGTTGAGCCTGTGTTGATTAATGCAGCTTAACGCACTTGGTGTGAACAAACCCTGACCCTTTGGTTGGAGTTGCCCTTTAAATTTCATCTAAACACTCATAAACAGGCAGCTTTTTGCTTGTTGACTGATACAGAACGCACGCAATTCTTGAAGTTTCTCCTGTACCGCCATTGTATCACGTACATTATGGTCAACCTTACTGTCGTCATATTGTGAGGGTTAATTCTGTTCCTGCGGCTGTGTTCCACTACAGGTGGGCACTGATTCAAAGGTTAATAGAAACAACGAGGGGTGTTTAATTATCGCCTCACACAGACACAACTGAAAATGACTTTTAGAGGGAGCTGTTCCTAAAGTAAGTGACACGGCGCCGTATAAAACAGGAGCTGGCTGCGCTCTTGTGTAAGTTCTGAAATGTAATGTACATTGGTAGGGGGGGAGTGGAGGAAAAGGATGTGGAGTGGTTTGTGGCAAAGTCTGCTGCTCGACTGAAACATCTTCATAGAAAAGTTCTGCAAAAAAACGGATTTATTTGAAAGCTTTAACTGGGATCTATAATCAAGTGAAATATCTGGGTGAGAAGCTTTAGTTGGAAGCCACCATTCTCTGACCTAGATTGAACAGGAGTATGGTCAAACCTCAAGGAACCCCTAAAATAAAACCTCTCCATTTTCATTACATATGTTATTTTACACTCAGTGACACCATCACTGAATCTCTGTGATTCTTTATGCAATGCTGGTGGATCATGGGGGGGGGGGGGGGGTCCCTAACCTTGATGCAAGCAGTAGGCTGGCTTTTGGGAGGAGTAAGCAAATATTGAAATTTGGGCAGAATGGAAGCTCCAAGGCAGGTTGCATTTGCATGCAAACCACCCTGCCTAATGCTCATAAGTGATCCTGAGATTCATGATTGGAAGAACTGAAACCCAATGAATGGTCAGACTTGGGGGGGGGAAAGGACTAGATTATGCTGTACGTCCTCCATCTGCACTTGCTGCAACTCCTAATGCACACTGTAAGATATTACACAGGGGTTCCTCTCTTTTCTCTGAGTCACGACTTAGATGTTACACAGGGGTTCCACTCATTATTCCAAGTCATGACTTTGATGTTACATGGGGGTACTTCTTTTCCTATCAGGTTATGACTTGGATGTTACACAGGGGTTCCTCTTTTCATTCCAAGTCATGACTTAGATATTAAACAGATAACAAGAGGGGGTGTGGGAGTTGGATAGGTTTAAAGAATTGCTGGATCGTTTTAAACCCTCATCCCTTTAGCTAGTTTAAAGCATATACATGGACAGAATCCCCCAGATTGGGACTGTAACGGGTAACGACACAGGAAGGTATAGAAAAAAAGATAATTTATTTGTGATAAACACAATATATATATATATATATATATATACACAGTAATTGGCAAAAGGGCCACAAAATATTACACAATTGCACAATTTTGAGAAAAACGTTAAAAATTGGGCGACTCTTTATGTTGTTAGACCCAATGATCATTTAGACATGGGGGAACCTGCAGTATGGTTTTGAAGACCCTACGCGTTTCAATGACACTCTTCTTCAGGGGTCTCTTTAGACCTTGGTCCCAAATGACTGTTTATAACTATTTTACTGTTCTACAAAGATAGAAACAAAATTGTTAATTTTATGTCATGGTACAAATTCTCATTATATATCATTTTATTTTTCATTGTATATTGTTTAACATATTTCACCATACACATACCATGTCTTTTTTGTCATTCGATCTGCAAAGAGTCGTCTTTAAAAACTTGATCGTTTTGGCGTTCTCGTGCATATCTCCCAGCATGTGATCCTGGAGAACGCCAAAACTGTGTCGTTACCCGTTACAGTCCCAATCTGGGGGATTCTGTCCATGTATATGCTTTAAACTAGATATTAAACAGGGGTTCCCTCCCTTCACTCTGAGTCATGGCTTAGACATTACACAGGGGTTCCTTTCTTCATTAGATGTTACATAAGGGTTCCTCTCTCGTCATTGCAAGTCATGACTTAGATGTTACACAGGGGTTCCTCAGACATGCAGACCAATTTGATGCAGTGTGCAGCGTATGGTCTGAGCACTGACAGGCTGACACACCCCCCACCCCACCCTTCGACCTCTGCGGCAATGCTGGCAGCACTTATACGTCTATTTCCAAAAGACAAACTCTGGATATGACGCTGAGCACGTGCACTTAACTTCTTTGGTCGACCATGGCGAGACCTGTTCTGAGTGGAACCTTTCCTGTTAAACCACTGTATGGTTTTGGCCACTGTGCTGCAGCTCAGTTTCAGGGTCTTGGCAATCTTCTTAGAGCCTAGACCATCTTTAGGTAGAACAACAATTATTTTTTCAGATCCTCAGAGAGTACTTTGCCATGAGGTGCAATGTTGAACTTCCAGTGACCAGTATGAGAGAGTGAGAGCGATAACACCAAATTTAACACACCTGCTCCCCATTCACACCTGAGACTTTGTAACAATAACGAGTCGCATGACGGGAATGGAGGGAAAATGGCTAATTGGGCCCAATTTGGACATTTTAACTTAGGGGTGTGCTCACTTTTGTTGCCAGTGGTTTGGACATTAATGGCTGTGTGTTGATTTATTTGGAGGGGACAGCAAATTTACACTGTTATACAAGCTGTATACTCACTACTTTACATTGTAGCAAAGTGTAATTTCTTCAGTGCTGTCACATGAAAAGATATAATAAATTATTTACAAAAATATGAGGGGTGTACTCACTTTTGTGAGATACTGTGTGAGTGTGTGTGTGTGTGTATATATATATATCATTATACATATAGTTATCACATAATCTTTAATCTCAGCAGCATAGGGAGCTCAAAGAGTCAGGGGGAGGAGAGACAGCTGTGCAGAGGGGCAGGGGGGGGGGGGGGCATGTCAGGACAAGTCCGAAAGTCTGATCATTGGAGGAGAGCAGGATGAGTTCCCAGCACAGCTAGAGAACTGACCAAGCTGTGCTCTCATGCCTAGTGTGGTCAGTTTTTAACAGGAAAGCAGAGTGACTGGCAGGATCACCGTGGATTTTTACAAGGGAAGCAATACAAAGAGAACAGGATACTTTTTCATACAAGTACATAGTACAGCAGCCACATATCAGGTATATGAAAAGTTGGGTTTACATATTCTTATAATCAAAATCATGACTTAGATGTTTTTACAGAGATTCCCCTAACAAAAGTCATGACTTAGACAATATACAGGGGTTTTTCCCTTCACTCCCAGCAGCCAGACAGAGCATCAAGTAACCAAAAGGAAGGTGAGTATTGCAGCTATGGGGGTAAGTACTAAATGGAACCTGTTACTTTGCCCTGCTTGGAAAAAGCAATTATTCACTTTAAGCTCTTCTGTAGAAGTAGAGGCACCTGACCAACCAACACAACCTGAATAATATATTCCTATCCACAAGCGTGTCTGAATTGTTGTTTCTCAAACGTTCCACCACAATTATGCATACCCGATGTTTTACATTAATGGACACTTTAGCATGCTTTCATAATCTGTTTGTAAATAAAAATCCTTCAATAATGTTTTTAATAAAAGTGGAATTACACTTTAAATGGACCCTGATTTCCAGCTCGAAGGTTTAATGCCGTGGCAGGATCCCTCTCGACAATTTTTCCGCTGTTTCTAATTAAACGAGGAATCTTCTAAGTTACACAATGTTAGCGGGCTCGACTCCTGCGTCTGTTTTCACTCTGCCTGTATCCTCATGAGGGGTCCCTGCAAAAGAGTCCGACGCTGGCTCCGGATTATTAATAGCATTATTTGGATAGATCTATCCTGAGGTATCCAGCAAGAAATATTTGCTAAGCAGTTAACCCACCCAGGAATCCTCATTCAGAGACATCTCTAAGAGGAGAGAGGCAGGGATAGTGCTGTGTGACGCACAGACGGGACGCTGGCTCACGGTGGTCTCTGTGCTCCAGTTTTTATGAATCTGCAATTTCCAGCAATGCATTTCCAGCAATGCATGGCTTTGGTATGTTGTTCCACAGCAACACAGGCTTCCTGTTATATACTCTCAAAGGGTATCTCCATATAAAAATGGGTGGCTGAATTACCCTTGTGTTTCTTTTCTTGGTTACTTATAGCCAAAAGGAAAGCATAGAGAGCCACATCCAAAGAGCTTTAAACTCTTGCAAGTGCAGCTTTACACCTTGTAGTCTTTCTTTTATATTTAAAGGCTAAGTGCACTTAGCAACCCCCCTTCCAAAGGAACTTACTCACCTCCTGTCCCAGACCCAGGGCTGCTGTTAGAAATTGCGGGGACCCATACAGACTACCTGGCAGGGCCCCCCCAAGAAAATATTAAAGATATATTTAGCTAAAATTACAACAAAATCACTATTAGCAGACACAAATATAACATAACTCGCATAATTCCTGCTAAATCTAAAAAAAAAACTATGTTAAATAAAAAAGAAGATGAGATGAGAAAAATATACAGGCTGGGCAGTTGGAGCTCAGTGATCAGAGAGACAGAGAGAGAGAAACAAAGTTACAATTTACAAATAAACTCCTGAGCAGAGATAACATTAGAGCCAGTGCTGGGAGGGGGGCCCACACAAGGGAGGGGGATTAGTGAGGGACGACTGTCTCTTTCTCAACAGATAAAAGCTGATAGCAGGGAGAGGGACAGATCAGATTCAGGTGCTGGAGGAAAATTTCTGTATTTGTTGTCCATCACTAATCCCCCTCTCTGTGTGGGCCCCCCTGTGTGCTCGGGCCCCCTAGAAGAGGGCTGGTGGTCCCCCCCTATCAGCAGCCCTGCCCAGACCTATACTTACCTGTATCTCATGGCTGTGGACCTCACAACCCCTTTTTGCACTGGCCAAGCCTGTGTTCGGGATCCATGTATGCTACCATGGGACAGTCTACCAAGGGTGACGATGGAGATGTTGGGATGGAGCAAATTATACATCTAGGGTGGAAAGGGTTGGGTTCTCTCTAGACCATTTTTTTTCAACTTTTTTTAGGCAAGGCGTCCTTTAAATTTATGGACAATCTCAAGGCATCCCATTCTAAATTGTAAAAAACAATTCTAATAGTTTTACCTTACACAGCAACATCCATACATGTAGGACATCCAACATTGGAGGCAATTTATACTTCCAAAACAAATACATTTTTGCACACTGGTACTGACTAATATTCCAAAGTTTAATTCCCTTAATTTCTCTCCCTCAATCAGTTATTGTTACCCAGCAAGCATAGCCAGGGCGACTTTACAACTCCTGATCCTTATTCTTGTTGTGGGCCAGTGAATTAGTAATGAAGTTTTCGTATCGCCATGACAGGTAGAAAAATACAGTTTTCAGAAGGAAAAGTCAGCGATGGTGACTTAAGTATCCCCCCCGGTCCGGGCTTTCTTTACACAGTCCCCCGCTTTGTGCTTGGAATATCACAGCTGATTGCTGGGAGCGGGTGACAGCCCTATGTGAAATTGACTTGATGACTAAAATGGTTTCGGGGGAACTTCCTGGAAAGATCTGACGATAAATCAAGGTATTACTTTAATGAAGAGCTCCGCTGCATACGGGGATTACGTGTGCCTGATCACCGCTGGGGCCAGAGGGCCAATCAAGGGAGTGACGTCTCTCATCCTTTGTGCGTCTTTGTATCCTTGGGGATCCTTCAAAGGCAACATAAATAGCCGGTGCGCTGCTCACATAACAGGTCTTTTACTCTTGTTTCACTTTGTAATCCTGCTCAGAAAACCTCAAAGGAGATGATAGGAAGTGTAACCCCCCCCTCGGGAATCCGAACAACGTGCGCACACCTAGAAGCTTCCTGGCAACTGGAAACTTTTTCCGGCCACCTTACCCAAATGATGGCAGAAGACACGATTCAAGCCTATTTTATTAGAGTGCCTGCCATGTCTGTCCCTCTTTTAGGTCTAACATAAAGATCTGTATAAATGATTGCACTAATGAACTGCCAAACATGTTTATACCAATTTCTAAAAATCAGCTGTAGACTAAGCTTTTATAGGGGTTAACTCAATACGGTCTGTAAAGGCTCTCATTTATCCAGGTCATGGCAAAAATAGTAGTAGTTAGTCCAACTGGATTTGTTTTGTAAAGTTGAAGATGGTTCATAGCTTCTCCAAGACACTTTTTTCGGGTCTAAAGAGTGTCAGGAACATACAGTGTTCCAATATTTTTTTCTGACACCTTAAATTGTCACTAAACCCACACCATAAAAACTATCAATAAATGCTGTATTACATGCTGTTCATACTCACTCAGTCAGTATAAGATTTGTTTTCTGTCTTCTGCCATATACCTGGTTGATCCTGCTGCTCTCTATCTCCCCCTCCTGTCCAAGTCTCCAACTCAGCTAGGAATTTTGCAGAGCAGTGTTTGCAGCTCTGCACATTCTCTATTTTCAGTGAGTTTCTATACTGAGCATTTCCACCCTATCATAGCTGAGCAGTCCATGTGTCACACGTTGGCATATACACAGTGGTAAATGACAGCCCACACCCTTCCTGCTACTCCATGCCCACTATCCATCTAAACACAATAGGGGTGCCATATTATATGTAGATTGATGGAGGCTTCTTCTCCCTCTTATTCTAAGACACAGGCTGGAGGGGCATGACACAGCTTTGGATTGGCAGAAATCCGCCCACGCCATATTGTTGGCAAACAATAATAAAGATTTGATTTCAAATATGTATTTGTATGACAATTAAAAAAAGTATATTGATATTAACAAAGAATAAATTACAGTGTATCACTCTTAACAGATAGCACTGTGATAAAAACAAAAATTATATTCATTAGAACAGTTGTGATATTAAATAAAGTCCATGCAGTGTGAAACACCCACTGCTGTTCTTCGTGCCGATGTTGTGTCAAAGCTCCATAACTCTTAAAGTAAGTGAAGTCCTCCTTATTCAAAATCTCCACTTCCAAACACTGCCTCACGTGTAATAGGTGATCCCTCTCCCCATGGATGAAAACTCACCAGCTACAAATGCCTTCCACTCTCATAGTCAGCAAGCCAGCTATAGTTAATCAACTCCAAGGTAGATGTCAGAGTCCTCACTCCGCACAATGTAGTGGGTCAAGTGTCATGCGAAAACAAAAGGGAAACCTCCAATGGCATGGTAACCAAAAACCATCAAATTTGTTTGAATGGTAAAAGAGCTGCTCACACTCTTTAAACATAATTCAGGCGTTTACATATGTGGATCACATAGACAACTTCTGTCATATCCTATCTCACCACTGATGGACGCTGCCAGGTGAACACTCTGGTGTCTGCTCTGGTTGCCGTGTAGCCACGCCCCAATGCATTTCGTCACTTTTGACTTCGTCACAGGTGGTGGCTGCACAGTGCGGCGACTGCATTTAAATATTCTCCCTTTGTTGAGAGTATGCACACCCCTTCACGACTTGTTCAACATCATCTAGATACTACGAATCGTCCGTTAGTACAATTCACCCCGCCATGGTAGATACAAATAATCAGCCACGGAACTTAGTGCAAATTATAGCCTAAGTAACTTAAAAAATGTCCCGTGTATTGAATCAACACATAAGGGAGGATATTTGATGTAATTTATCCTAATACATGACCAGTTATACAACATATTTACCCATAAACACACTTGAAATCATTTGTTATATACTGTACATTCCTACTACATAAATTTAAATGGGGATACATCTACTCACTAATTATTGGTCACCGATGTCACAAAAACATAGAAAGTATAAAACCCAGAAATTCTCAAATGACAATAATATACCCCCTTGACAACATCGGTGGACGAAAAGCTTCGGGAGGTGCTGAGTCTATACTCCTTATCACGCCCGAATACCGGAGTTGCCCGCCCTGTGCCTTGGTGTCATCTATTTACACTTTTGCTGTATTACGTTCACCTCAGGGTGAGTGCATGTCTTTTATCTTTCATTAAATGTTTTAAACGTTATCACGCTATGGGCTTGTTTCCGTTTTGTATTATATGCATACTTTGCTAAAAGTGGATCCAGCCCATTCCAGTGGATTTGGAATTCATCCCAGATGGTTCGCTTCTTTTGAACAAGTTTGGGTGGACTTTCTAGGAGCTGCCTTGCAGGATATGGGTGGTAATAGTCCCATAACTACTTACTGCTTTAACCCTTCCTTCCTCTGGTAAGAGGCTTCATGTGGTGGAGGTTTCACTGATTGTCTGTGTTTATATACATGCACCTGAGTGGACGACCATATGAACTTCATTTCATCTACTTGTTATCTCTTTGGAACTGTATTGATGGTCTTATCCCTCTGTCTTAGCCTTTGGTGTTACGCATGGTTTATGGACCTTAGTTCTCTATATGAGTTCACAGTTCTGCACATTTAGCGCGACTCTTGTTTTATATTATATAATAATAATTAATATCCTTATATTTAATCCTTTTAAGATAATAAGACTGTTAAATAATCACTTATGAAACAGTTTATGTCTAATTCAACATTCATACTTCCTGGTTTTAAAATGCGTAAAATGTGTATCCACTTAGTTTCCCTTCTAGAGATATCCCTAACCAAATATGATCCTCTCCAGGTGGGATATACACGATCTATACCCCAAAATAACATTTTAGAAGGATCTCTGGCATGATATTTGGAAAAATGTTCTGATACACTATGATGTTGTATCCCTTATAATGTTCGCTATATGTTCCCCCAATCTGACCTTCAGAGGTTGCTTTGTGCAACCCACGTAGATCAGTCCACATGGACATTGGAGGGCATACACAACGTTTAGTTTCACAAGTAGTAAACTAAGGAATTTCATATTCTCTACCTGTGGTGTCTGATAAAAAGGTTTTACAAATAATTATATTTCCTCTTGATGTATAACATGCCCAGCATGTTTTACAGGCTAAAAAGCCTTTCCGATGGGGAAAAAGTGATACCTGTTTGGGAGGGTCAACTATTTTCTTAACTCTCACCAATTACTAGAATCAGACGCAATTGTACGTTCAACAGTGATTATAATGCGCAATCACAGATCAGTAAGAATAGATTTGTACAAAAAGGGTACAATGAGGAAGATATAAATAGGATTATTGAGGAAACATTAGATAAACATTAGATAAACCCAGGGATATTCACATGCAAGAAGGTGAAAGAAATAGGAATGGGAATAATGATAGTCTACAATGGAACCTCATTTCAGATTACCACTGTCAATATAAGGAAGTAGAAAGAATTTATCAGAAACATTGGGACATTCTACTGATGGATGGGGTTTTAGACCCCAATCTACCTAGCAGACCACAATTTGTGTATAGGGGAGCGAGGAATTTTGGTCAGAGGATAGTTAAGAAAATAGTTGACCCTCCCAAACAGGCATTACTTTTTCCCCATAGGAAAGGCTTTTTAGCCTGTAAAAAAAATGCAGGGCATGTAATACATCAGGGGGAAATATAATTAATCATAAAACCTTTATATCAGACACCACAGGTAGAGAATATGAAATTCCTGAGTTTATTACTTGTGAAACTACACATGTTTTATATGTTGTAGATGTATATAAGGCTTAAATATAAGATTTGTAATTATTATTGTCATTTGAGAATTTCTGGGTTTTATACTTTCTATGTTTTTGTGACATTGGTGACCAATAATTAGTGAGTAGATGTATCCCCATTAAAAATGAATGTAGTAGGAATGTATATAACAGAGGATTTCAAGTGTGTTTATGCGTAAATATGTTTTATAACTGGTCATTATGTATTAGGATAAATTACATCAAATATCCTCCCTTATGTGTTGATTCAATACATGGGACATTTTTTAAGTTACTTAGGCTATAATTTGCACTAAGTTACGTGGCAGATTATTCATATCTGCCATGGAGGGGTACATATCTAGATGATGTGGCACAAGCTGTAAAGGGGTGTGCATACTCCCAACAAAGGGAGAATATTTAAATGCACTTGGATTGGGCGGGTGTGGAAAGTGGGGTCCCCCAAGGTTCTGTCCTGGGACCAATCCTGTTTAATTTATTCATAAATGATCTAGAGGAGGGGATATCTAGTAAAATCTCAGTATTTGCGGATGATACTAAACTAAGTATTCCAATATCTTCTATGCAGGATGTGGAAACCTTACAAGCGGACCTGAACAAAATAATGGGGTGAGCAACTACGTGGCAGATGAGCTTTAATATTGAAAAATGTAAAGTAATGCACTTGGGCGTCAGAAACACGAAAGCAAGCTACTCACTAGGGGGGAAACCTCTGGGTGAATCTAAGATGGAAAAGGACCTGGGGGTACTAGTGGACAACAGGCTTGACAGTGGCATGCAATGCCAAGCCGCTGCAAGCAAAGCCAACAGAATACTGGGATGTATAAAAAGGGGATTCACTCCAGAAATAAAGAGATTATTCTCCCTCTCTACAAGACTCTGGTCCGGCCACACCTAGAGTATTCCGTCCAGTTCTGGGCACCGGTCCTCAGGAAGGATGTGCTGGAACTGGAGAGAGTCCAGAGAAGGGCAACAAAAATAATTAGGGGAATGGAGGACATCAGCTATGAGGAAAGACTACAAGCACTGAACTTATTCTCTCTGGAGAAGAGACGATTGAGGGGGGATATGATATCAATGTACAAATACTGTACTGGCGACCCTAGCATAAGGAACAAACTTTTCAGAGAAAAGGAATACAATAAGACACGTGGCCACTCACTAAAACGAGTGAAAAAACGGTTTATCCTTAATATACGTAAGGGGTTCTTCACTGTCAGATCAGTAAGGATGTGGAATTCTCTTCCACAAGCAGTAGTATCAGCAGGGAGCATCGATAGTTTAAAAAACTATTAGATGGGCACCTTAAAGACCACAACATACAGGGGTATACAATGTACGGTTGACAGCAATGGAAAAAATGCCATGTCTACCATCCAGGAAGCCTTTCCTCTTGGGGGCGCACAAGTCAGGCCACATTCCGCTCCACAGGGCAGATCCTCTAACCTTCATCTCAGTTGTAAGTGGCTCCGGTCAGGTGTGCTTCCCCACTGGGCCTGTTGTACTTGCTGAACTTTTCTACAATACAATGTTACTGCTTAATTCGGTCTCTGCGTGTGTTTTCTGCCCGCTGCACAGTGCACCTAACCCACACATGGATCAACCATCTGTTTTTACCCCCGCTTTGCAACCAGTGAGAACTAAGCCCCAGAGTAGACAAAAACTCTGTGCATCCTCTGTGTATCCTCCTAGTATACTACACATATTTCTATATATATTACTGTAATTTTCTAAAGTATGAAATATAGAAAGAGAAAAAATAGCAAAGATCTTAATAGTTGTACCAAGCTTGTGTATTTTCACTTTCCATTTTTTATATAAAATATGTTAAATTTCTTATGATTTTCTTCAAGCTGTTCTGTTCTCAGCTATCCTTGTGTAAAGTAAAAATCAAGATATGGACATCTGAAAACATACCAGTTCCTAATAGGACAGGTGATGATGATGATTTTGACAGTCTTGCGAGGACTTACTGGGCAATCTATTGGGGGGTCTGTAATCATGGAAAAGTTAAGAACCCCTGCTGTAAAGTATGCTGTAAACTATCTGCAGTTAGTTCCCATTGCAAACTTTGTGAAGAATCCATTATTTGGAGGAACCGTGCTGCTTCAACAGATTTGTTGCTAGTTTTGGCGCATACCTAAAATTCCGCTCTACAAATGTCCCCTCTTGTACTTGTAGTGCTACCCTCTAGACTAGAGGATTATGGGATGCCCAGCTTGACTTGATAGAATAACTCAAGGTCAATTTCCTTCACTATATACATAGAAAAATGGCAAATCCAGGACTGTATCCCCTCTGGAACAGTATCAATCTCTCTTGAGTTAGCAAAAAAAGAAACGTTGTGTACCCTTAGTGGAATTTAGCAAAGTACCATACTTGCAGGAGCTCTGCGTCCCCACTACCAGCCCACCTGGCTGCCTTGTAAAGTGTCCCAAAGCAAGGGATTTAGGTTTAGCTGTGACACTGTCCTTTGAAAGCTTGCTGGATATTGTATCTGGCAGCCTTCTCCTTTGTGTGGCCCTGGGGGTGTAGAGGAACTCACACTGTCCCTTGAACCCTGCTGCTTTGGATAAGACTGCTGTTTAGGCCTCCTGCTGTCCAGGTCTTCCATGCTTGCCAGGGCGTCTCCTAGAAGAGACTGAAGGGTAGTGGAGATCCCTCTCTTCAGCTTCTTTCCTTCCTCAGCTCCAGCCAGGAGTCAGAACCCTCCAGCCCCGGAGTCCCCTCACAGGCTCCATGACACAGCCTCAGCACTCCATCTTCCACCCGACCAACAACAATACCCCTGTATGCCAGGCTCAACAATATTTATGGGTTGACCCAACCACCCTAATGGGCGATTGGTCAGATTCCCCTGAATATGCAGATCAGCACCTCTTCGCCTCCACCCACTAGCTTTTAGACACTTTTGGTAGTTTCTAGAACTGGGGGGGGGGGGGGGTACCAGAGGCCTGACCTGTAGAGCCCCCCAGCCTGACCTACAGTAACCCCAGAACAACTACCCTGACTCACACAGATTACTGGGAGTCAGAATAAGTTTTTCTCACAACTAGACTGTACACTAGAGGCTGCTACATACCTTTGCAGTTGCTTCTTAATGTATGCAGTTTTACGGATGGTCAAGTACACCATCGCAGGGAGACACCAACACGGTATCACAAACTATATCTTTCAGCACCATACTGAAGGATGTTCAGGGGCCCATTGGGTGGGCAGCAATTGAAGAGAAACCAATAAATGTAAGGATATGCATGCATTTTGGGTGGAAAACCCATTAATGACCGGGAACATAAAAAAATGCACAACAGTGTTGTGGATAGGCGATAATTACATCCAAAAAGATACGTGCTTTAAGGTCAATATGTGACTCGTGTATAAAAACTGGATTTTTTTCTTTCACGACATGACACGTATGATACCGTTGAGTCATGTGGAATCACATACTTATGACGCGATCTCTCTAGGTACAACCTAGCTGTGTCTCTAATACACAGACTGCAGCAAAAAAAAAAGGGAATGCGACAAAGCACGCGGCCCTTGCTGTTAAAGACAAGTCTTAAACTAGGTCAAGGTGATCCTTCACTGCCACAATTGCAGTCATTTGCAGCGGGTGGCTGTGGGAGATGACTTAATCATGGTCTTTTCTGGATGGTGCCTGACATTAGACCAGCGGCGGTTCAGGGAGCGCTGTGCGGTACGGGAGAACGCTATGTTTCCTCGCCTCTCCACTGGGACCCACCAATGCATCTCAAGTTACAAGCAATAATAAACTCTGAATGTGGGTATTCAAATTTTTTAATTTCATATGATGATAATGGATTCAAAACAGGATTCATTATGGTGTTGCTTTTAGCAACCAAACTGTTGTTATAGTGGACCTCTCAGTTTTATAAGTCCGCATGGGTACATTTCTGACATGTCACAATATACAGATAGTACAATAGCAGAAGCCGCCAACCTGGGGGAGATGCTATTATTGGGCACACCATCAGGGGTCTCAGGCTTCTTGAACCTTTGACTACAGTCCAATGGACTATGTGATATCAACACACCTAAAAAGATCCTGTAGATCCCACCAATCTTGGTGAGGTGCCCAGAGATTACAGGGAAAAAAGCGCTTTTTCCCCCTTTCCGCCCAAGTTGTAATATATAGTCATTCTACTGTCATATTGATATACTGTATGTGCTTGTGGATTGCCTCCCATGTCCACCGGGGGGGGGGGGGGGTGAGTACTCTCTGGTGCCCCTGCCGCTGTCACTTATTTTGGTTGTTGGTGTTCTGTGGATGGTAGTAATTGATTCCTCCTGAAGAAGTGGTGCTCACTGTGAAACATGTAGAGGATTTGCCACATATCACCACTCTATCAGCACCATTGATATAAAACATTATATGCCATTACATGCACTGTCTTTTATCTTTTTGTATGATTTATTATCCTGATTTTCATTATATTTTGTAAATAAAATGCAAAACCCTGTTTATTAATTCAATAATGTTAGTCCTTGGTGACGAGAAAGTCCATTTCTCTTTTCCCCTACTGGGGGCATGGCAGGGACTGTTTCAAGCCATATACAATATGTCACAATATACAGCAACTGTATCATTTAAAAGAACTCAAAGAGCTTTTGTCATTAAATGAGGAAGAAAGAGGGACAGAGGGACTTTGTTCGAAATCAGGGACAGTTGGAAGCTATGCTTCCCTGGAACACCCTAAGAAGGAGGTGCGTACTAATGACCCCGGGAGGAAGGAGGGACTGTTTGAGGGAGATGACTGCTAAAGGTGCTGCATATGCTTTCACATATGACTACTGCGGACCATCCACTAAATGTAATTGACTGTGTATTGTCAAGTAACTCCAGATTGTATGTCGATGTGATGTGACTATTATGCCATTACCTAAATTCTTTCAGCAAAGTGCAGCAAATTTACATTTTTGTGTGGACATTGCTTCCTTTGAATATAAAGGTCATAGGTGTGCGCAGACTATTGCATTAGGTTGTGCACCACAAAGCTCAAACACACATTCCTCTTTCTGCAGCCTCAGCTGCACAGGATGGTGAATGAATAGAAAGGGCTCTCTGCCAAGCGTCTTCCTGTTCATTCGCAAACTGAAGCATACTAAAAAAAGTTTAGTATGCTTCCGTTATGGATGAACACAGTGAGTAAGTGTGTTCACTGTGTTCATTTAGAAAAGGAAGGGGCTGGCAAATGACATATTTACTAGTCCCTTTCCCCACTCTCCATCCTGAAACATCCCCAGGTAGCTGGGGGAGAGGTGGGAAGTCAGCAGCACCGTGGGGCCAACAAGGGGGAATTGGCACCGCACATAGTGATTAGGGTGTGCCCAGGAACATCCCCTGCACACGCCTATTATAAAGGTCAATGGTCGGGAATGTCATGTGGATGCCTCTGACTTGGAGTGGAGCACAGCAGCTGGGATAGTGTTCTTGCAAAAAGGACAGGAGCAGGGCAGGGCAGGGACTTGTGCTCTTGGTGCCAATTCTAGACGACCACGATGCCTCACATACAAGCCCACCTCTATTAGTGTTCTGATACACCATCCTGATGCAGTGTCCAGTGCTGGTGCTGGCCTTGAAATTAATTAAATGTATTTTATTGTATACCTCTGACCAATAAAATTCCAACATTTGAAGAAACAAGCTTTCAAGTGCCTTCTTCCTTTATGGGTGCCTCTCACTCCAATCATTAGGGAGCAAAAACTGTACCACCTTCTATAACTATGACTGATATGGAACACTACAGTATAGTGTGCTGATAACTCGGAATAAAATGAATAGCAGGGTGCTGAGGTCAGTATCAAATAAAAAAACACTTTAATAAAAAGGGCATCACACTTACATTGAAGTTAGCATTAAACAGCATGGATAGGGAACACCTGAGACCAAGTAGCTGTAATCAGTGTGAGTAAACAGAGACCGAGGATGACAGGGAGCCAGCCAGCTTAAAGTGTTGATATTAGCAGCGGTGTTCTAGGCTGCACACAAGGAATGCATGCATTTGAAGAAGAAGGTAAAGTCCCTGGAAACACGTCATGCACACCCCCTCTCCCGACATCAACCTGGCATTCTGACAACTGTCATCCTCGTATGCAGCCTAGAACACCGCCACTGATATCCATACTTTGATCTGGCTGGCTCACTTTCATCCTTGGTTTCTGCTTACTAAGTGATGCCTACAGCCTCACACTGATTACAGCTGCTTGGTCTCAGGTGTTCCCTATCAATGCTGTTTCATGCTAACTTCAATGTAAGTATGCTGCTTATTTTAATAAAGTGTTTTTTATTTGATACTGACATCAGTGCCCTTCTATTTGTTTTCTTGTACATTGAGGTACCCAGATCTTCTGCGGGAGCTGCAGAGGTTCCAGTCTTTTCTCCTGTTCAGCCAGCCATCCATCCATCCAGGTGCCTCATCCATTCCTCTACCCTGTTAATGGTCTACAGATACCGATGAAAGTTCCAATGGATGAAGGGACTTAACACTTCTCCTAGGAGCGCCATATATACTGTGTACTTGTACACTCTTTGGATTTGATAACAAGGAATGAATGTCACTGGAGAACTTCCACAACTAGGACAGAGTTAATTTCTCCATCACGCTGCAGATTTTCTCTGAGAAAAATGACCGTGTGTTAGGAAGAAAAACAATGACAATGTCAATTTTTTTTTTCTATTATGTTCTTTCTGATGCTGCGACGAGAGAAAATCTGCGAGTGACGTTTGGCTTGGAAAAAAATTACATTTTTTTTCTCCCTTTAATCTACTTTTGTTGCCATAGTTTCAAGCTGCTGATAGAATCAGATTAAAGGGATGGATGCTCTTTGCAGAGTTCCAATTAGGGGGTTCTCTACGAGACAAGTTAGAGGGGATTCCCAGCACTGTCATGGTGGCTGAGTAGCGGAAAATGCATGTTTTCTACACTACGAGACCCTTTCGCTATATGTAATGTGAGATTAAGATGTTGTACACCAAATCTTACATACCTAAAGGTTAAGGACACTTTTTAAACTTATAAGGAGCTTTAATATAATTCTGCAAGTTTACAAATATAACTTTTCCATTTTGTTTCCTGTCCACCAAGAGCAACCATCAGTGGCTCAGCCAGGTCCAGATTTTAACCCTCTATGTTGACTATAGCCTGTGTGTAAAGTTATATGAAAAATAACATTCCAGGAACCTTTTAGATGTACATGCTCTTAAAAGCCTGCCCACATTTGGTTGGCAGAGGTCGCATGTGATCAGATCTGCTCAGCTAAAGCCAGCTATTGACGGTTCAGCAGGAACCGTCTGAGATTCGAACCGTGTATGGGTAGGCTGAATGTACCAAGTTGATCGATCGATCAACTTGAGTACAACTAGCCTGCCGGATTTTACTTGTGATTATCGCAAGCGGTTGGTATCGCAAGCTTTATTTTTATAAATTTTAACAAAAACTAGTTTTTGATGTAACTGTTTTGCTTCTTTTGCTTTTTCATATGTTGAGTAAATTAATTTAAATGAATACATGTAAATGTAAATCAAATAAGTGTAAATTTATTCTGGCTCATGTGTAGCCAGTGAAGCAGTTGATTGCTTTAGCCCGCTCATTGTTTCACAGACTGCTGGTCTTATTATTTCCCCCTGCATTCTAGAGGGTTCTGGAATCACAGTCGGAGGAAATGCAAGAAGGGCAGTTAAAATATTTATGGGAACCCAGCCAGTCCCTAAGGATGTCTGCCCAGTAGGGGGCTGGAGAGCCCATAAATAATCTGAGGCTTGGAGGAAGTGTTGTTGATCTTGGGATCCAGTCATACAGGAGGGGCCCCAAGTCTGTGGGGCTCTACCCCAAAGGGCAGTTTGTGGAAACACTGCCATATGCTCAATGAGGATCCAGCAGTAGCATTGGTGGTGGGTGGTGGGCCCTTTTTGAAGGGTTTTGCCTGGGATCTAGAGAAGCTCTGTGAGGAGTGCCTGGTAGAAGTTGGAAAGAAGTTTCTAGCTGTCCTGTGACATTGTGAACCCCATTTCTACCTCAATGAGGAGTGCCTGATGGATATTGGAAGGAGATTTTTTTCTAAATAGCACTGAACCTGACCTGGGATAAAATAGAAAACTGTTCTGAGCACTTCCCTCTGTAGTTTTTACACAAGAGGTTTCACAAGACAGAATCACAAGAGAAGAGTACAACACAACAAAGAAAACTGATATTTTATTATTGGATAAGTATTGGATGTAAAAGGACACCTTTTGGATTTTATCTATTACACTTCCACAATGGGACTGAACACCAGACCGGATAATAATACAATTCCATTATGCTCTATAGCAGTAGTGCATAACTTGGGGTCCAAGGGCCACATGTAGCCCATTGGTACCTATTTTGTGTCCTAAAAGTCCTAGCAGCCACAGCCAGTAGTGGGGATGCGACCAATGATATGCAAAGGGATTGTAATAGCAGTGGTCTCTAGCAGTCTTATGTTAAATAAAGCATATTTCAATCCAGTCTTTAACCACACTTGTCCTCAGTCTCTGATTATCTTTAAGAATACAGTATGTCAGCATTATATATACACTCACTGGCCACTTTATTAGGTACACCAGCTCAATTGCTTGGTAACACAAATTGCTTATCAGCCAATCACATGGCAGCAACTCAATGCATTTAGGTATCTAGACGTGGTTACAACGACTTGCTGAAGTTTAAACCAAGCATCAGAATGAGGAAGAAAGGGGATTTAAGTGACTTTGAACATGGCATGGTTGTTGGTGCCAGAGGGGCTGGTCTACTGGGATTTTCACCCACAATCATTTTAGAGTTTACAGAGATTGGTCCGAAAAAGAGAAAATATCCAGTGAGCAGCAGCTGTGTGGAGGAAAATGCCTTGTTGATGTTAGAAGTCAGAGGAGAATGGGCAGACTGGTTCCAGGTGATTGAAAGACAACATTAATGAAAAAAAAAACACTTGTTACAACCAACGTATGCAGAATACCATCTCTGAATGCACAACACATTGAAGCAGATAGGCTACAGCAGCAGAAGACCACACCGAATGCCACTCCTGTCAGCTAAGAACAGGGAACTGAGGCTACAATTTGCACAAGCTCACCAAAATTGGACAATAGTGGATTGAAAAAACGTTGTCTGGTCTGATGAGTCTCGATTTGAGCTGCAACATTCAGATGGT
The DNA here is from genome assembly GCF_965119305.1 of Pelophylax lessonae. Lineage (NCBI taxonomy): Eukaryota > Metazoa > Chordata > Amphibia > Anura > Ranidae > Pelophylax > Pelophylax lessonae. The sequence continues at coordinate 55,784,307 of NC_138773.1, forward strand.
AGGGTCAGAATTTGGCGTAAACAACATGAAAGCATGGATCCATCCTGCCTTCTATCAACGGTTCAGGCTGGTGGTGTAATGGTGTGGGGGATGTTTTCTTGGCACGCTTTGGGCCCCTTAGTACCAACTGAGCATTGTTTAAATGCCACGGCCTACCTGAGTATTGTTGCTGACTATGTTTATCCCTTTATGACTACAGTGTACCCATATTCTGATGGCTTCTGCCAGCAGGATAATGCTCCATGTCACAAAGCTCAAATCATCTCGCCACTGGTTTCTTCAACATTACAATGAGGTCACTGTACTCCAATGTCCTCCACACTCACCACATCTCAATCCAATAGAGCACCTTTGGGATGTGGTGGAAAGGGAGATTTGCATCATGGATGTGCAGCCAACAGATCTGCAGCAACTGCGAGATGCTGTCATGTCAATATGGACCAAAATCTCTGAGGAATGTTTCCAATAGGGATAGACCGATATGTTTTTTTCAGGGCCGATATATTTTGGTTACAATATATCGGTATCGGCCAATATGAGCCAATATTTTGTACGTTTAAAGTTTTGAAAAATAAAGAAAATTTTTGACACAAATCTGGTACTGGCTGGCACAGGGGCTGTGGGTGGCTGGCTGGTACAGGGCCAGTGGGCAGCTGGCTGGTACAGTGCCTGTAGCTGGCTGGTGCAGGGCCTGTGGGTGGCTGGCTGTCTGGCACCCTGTGGTGGGTGGGTGGGTGGCTGGCTGGCTGGCACCCTGTGGTGGGTGGGTGACTGGCACAGGGGCTGTGGGTGGCTGGCTGGTACAGGGCCTGTGGCTAGCTGGCTGGCTGGTACAGTGCCTGTGGCTGGCTGGTGCAGGGCCTATGGGTGGCTGGCTGGTACAGGGCCTGTGGGTGGCTGGCTGTCTGGCACCCTGTCTGTAGGTGGCTGGCTGTCTGGCACCCTGTCTGTGGGTGGCTGGCTGTCTGGCACCCTGTGGTGGGTGGCTGGCTGTCTGGCACCCTGTGGTGGGTGGTTGGCTGTCTGGCACCCGGTGGTGGGTGGGTGGCTGGCAGGTAAAGGGCCTGTGGGTGGCTGGCTGGCTGGCTGGTACAGTGTCTGTGGCTGGCTGGTACAGAGCCTGTGGGTGGCTGGCAGGCTGGCTCGCTGGTACAGTGCCTGTGGCTGGCTGGCTGGCTAGTACAGGGTCTGTGGATGTGGGTGGCTGGCTGGCACCAGGCTGCTGTGGGTGGGTGTGTGGCTGTTATACACTCCCGCGAGACTAGTCCCGACTCCAGACGAGGCTGTCCAAGGCGAGGGAGGCGGCCCAAGTAGAAGGCAAAATGACGTCACAAAAATATCGACAATATCAGCCAGTTCCGGGGGCCGATACCGATATATCGGGGAAAGTGCATATCGGCCACCGATAAATCGGCCTTGCCGATAATCGGTCTATCCCTAGTTTCCAACACCTTTTAAATCTATGCCACGAAGAATTAAGGCAGTTCTGAAGGCAAAAGGGGGTCCAACTTGGTACTAGCAAGGTGTACCCAATAAAGCGGCCTGTGAGTATAAATATATACATTATATATATATGTATGTATATATATATATATATATTTATTTTTAATTTTTATGTGTTTCCCCCTGGAGATGTTAGGGGCCATCAATGCTCTACACAGATAGCGATCCCTGTAGGCCCAACTTGACCTGCTCACTGGACAACTTCAGATTGGGTAGGTGTGAGGCTCTTTGTCTCTGTAGGATGTAACATATATTAGATAACGAGCTGAAGATGCTTCCATAGAATTTGCATAAACTGTAAAATATATCTTGACCTACTTTCTAATGTCTTATAAGCAGAGATGATTTATCTGGGGTGTTATATAAGTAAGCTTGCGTATTGTGATCATGCATTCATTGTGATACTGCTACACGTCTTTCCTGAAAAGTTATTGCTGTAAAAAAAAAAATCAAGAAACCGATTGATTATCCCCCTATCCAAGGAAAACCATTTAACACAAGCACAATAGAACTGCAATACAAAACAACATGAGAGGATACCATACACAGTATAATTTAACAGAATAAAACAAGTAGTAGTTTCCCTTCGGGATTAATAAAGTATTCTGAATCTGAAGACAGTTTGATCGAATGTGATAAAATAAAAAAAAAAAAGAGACCAAAAAAAATCAACAAAAAACAACAAATGTAGTCATTAAACACATGGAATCAATTACAGGCGGTCCCCGGGTTACAAACATCCATAGAAACATAGAAACATAGAATGTGTCGGCAGATAAGAACCATTTGGCCCATCTAGTCTGCCCAATATATCTGAATCCTATGAATAGTCCCTGGCCCCATCTTATATGAAGGATAGCCTTATGCCTATCCCATGCATGCTTAAACTCCTTCACTGTATTTGCAGCTACCACTTCTGCAGGAAGGTTATTCCATGCATCCACTACTCTCTCAGTAAAGTAATACTTCCTCATATTACTTTTAAACCTTTGCCCCTCTAATTTAAAACTGTGTCCTCTTGTGGTAGTTTTTCTTCTTTTAAATATGCTCTCCTCCTTTACCGAGTTGATCCCCTTTATGTATTTAAAAGTTTCTATCATATCCCCTCTGTCTCTTCTTTCTTCCAAGCTATACATGTTAAGGTCCTTTAACCTTTCCTGGTAAGTTTTTTCCTGCAATCCATGTACTAGTTTAGTAGCTCTTCTCTGAACTCTCTCTAGAGTATCTATATCCTTCTGGAGATATGGCCTCCAGTACTGCGCACAATACTCCAAGTGAGGTCTCACCAGTGTTCTGTACAGCGGCATAAGCACTTCTCTCTTTCTACTGCTTATACCTCTCCCTATACATCCAAGCATTCTGCTGGCATTTCGTGCTGCTCTATTACATTGTCTTCCCACCTTTAAGTCTTCTGAAATAATTACTTACAAACGACTCCTACTTACAAATGGAGGGAGAGAACAGGAAGTGAGGAGAAATCTCCCCCTAGGAAGGGAAATTCACTCATGTAAGGCCCCTTTCACACAGGCAGACCGTTCAGATCCACCTGTCCATTTTTTTGGCGGATCTGAACGGTCCCCCCATGCATCTCTATGGGGGATCGGATGTCAGCGGAGACATGTCCACTGACATCCGATCCGATCCGATCAGTCAAATCTGGACGGATGGAAACCCTATTTTCCATCCATCCAGCGGATCGGATGGGATCGGATGAGAACGGACCGACGGTCCGTTCCTATCCGATTTCCCCCATAGAGATGCATGGGGAACTGACAGCTGTGTCTCCGCACACAGCATGGACACACAGCTGTCCTCCTTCTGCTCAGTGGGGGATCGGCGGCTCGATCCCCCGCTGAGAAAAACGGAATCCGTCCGACGGACTCCTTGTGTGAAAGGGGCCTAAGAGTTCTCATGGGAAAAAGGTGTCTCCACTGAAGCTTTATCACCAATCCTTGTTTCCACAACAACCCAAAATTTTCAAAATCCAATTGTCATAGGGACAGAAAGTGAGGGGAAATCTTCTGAACATGGGAACAGACAGCAAAACAAATGTTCCAGAGGTAATAACCCTTCCCTATGCTATCCAAAAAAATTAAAAAATATTATTTTGGTTGGAGCTTGAAAAATGTTCCAACTTACAAACAAATTCAACTTAAGAACGAACCTACAGTCCCTATCTTGTTCGTAACCCAGGGACCGCCTGTAGTACAACTTAAATAGGATTTTTTAAAAAAATTAAAAGTTTAATAATTTGGATAAATTATTGAAGTAATCATTTTTAATGACCGGTGATTGTAACGTTTGTGGTCACGGATAGGTTATCAAGCAGGATATAAAATGGCGTTAAGTGTGTTGGCAGACAATTATTTTATCTTCATCTGATGCAAACATTTTCTCTTAGCCCCGAAAACCTTTTCTAAAGATGAATCAGCTCACCATCTGTACTAATTTACTAATTTTTTCTATTTTGCTTTAATTAAAGTGAGGATCGTTCTGTCCACCCAGATGTGTGGAAGAGACGAGGAATGGTTGCAGCTGCTGAAAATTCCTTTGGGAGTTTGACCTGTCAGTCACCCTTCTACATCACACAGCACAAAACAAATGTCAGCGTTGACTGACAGGTCCTCTTTATTGGAGGTTCTGTGACAGCTGAGACTTACACATGCAAAACAGTCCCATAACACCTGTCTGCAACTGTCTTATTTAATTATCTGTTATGGATCTCCCTGTCTTGCATGGTCAGCCCTGCACATTAGTCCCTGCTGCCATGGAGCTTACAGTCTAATGCCTCGTACACACGCAACGATTATCGGCCGACCGATCGGCCGTCTTTTGTCCAGTGTTGTTGTGTTGGTTGAAATGTGCTCTAGACTGCACACTAATTTTCTCGGCCAACAACAACCAACTTCAGAAGTGATGTCATGTGCTGGTTTACTTTCCGTGTCTTTTTTCTTCTCTGAGCATGCCCAGTCTTGCTCATCTGATTTTTGTCTGCCGAAATCTGTACTGACTGATGGAAAATCGGCCGTTCTGTTGACGGCCAACAAAAATTTTATAGCATGCATGCCAGATTTTGTTCGGCCGAAAAGTCGCAGTCGCTTGTCGGAATCATCATACTAACAAGCCGATAATCGGCCGATCGGATGTTGGCCCGAAAATTCACGGCCAACAATCGTTGCGTGTGTACGAGGCTTAATGCTCCCAACAAAGTTCTATACAAACACCCACCAAGGCCATTTATTGTCCTCACTCTGAAGGCACATTGCGTTGAGGCAGCCAATTAAAGTAAATGTAAACCCAACCGATAAGATCTTTACCAGGTCAAAGCTGAACTTCGGCCAAAAATAAGAAGATAAAACGGAATAGCCCCTTCAAAGTAAATTATCAAGACCAGCTTTTTCTGCAATATTCACCTAAAAGTGGACCTATACTTAAAAGTGAAAGTATTGGTAATCTACGTCTTCCCTCTTCTCTAAAATGTTCAAAGGGTGTGTTTATTTTTCATTTTTGGGGACTGGGCACCTTTTTCTGCTCACACTTCTGCAATTCTCTTCTAGGTAAGAATTAGGTAAGTTTTCTGTGTCTTAACCCCCCCCCCCCCCCTGCCGACATGTCCCAGGAGGCTGTGGGACCAGTTGACAGCATATCGCAGTCTCACGCATTGGGGAGCAGGCAGCAGGAACTCAAAGCCAGTTCCCATAGCCAGGTTGGCGGCACCGGTGATCCAAGGATTAGGAATAACCGGCCTGGCTGAGAACAGTGCTGGACTCCTTGGCTGGTGAGTGTCTCTTTCTTTACAAAATGCAGCTACAGTGCCTTGCGAAAGTATTCGGCCCCCTTGAACTTTGCAACCTTTTGCCACATCTGTGTAAAGAACTGAAAACTGCTGTTCACAAACGCTCTCCATCCAACCTCACTGAGCTCGAGCTGTTTTGCAAGGAGGAATGGGCAAAAATTTCAGTCTCTCGATGTGCAAAACTGATAGAGACATACCCCAAGCGACTTACAGCTGTAATCGTAGCAAAAGGTGGCGCTACAAAGTATTAACTTAAGGGGGCTGAATAATTTTGCACGCCCAATTTTTCAGTTTTTTTATTTGTTAAAAAAGTTTGAAATATCCAATAAATTTCGTTCCACTTCATGATTGTGTCCCACTTGTTGTTGATTCTTCACAAAAAATTACAGTTTTATATCTTTATGTTTGAAGCCTAAATTGTGGCAAAAGTTCGCAAAGTTCAAGGGGGGCGAATACTTTCGCAAGGCACTGTACAGTGTTTGTAGCTAATGACTTCAACTTTAAAATTCAGAGATTTCCCCCACAGTATTTTGTTCTCAATCTAGTGTCCAGCATCATTAAACCCACTTCCCCTGAGCTCAGGTCATCCTTGACCCACAACAGCCTGTGAATGGATAGTGAAAAGAGAAGCGGCATGGTGGTCAGCTCATCTCTTTGTCACTCTGCTTATCCTCCTATCAGCATGGTTTTCATCAGTATAAGGATTTCAATGAAAAAAAAAGGTATCCAAGAGGCACTGGGGTTTTGATATAAGTTTATATGAAGTAGTGAGAGGGCAAAAACATTTACAGAGACCACTGACTCAGGTTAGGCTGCCCCCAGCAGCAAAATAACCCCTCAGGAAAAATAGATCTCCCAGCAACAATAGATTCCTCCAAGCAACAATAGATCCCTCTCAAAAACAGTAGATCCCTCAGCAACAAAAGATCCCCCCACAAGAAAATTCTGCCAGCAACAAGCAACAATAGATCCACTCCAGCAACAAGCAACTCTACAACAGCCAGCAATAATAGACCCCTCTCTCAACAGTAAATCTCTTCCATCAACAACTGACCCCACAGAATCAATAGATCCCCCACCAGCAGCAATAAAGCTCCTCAACAACAATAGATCTCCCCAAGTGACAATAGAGCCACCAGCATCAATAGACCCTCCAGCACCCCTTGGCATATACATGAGTCTTGGAGGTGCCAGTACTGTGTTCCCCGTGTTCCCGCTGAAAAAAAGCCCTGCATGTATCTACTCAATTACTCTATATCTACAAATTTTGAAGGGGCTGTTGCATATTTTCACAAACGTTCAGCATTTTTTACAATGAATCGCACTGCGATGCAAAGATCTGCAAGTTGTGTGCGTTAGGTGTATTAAGGTGCTGTTCAAAATGAATGGCACCACACTGCTTCCATTCCTTACCCTGCATTGCGACAACATACTTTTTTTTTACCGCTCGCTACTGCAACACAATAGTGTGATTGGGCCCTACCACACGTTTATAGAATCATTTACATTCACGCATTACATTTAGCACACTGTACACAGACTCTAGTTTCCCTTTAAGCGGATCCTCGACAAAGCCATGTGCCACAATTTTCATTTGCCAGACCCAGCTGTCTGACGAGGCTGCCAACTTTTCTCTATGGACCTGTGCCATGTATGTGTGACATGATGTAACACTGATATTTACTACCACCCTATGCCATAACGCCTGACTAGAAATCGCACCAATTTTCTGTGTGCCACTTAAGCCATCTCGTCCCAGCGGGCTCATCCACAGAGGCCCAAGATCTGCAGACGCTGTATAATTACAGCCTGCAGCCTGCCTAACTAAACAACAATTAAAATCCAGAACATACTAACAGACTGCACACAGTCATTACCATCTAATGCGGCATGGTGCATGGCAAATCTTTAACTCTTTTACCCCTGCTGTAGATGAGGCTTGTGACTTACAGTCAAACTATTTCTCAATTCGCCTTTAAAATCTTTTTTGTTTTTCTGTCAAGCTAGTTGACTGAAATCTTCCTTTATACTAGGCTGCTATGTTCCAGCTGAAAGTTGCAATAAGGCTTGCAGAAGAGTAATTGCTCTAAAAGCTATCAGGTAGGAGATGGAGCTTATAGGAAGGAGAGAGCTCAAGCTGAGCAGGGGCTAAAACTGTGGGTTTAGACAAAAAAATACCATGTAGTAGGGCCCATACCCCTAAATAGTATGCAAGACAAATGAGGAAGGAAAAAAATGGGGCTTTGCAGGCCAATGGGAGGAGAAGTATCACGGCAAAACCAAGATATATAGAAAATATATTTTTATTTTACAGCTTTAAAAAGACATGGGCAAAAAAGCACATGTTAGACAGACAACGCTGAATAAAAGAGTATAAAACAAAAAACATATAAATAAGGTCACAAGGTAGAAACATTTCCCGATAGGGAAAGCTAATAGCCTGTATAGCTAGATGGTATAAAGGTCTCAGATGGAGCGCGGTCAATGAAGGTCCCCAGCAAGCCGACGCGTTTCGCTCAAGGCTTCCTCAGGGCCAGAGAGACCATAACAGACCGGTATTTCTACAGATAATGTAAAATACAAACAAAATTAGCAAACAATAAGATATAATTTTCATGTATAAGACAGTAGTGACACATATGTATCTCAAAACACAATGGTTTTGTACTGACCCTTTGTGACTCAGGGGGTGGCAGGCGATAGCAGGACGCAGTAGAAGAGAATGACAGCAATACGATTAATTACCATAGCTGTGGCTCAAAGCTACTCTCATAATATATGAATATATGTGGGTTTACTTGGAAAGACTGAGGGAAAAAGAAAATAACTCATGGTGGGCAGAGGGTGGGCAGTGAAGGAACTCAGGAGATCTTAAAGGAAGGAGAGAGCTCAGGGTTGACAGACGATGGGATAATAAAGTGGGAGCTCAGGGAGTGCAGAAAGTGGGGCAGTGGAGGTGACCGGGAGGGCTTATAAAAAGAAGAGAACTCGGGGGAGGGGGGAGTATTAGGGGGCAATGGAGGTGCTCTGGAGGGCTTATAGGAAGGAGAGAGCTCAAGGTGGGTAGAAGGCAGAACAGTGGAGATACTCAGGAGGTCTTAAAAAAAAAAGAGAAAGCCTAGGCTTTGCTGAAGATGGGCAGTCGAGGTGTTCTGAAGGACTTTTAGGAAGGAAAGAGGTTGGGGTGGCCAGAACATTGGGCAGTGGAGGTGCTCAATGTGATGCTCTTATAGTTAAGAGAAGACCTGAAGTGGGCAGGATGTGGGGCAATGGAGGTACTCAGTAGATCTTATAAGAAGGAGACAGGTCAAGGTGTGCAGTAGATGGAAAGAGTTCATTATGAGCAGAAAGTGGGCAGTGAAGGTGCTCAAGAGGGCTTATAGGGAGGGGAAAGCTCAGGGAAGGCTAAAGGCAATGCAGTGGAGGTACTTGTGTGGTCTTTTAACAAGTAAAGACCTCGAGGTGGGCAAAAGGTGGGACAGTGAAGGTGTTCAGGAGGGCTTATAATAGGGAAGAAGTTCCAGGTGGGCAGAGCAGTAGCAGAATCTGTAGAGCTGTAGGCATTGAAATTATTGTGACTTCCTTCTTCTGCTGTTCAGTCTTTCTTCTGCTGTCCAGCCATATAGCACAAGGTGATACTTTTCAATTGAGGTAGCTAAGATTGCTTTCTGCCACTCCCCACCCAAAACAACAAATTATTTTCCCCACAAGGCTGCACCTTCTTTTCTTATGCAAGGTTTTAGTTTTCCAAAACAGAAACTTCCATGGAGTTACCAAGAAATATAGATATTCGAGGGAGAATTATAAATAGGCAACTCCACCCGTATTTCTGTTCTAAGTGGGCACTAATAGATTAAATCACCTGCCAGATTTTTAGACTCCAATGAAGATGTTTCCTTCAGTCTTGAGTCTCTGTCAAGTATGGCTCTCTGCTGGATGAGTTCCTCATATATTTGTTGACTTTCCCATCATACAGAATTCATCATAGGAGCTGGAGCCATCAGGTGTAATAGTGGTAGCAGCTTGCTGATGATGGCAATTATAGCAAACATATCTCACTTTCAGAGCCCCCATGAGTTATAAGAAGCCTGCATGTGTGGATAGCCCATCAGCATCCACCCCTTTATTTTGGGGGGACAGACCCTTTAAGACTTTTTCCATGTGTCTGTATGCAAAAATGAAATTTATTCTGGGTCCTTCTAACAGTCAAGTCCATAGCAAAAAACCTTTAGCTGCCACTTAATGCTTTGTTGAAATTTATACTTTTTAATTTTACCGTTACCCTATTTTAAGCTCCTTCCCCAAGTCTGCTGCTAAATAATTCCAGCTCCTTCTGACAAATATTAACTGTTTAATGTATTTGGTGAGAAGAAACGTGAATGGAAACATTATCTGCGAGGAATAATGTAAAGCCACAGGACCGGGGGCTGGAAATCACGACAGGGATGGTTGACTTCCTAAAGGAATGGCACGAGGTATCAGCAAGTGATCCAGGCTAATGCACTTCACTAAGAGACTGTAATTGTGCATTATGTATACATTGATTACTCACACAGCACACTGCCATGTTACTTTGTGGCACAGCATGCAGCTGTCTGAGTAACACTTTCATTGCTGCTGATCTGTCTGCAGATTTG